>NC_089854.1:6394166-6718611 GCF_036373705.1 Amia ocellicauda
TTCTCTCTCCACAGGTCCTGTCAGCAGCATCATGGTGAATAAGTACGGCAGCCGAGCGGTCATGATAGCGGGGGGCTGCCTGTCGGGCTGCGGGCTGGTGGCTGCCTCCTTCTGCAACACCGTGGAGGGGCTGTACTTCTGCGTGGGAGTGGTGGGAGGTGGGTGTCCGAGACTCGTGTCGGAGCTTAAATCGCAGGGTTGTGTGGCAGACTGGGAACGCCTGGATGGAGAGAGAACTGTTTAAATTCTAGTTTAATTTGAAGGCTAACTCCTTGCAAAGTTGTAGACTTTTTCGTGAATAGCAATTTGAAGAACAACAGTGTGGCAGTGCCTCGGCTGTGCCCTGGGATTAGGGGTTTTATTTTTTTGTTTGTTCTCCCATCTTCTCTGACTTTTGAATTTACTAAACTTGTGTAGATCTGTATATCTGTCTATTACATCATAGTCTGAATCCTAAAAAAAAAAAAAAAAAAAAAAACGGACGGTGGCAGCACTCTGTCCCTTTGATAATGGGGTAACGAAGGGCTCGGGTAAATGCAAGGGACCCTTCAGAAGAAATCCCCCCTCTGTGAAATCCATGGAATAATTGTAGTAATTCATAAACGTGTGCTTATTGTCTCTCGTGGGTGCATTTCAGGTCTGGGCCTGGCGTTCAACCTCAACCCAGCCCTCACCATGATTGGCAAGTACTTCTACAAGAGGCGCCCCATCGCCAATGGCATCGCCATGGCTGGCAGTCCCGTTTTCCTGTCCACCCTGGCGCCGCTCAACAGCTGGTTCTTTGACCACTTTGGCTGGCGGGGCAGCTTCCTCATCCTGGGGGGCCTGCTGCTGAACTGCTGCGTGGCAGGGTCTCTCATGCGGCCCATCGGCCCCAAGCCGGCACCCAAGGCCGCCCTGCGGGACTCTGGAAAGGCGGCCGACGCTGGGCCCGAAGCAGACCCCCTGGCCGGCCAACCCAAAGTGAAGAGGACCCTCTGGCAGAAGATCAATGGCGTCATCGACCTCAGCCTCTTCTCCCACCGGGGCTTCTTGCTCTACCTCCTGGGCAATGTCATCATGTTCTTCGGCCTCTTCTCCCCACTGGTCTTCCTCAGCAACTACGCCAAGAGCAAGGACATCCCCAAGGACAAGGCCGCCTTCTTGCTCTCCATCCTAGCCTTTGTGGACATGGTGGCCCGGCCTTCCATGGGGCTGGTGGCCAATACCAAGTGGGTCAGGCCCCGCATCCAGTACTTCTTCGCAGCCTCAGTCTTGTACAACGCAGTGTGCCACCTGCTGGCCCCGCAGTCTGAGGACTACACGGGCTTCATCATCTACGCCATCTTCTTTGGCTTCGCCTTCGGCTGGCTGAGCTCGGTCCTGTTCGAGACTCTTATGGACCTGGTCGGCGCACAGCGGTTCTCCAGTGCCGTGGGCTTGGTCACCATCGTGGAGTGTGGCCCTGTGCTCCTGGGACCCCCTCTGCTCGGTGGGTGAAGTTTCCTTTGTCTTGTCTTTTTTTGCGCAATAGTCTTTTTTTTTTTTTTTTTCTCCTACTAACATTTGTTCTCCTTGGTCCTCACAGGCAAGCTGAACGATGTCTACGGTGACTACAAGTACACCTACTATGGCTGCGGCATCGTCATGGTCATCGGCAGCATCTTCCTGTTCGTAGGCATGGGGATCAACTACAGGCTGCTGGACCGGGAGCGCAAGGCCGAGGAGATCAGAGAGAGGCAGGAGAACAAGGAGGAGGAGACGAACCTGGACAATGCCATCAAGGAGAAGGAGGCCAGCAACGACGTGAATTCCACGAGAGCCAGCACGGAGCTGAAAACCTCAGAGGACAGCGTTTAGGACCTTTTGGCGTCCTCTAGTCCGTCCGGGTAGAACATGTGCATCTAGTGCCTTTTCATATGGAAGGAGAAAAAATTACTCTTTGGGTCAGACGGCAGCGTTTTTGTCATGGAACTGCTGCTCTCCACAACTCCTACATCACTTCCCTCCCCACCCCCTGAAACACCCCCAGCCTCCCTGTGCGTCTGAGAAATTAGTTCTCAATGTGCTGATGCTGAGTTGAACCAGCTCTGTGGGTGTAAAAAGTAATTTAAAATCACAAAAATCTTGATGGACGCATTCCATGTAATATAAAAGTGTTGAGATATTGAGATCAAAGGAAACCACAATCCCTGTGACCTTCGTTAAGATCACGTTTCAGCGAGGGTGGTTTAATTCTTTCAGACGCAGGTGTTCAAGCGCAGGTGGTAGGCCGGTAGTTGTAGTGCAATGTTTTTTTGTTTTTTTTTACCTAACTTAACTTGTATATTGATCCATCTTAGTCTGTGCAGTGTTGCAAAGAGCTAAACGCGTAGATTTTGATTTTCTGGACAACCCATTTGATCCCATTCTTTCAGCAATTGCAACAAGGGCTATTTCATTCTGATTGTATTCTGTATAGTAAACCTACAGGTGTGTGTGAAATCCAGGTTAGATTCATTTCACTTCCAGATTCCTTCCCTGGCTTTTCTTCCAGAAAAAGTTATTGATCAACATTCACTTTTCTCTCTACCCGTGTGACTCCAGACTACACGGATTCCTCACCACACATTCTCTCTCTGATCTCAGGCTTCAATGCAGTTAAGGCATAACCATTTTCAGTCTTTGTAGTATTGTAATACTAATACTTTATATACATTTTTTCGTATATAGGTTTGTGTTCTAATCGATATAATTGCATAAGTTAGACTAGTCCTTAAAAGAGCAACACCAAGTGCAGTTTTAAGTGTTTATCTGTGTCCAAATGACTCTCTTCACCCATCCCTTGGAACAGGTTTAAATCAGAGAACTGACAATTCCAACTCTGGGTGCACAAACCAACAATAACCCACTGATTTACACTAAAGCTTCAGTTGTGGCAGTGAATTTTTTTTGGCATGCTTACAAAATGTTCAATGTTAATGTTGCGTAACGGGAACAAAATGCACCAGCAGACCAGGATATGTAAACAAATGCAGAAGCGCCGACATTAATCACACTTAAACATGGCAAATTCCTTACTGGTTTCCCAAGCACAGTTCTGGGAGTCGGATTGCTGACTTTTTTTGGACTTGCTCGACGATCCACCCATCATGCCATGACACCTACGCATGGTACGCACTAAAGACCTGGACGGGCATTATAGAAGTAACAAATTAAATAAGTGACATGTATATTGGTCCTGTGCCAACCTTTTGGAACAAGGACTTGTTTTAAGTGGTTTACACTATCTGTCAGTTGCACGGTCTGGTAGTCTCTCTGATAAACCATGATGCAGGGTTGGTGGGGGATCTCTATATTCTTAAATTCAAAACTTGCTGCAGCTTTTAATGTGTGTGTTCCAGTATGTATTGTATAAGAAATGTGCCAATTTAACTGCCTGATTTTTCTCCCAAGGGTATAAGGAACTAATTTGCACTGTAGTGAGAGTAGTACCAAATTACATTTACATCCATTGTCCTTCTCGCTGGAAACGGACGATGTCTGTCTAGCCTGTTTAAACCGGAGACCAGCTCACTTATTTTAGCAACGTCCCCTTTTATGATGCGTCTGATCTTGTTTTTGTTTTTTGTAAAGGTCAATTGGCTACCTGGAAATGGTATGAACCCATGAATACAATGGAAACTGATTAGGAAGTGTTTTATATCCCATGTTGCAGAAATGGCAAAATATGGTTTTCCATGTAAGCATAATCACAGATTTAGAAATCGTATCTTCAGAGCTAACATTAAACACAATCCTGCTCCGAGTATTCGGTTATGAAAGGTAGGAGCACATAATGCGCACACAATGGAAACTAATGTCGGTAATATTAGGATCTCGCCCGTTTGTTTTGGATAGCCATTTGACCTCGAAGCCTTTCTGATGTATTCTGCAACAACTGACTGAAGTGCTCTGGGAGAGAGGGAAGGAAACGCGCAGAAGTTTCAGCCTTCAGTGAGTCCTGTTCAAAACCTGATGATGTCCTTTCAAGGGAGTTCCTTGCACATTTTTAGAATTTTATATTTTTGTTTTGGATTGTGCAAAGGGGGTTTGTATGTTGCTTATCGAATTTCAATGTTTTAAAATGGCCTGGTTCTTTGAAAAGAGTGATCTTTTTGGCATCAACTGATAAGTGGAGGTTGTGGTTATTTGTGTTTGTTCATTCTTTTGTACTCCACAAATATGGGCATGACTTGAGATTTCAGGTGACCTCCATAATATTGCAGAGGCTACAGATCACTAGTGTTTTCACACAAACTTCCATGACAACCTACATCAATGTAACAGATTTTAGTTTTTATTGCCGTTAAGGTGCCAATTCAGTTTATGTACAGTAGATTTTTTTTTTTAAGGTTCTATTTAAATGTTATTTTAGTATTGTTGCCTTTTTGTTTCATAGTACTTTCCAAGACTTGTTTTTAACTAGTTTGAGACTGAAATGTGTGAAAAAAAAAATTAAATGGTGACCTTAAAAGGAAAAGATGCAATATAGCTAGGTTTTTAAAAATTATGTACAGATAGTTTCTCCTACATTGTTTGTATGGCCCATTCATTTTTAAATGAAAGATGCAGTATGAGAAACTGGAACTGGTGAGGTCTCAACACCCCCAGCCTTTTCTCTGAAATGCAAAGAAACTGAACTAAGGAAAGACTGTACTGGGATATGGTGGCAAATGCCCCCCATTTGGACCTGTTGTTGGCACTCTGAGCTCTTTGTGTTCCTGTTAGGTGTGTCGGCAAACTATTGATTTCCTGTAGTGCTCTCAATGATCTATAGACGTTACTGTGGTATCATGAGGCACATGGTATTGACCATGAAAGGTTTTATTTTGTTGTCATTCTTTCTTTTTTAACAAATAAAAAAATAAAATTAGTTTCGTCTTGTTTCTAATTAAAATGCTTTCACTTGTTTTGATTTGTTTTCCATATACAGCCCTATCGGCACACAACACACCAGTTAGGGGCAATTCAATTAAACTAGGGGAATTTAAGGAGGGCAGAAGGATCATGAATGCAGTGGAAGTAAACTAGGGCTAGGCTACGATTACTCTAGTCTGCCCTTCAGGGTCGGGGGGCGGGATGCCTCATCCTCCCCTCAGAAGAGGGCTAATGCTATGAGAGAAACTGTGCTCAGTTACTGATGGTGAGATGCAGCAGATGACAATACACTCTGCATAGCTCGTCTATGGCACGCCTTGTGTTGTGATAACTGAATAAGACCGCCTTAATTTCTCTTGCATAAACTGGAAGATTGTTACACTATATATATATGCTCTGCAACCTGTAGTTTTCTTGTGTATTCTTAGGATCACCAGATATCATTTTTCCTACCAAAGAGAGAGGATTACTGTAATGCCAATCTAACCTTAATTTATCAATTGTGCCACTAGTGTCATGTAATTAAACTTTGAATTCAGCAAAACATATACATGTATAAGTATATATTAATATATCAGTAATATTTTATTACACATTTATTTATATATATATATATATAATTACACACACACCTACCTTGGGAATATATAAGTAATAAAATACTTAAAACTTCGATATCAGAATGGGCAGCATTTCCAACGGAACCAAGGTTTTAAAGTCTGGGAACCATGGGGGAATATGGCTTTTCGCACCGTCTCCAGCCAATGAGCGAACAGCTTCAGTTCCTTCCACCAATCAGCGATCCCTTCCGCCACACCCGGAAGTCAAGCGGATTCCTGTGTCGCCGTGTTTACATTGTGCGAGTTATGGCTCTTTATTGCGCCGAATATAATATTAGTCTTCAGAGTTTTTTTCGGTGAAGACGGTACGTGCTTTACATTATATCAGCCCCGCGTCAGAAAGTAAATACAATGTCAACTGTCTTCCTCCAGGTTATTGCCTCAGATTGAAAGTTTTTTTGAAATAGATCTGCATGTGTCGTTCTGTTCAATTAAAACAATGTGAGATTTTGAATACACTATTATTCATTCGCGGTTACTCATAATGGCGGTCACATATATAAGCTCTACTTAAAAAATAAAATGAAAAAACGTAACGCGTCTCTGAAGATCACAATGTGATCGTATCGTAATGCGCTTCCATTGACTGCGCACGTTGCATTAAGGGACTGTATAACATGCTGTGCTAAATCTAGATTTTTTATTGCATAGGCACTGGCAGGATGCCGTATCTGGGCTCCGAGGAGACGGTGAAGGAGCTGAAAAGGGCTCTGTCCAACCCCAACGTGCAGGCGGACCGGCTCCGCTACAGGACCGTCGTGCTCAGGGTGATCCGGTAAGACAGGCCTGGGCTGGCGGGTCTCTCTGCTCTCATCCTTGAACACGTTTATAATAATGTGGAAGCAGGCTACTCTCACTTTCAGACTTAAAATTGAATTTAACTCGGGGGATGTTACTTTCACAGTTGTAGTATCAAGTGGTTGATCTCTGCAGTTTACAGGTTTCTTGTCAGGGTTGGGGGATGAAAGACAACGTAGAAAGAAAAACTTGAAAAGTGTCTACCTTCCACATTTGATTAAAACAATGAGAAAGAACTGAATCCGTCTTTCAAGCTGGTTTAAAGTGTTCAGATAGCCAACGATAGGGTGCCCAGAATATCTCAGCATCTGCCCGTCAGTGCCCTCTTGCCCTCATCCACACTTGAATTGAATGCACCTATACACGTGTGTTTGGCTTCAAGTGGAGTCTTTCACAAGTTCAAACCGAGCGCTGTCCTCGCTGAACCCCTCGGGTCCAGGCGTCTCTGCCGGACCGTTCAGACACCTCTTGTTCCCCGCAGGTGCATGACCCAGGGCCTGGACGTGTCGCCGCTGTTCATGGAGATGGTGAAGGCCAGCGCCACGGTGGATGTGGTCCAGAAGAAGCTGGTCTACCTCTACATGTGCACGTACGCCGCCCTGAAGCCCGACCTGGCTCTGCTGGCCATTAACACGCTGAGGAAGGACTGTGCCGACCCGAACCCCATGGTGCGGGGCCTGGCGCTGCGAAACATGTGCAACCTCAGGTCAGGCCCTGCTGTGTACTACTGTAATATTAGTATTGTTCAATGTCATCCTTTGGATTTGGTTATAGTTTTAATCAAAGCCGCGATGTGTGTGTAAATATGATCGGACGGTTCGTGCTTCATCTCCTGGTACCTCTGGTGCCTCTCTGTTGTTTTTCAGAATGCCCGGCATCACGGAGTACACCCAGCAGCCCGTCCTGTCAGGGCTGAGGGACAAGGCGTCCTACGTGAGACGAGTGGCGGTGCTGGGCTGTGCCAAGATGCAAAACCTGCAGCCGGATGCAGAGATCGGTAAAGGACAGATAGATGAGAACAGAGGCGAAGAGAAGTGGTTTGTTTACTTGCTGTTGATCTGAATCAACAGACAGTGAACTTCAGTTTGTTAAGTTGGGACATGTGTTGTGAACGTTCACCTCTTTTTTTCAGTCCCTTAATGCTCCTGCTTTTAATTTTCATGCCAGTCTTCAGCTCCTCGCTTTATTATTTTGAATGATAACCTAATCTTCTGTGGCTAAGAGAGTGATTAGGTGTTCCCTGAGTGTGCTAAAGCCTTTGAGACCTGACTGTATTATTGTGTGTTTTGGCTACAATCTGAGGCAGATGTTGTGTGTGTGGGAGCTCTGTGCTGAAACAGAACAAATGCGGTGGTGATTACGAAGCATAAACTGGCGGAAAATCCTGCGGTAAAGCCAGAACGTCCATAGTCCTGCAACTGCGGAATTCATCGTGCATTCGTTCACACTGGATGTAGCCTGAATTAGTTTCTCGTGTACATTCACAATCTCAGCCGGGTGGTGCTGGTAATTTGGGGGCGGTGTTCCTTACAATACAATTTTTGGATCAGAATTGTGTTTCTTTCACGTTTTTGTTTATTTTTGACCGTCTTTAATCTTTTCCAGTGTCACTGAGTAACAGAAAAAGAATGCAGTGGCAGACTTCAGTCAGGGAATAAGCAGGCATCTGCTGTTCGTATTAGTCAGTGATTGCCGTGGATTTCAATCAGTCGTGCCTGTACTGTTTCCTTTCTGGTGGCTTAGTGGTTAGAACGTTCGCTGCATCCTGCGGAGGTCACAGGTCGAATCCCAAGTTATGGAGTCAAAGCGAGAGCTTTCTGTGCAGTAGACCGCATTTTATTCCAGTCTGGGTATTTTGATGTGGATTAAATGTGAAATCCGTCTGGTGTCGCTCACTGTGCCGTGTCCCGTAGATGGCGCTGTGGTCAATGAGCTGTACGGGCTGCTGCGGGACCCCGACCCGGTGGTCATGGT
Organism: Amia ocellicauda; assembly: GCF_036373705.1. Classification (NCBI taxonomy): domain Eukaryota; kingdom Metazoa; phylum Chordata; class Actinopteri; order Amiiformes; family Amiidae; genus Amia; species Amia ocellicauda. Next base: position 6,402,437 of record NC_089854.1, read on the forward strand.
GAATTGCCTCCGGGCTCTGGAGGAGATGCTGAAGGGGGAAGGTGGCGTCGTCATCAACAAGCCCATCGCCCACCACCTTCTCAACAGGTACTGCCCGAACACGCAGCACCGCTCCTGCAGAGAGAGGCACATTTGACCGTTAGAGATCTGACATGTGGTTTGGCGTCCGGGGCAGGATGAAGGACCTGGACACCTGGGGTCAGAGCGAGGTCCTCACCTTCCTGCTGCGCTACCGGCCGCGCAGCGAGGAGGAGCTCTTCGACGTCCTCAACCTGCTGGACGAGCTCCTGCGCAGCGGCCACAGCGGCGTCCTGGCGGCCGCGGTACGCCTCTTCCTGCAGCTGGCCGCCGCCCACCCCTCGGTGCAGTCCGATGCCCTGGAACGCGCGCTGGCCCCTCTGCTGGCCGCCTGCACTGCCCTGTCCCGGGAGCTGCGCTTTGCTGCCCTGTGCCATGTGCAGCAGGTCCTGCGCAGCCTGCCCGGCCTCTTCGGCGCCCACTACAAGAAGTTCTTCTGCAGCTACTCAGAGCCGCGGTACATCAAGTTCCGCAAGATGGAGATCCTGGTGGAGCTGGTGAACGACGAGAATGTGGCGCTGGTGCTGGATGAGCTGCAGGCCTACTGCACAGACGTGTCCCCCGAGCTGGCCCAGGCGGCCATCTTCGCCTTGGGTAACCCCACAGTCCTCTTCCTCCTCCTCTGAGCCCTTACATCACCAAGTGGTCACAATACATACATCTATTTGAAGCCTCTAAATCCATCTTCAGCGGGTGCCAGTGACAGCTGACCTGTAGTCTCTCTCCCCCAGGGCGCATCGGACGCACCTACAGTGAGAAGTGCCTGCGGCTCCTCACTGAGCTGCTGGGCCTGCGGCAGGAGCACATCACGTCAGGTGAGGAGATCCCAGACCTCGCTGAGGGGCACAAAGAGAGGCGTCGCATCTTGTAGCGTGGGGAGAGCCCAAACGTCCTGTGCTGGCTCCCCTCGCTGTGAGATCCTGTCTGAGTCGCATGTCTCCCTCCCCAGCTGTGGTCCAGATGTTCCGGGACCTGGTGTGGCTGTGTCCCCAGTGCACCGCGGCGGTGTGTGAGGCCCTCGCCGGCGTTGAGGAGCATGTCCAGGACAGCGAGGTAGGGCCCCAAAAACTCCCTGAGAACTGGTGGAAAGTAGCGATATTGTCTCACAGATTGGAAATGTAATGTGTCCATAGCCTTTGACATAATTTACTAATGATAGAGAGACTAATGATGAAGTCTCCTCTGCAGGGGAAGCAGGCTCTGATCTGGCTGCTGGGCGTCCATGGGGAGCACATCTCCAGCGCCCCCTACGTGTTGGAGGACTACATCGACAGCCTGAAAACCGAGCTGTCGTCCGCTGTCAAGCTGGAGCTGCTCACGGCCACGCTGCGCCTCTTCCTGTCCCGCCCCGCCGAGACGCAGGACATGCTGGGGCGGCTGCTGCACTACTGCATAGGTAGCCTGGCTGATTAAAACACGGGTTTGTCCGTTAGAGGGGAAGCTCGGTATATGATCGAGTAGTTTGGGTTGAGTTAATTGTTTATGTCTGCGGCAGAGGAGGAGAGCGACATGGCCGTGCGAGACCGCGCTCTGCTGTGCTACCGCCTGCTGCACTGTGGGGTGGAGGAGACCAGGCGGGTCCTGGGGGCCCCGACATCTGACCCCTCCCTGGGGGTAATCACCGGCAGGCCCGAGGAGCCGGTCAACAGCTGGGCCCCGGACTTCAACACCCTGGTGCCCATCTATGGCCGGGAGCGCTGGGCTGCCATCCTCGCCACTAGGGGCAGTCCCAAGCACATCCCCCGGGGCCCCGAGGAGGCCCCGCAAGCAGGTGGGTGACCGTGGAGGCTGAGTAATACAGACAGGGAAGAGAGGGCAAGTCTTGCTGGGCGCCAGGACAAAGAGGGACTGAGAAACCGGAGAGAAATGGGAGCTGAAGTGAAGTGGTGGAGCTGAAGGCAAGATTAGAGGTCTGGGAAGGAGGGATGAGGAGGTTAGAGGAATGTGAGCAGAGAATAAGAGGAGTCTCTGGAGCCCTGTATGCGTAGTACATTGTAAACTAGATGTAATCAATTGCATGTAAACGTCCCCACTCTGAGGCCGAGCTCTTCCTCTTGGCAGTGGTGGGGACCTGCAATGAGCCGGCAGCGTGCCCTGACGGCGGGGGAGGAGACTTCAGCCTCGCCGCGGGGCCAGCCTTGTCCCCAGAGCTCTTTGAGAAGCACTGGCTGAACCTGGAGCTGTCCTGTGCGGAGACCCTGGACTGGCCGGGACCCAGCCCCTCTCCAGAGGTCCTGCAGGCGGCCCTGCAGCTCGTCAAAATCCAGGCCCTGGCTTTCACTCGGCCCGGCGCCGACCCCTGGAAGGCCTACCTGTACAGCCGCAGCTCTGGCACTCTGGTCCTGGCCGAGCTGCTCCACGCGGCGGACCCGGACTCGAGCGGCCTGCTGGCCACCGTGAAACAGGACCCACGGGACGAGGAGGCCTTGACCGGGTTCATGTCGGTTCTGAAGACGGTGTTAAAAACGCTGATGAGGGACGGTGCATGACCTTTGAACTCTGAACGGAGTGCCTGCCCAAATAATCATTCGGTCCTGACTGTCTGTGTATTTATTCCTGATTAAATCTTTTTACATGGACACAGTTTAATGCTTTTCATTTTGTATCTCAGCTTCTGCCTGCATAGAGAGAGATAACATGGTCCTATCAGACGTGGATCGCTGTTATTAAATGGTTACTTGAGAATAGTAGACCGAAAACAAACAATAATGAAATATAGCGATGGGGATTCAATATTTATTTCACGTTTACCTTGAAACATGTCTGAAACAGTTGTGCGATCTGTCAGCTGCACTGGATAAGGTCATCAGCCGGGAAATGAATAATAACAATAAGTCTGACAGCCCTGTCCGATTCCAGTTCTCCCAGTTCTATCTGAAGAAGCGCAGGGTGACGTAGGCGCCACCCAGGAACGTCAGCAGGAACAGCAGCAGGATCATGACGTTCGCCCCGACCGGCAGCGCCGGGCCGATGTGGGCGAGGATTTCCTCGGCCGGGATGAACGCTGTGAGGTTGGGGTTTTTGGCGAAGGCATCTCTGCAGTGACGGTAGATTGACTCCTTGGCGCACCTACCGCAAAATGTAAACAGTTTCTATATTTAAAAGTCTTAATTTCACTTGTTTTCCTCTCTTGAGTTTTGTTTTGTTCCCTCCTTATGCATGCAGTCCTTAAATAATAATTCTGCAACGTACAACTTGATAGATCTGCACTGTTTATGAACAGTATACCAATATTGGCTCTTCCAGTCTATTCTAGTGCAGGATGTGGGGATAACCAGCTTGTTAATCGCTTAATAACAGTTACATAACATCTGAAGACTGAATTGGCTCCTATGATCGATAGACATGAGTTCTGAACGTGCAGATGACTTGTCCCCCGAGGAAACTGACCTGAACGTGGTGTCTTCGCTGAACTGCAGCTGCAGGGAGGCCTGGTAAGTGTGCATGAACATGGACAGGTACTGTACCCAGGAGACATGGCCGGGAAGCTTGCACAGGAGCCCGGACACGATGATGGCAGGGATGGTGAAGACGATGACGACGGACAGGCTCCGCTCCAGGGTGGAGAAGAGTGCGCCGATCAGGAGCCCCGCAGCCTGCCGAGAGGGAGGGAGCTGGATCTGAGCAGGAGACGCTATTCCTGTGAATTTGTCCGCTGACGCCACCATCACGTTTTAATAGCACAAGAGTGGTAGTAGTAGCCCTGTTTAATCTTGATCGCAGCCTCGATATACTAAACTCCTGCTCGGCTGTGTAACTGAGACTCTTTCCGTTACTTTTTTATTTTGCTTCCCTAGCTGTTAAAAAATGCTGTACATGTGCTTTGATTTTTGTCGATGGTTTCCCACTGATAACGTCCTCCCCCTGCAGCCAGGTCCCGGTGCGCGTCGTACCTGAGCAGCGAAGGCACACATGACCACGACGGCCATGCGGGTGATGTACACGAGCGGCACGTAGAGTCCAGCCATGCAGAAGGCGACGGAGAAGTGGCAGACCACGAAGGGCAAGAGGAGGCCCAGCTCCGTCAGCTCCTTGGCCAGGAAGTAGGCAGGCAGGGGGTATAAGTCGGCCAGCAGCTCCTGCTTGACGACGGGGTATTCTCTGATGACTGAGAGCGTGTTGTATCGGTGGGGGGAAGGTTATTTTCCTCATTCTGCTCAACTTCCAAAAGGTTGAGCTAATTCAACATTTTTTTTATTCACAGGAATAATATATTTATTATACATATTAAACCCTCCCTTTATTAGCATTTGTAGCTGTATGTGGGCCCAGAACACTTAAATGAGGGGAATTCTGAAACCCGGACCCTCGTGGAGAGTTAAAGCTCATTTCTAACCCCAAACTAATGTTTCTATGCCTTATAAACACATTCATTGTGGTTTACTCAGTATCCTGGTGAAGCAGATGTATATCAGAGATGTCAATAACGTCCCACTATTGGCCACATCTTTCAATATGTCTTTGAATCCAGAATAATCATACTTACTACTCACTGCTGCAGAGGAGACTGGGGCAAGGAACCAGTACAGAATTAGGACAAAGACCTGAAGTGAAGAGACGAATCAAAAAGGTACAAGTTAGTCTCTACAAATAAATGACGAGGACATTCTCTTTTCAAAGCCACTCCTCGCCCCGCTGGTTTATGCCATGATTACTGTAGTAGTGGACACATGCACGCCGCCTCCCCCCAGACCGTGGGCCGCTTCACCGCCCGGCTCTCACCGCTGAAACATGCGTCTTAATGTGCTCTTCCTCCTTCGGGATCTGGAACCATATGGCCCCTATCAGGACTGCAAGAATGGAGGTGTTGACCACGCTGAGCGGAAACAGGCCCTTCTTCAGCTTGTAGTTTCGCAGCGCCAGCGCACAGAACCGGATCCGGAAAGCAGAGGGCCCGTCCATCCCACTCTGCTCCTGCTCAGCGTGGCCTTTGAACACAAGGGATGACAAAGAGACGACAATTCCAACCTGCCAGAGAGAACCTCACAAGGTCTCCCGATGGCCTCATGCGTTCCACCTGTTCTTCGGCAGACACCTGGATCTAGTCAACGTACAACCATTCACACAAGGTGACGAGTGAAGGTTACGCACCTGTGTGGCTCTGTGGACCTGCATTTCCAGACTGCTTCTCAGTGCTGGCACTAAAACAACAAGCAGGGTTAACACAAACATTACACCGACTCCATGGCTTTAAAGGCCGTTGACTTCACAGGAAGAAAAGTATGTCTTACCGCAGCTTCTTACTGTAGGTCACCGTGATCTGCCTGACTTGAGGCAACTCCTCCAGCTTGTCCACTGTAATGACACCCCAAGCAGGACATGAGAGGGAGCACAGCCGTCACGCGAGGAGAGAAGGCACTCATTCTCTCTATAATCGGACTTCATGTCAGCATACTAACTAAGCTCACTGTCTTCCCTTGCATGTTTCAAATACAGTGGAGTGCTGCGTTTTTGGGGGTGTTACTGCAGTGCTTCCCGAGTCCGAGGTTCACGCTATCTTAGGTTGAAAAGACAGCTCAACTATCATACCTGCTCCAATGCTGATCGATATGAATCCCCTGTTGTTCCTCCTGTCCTAATTTCCCACTGGCCTTGTTACACCAGCTGTGATGTAGTGAGTAGACTTCTGAACAGACTAAAATCTATAAAGACCATCATGTGAGAAACTGCTAGGCTGCTGTTTAATTATATCATTATACTATGACTAATAGTTTGCGCTTACATACCATAGTGCTTTAGAAATAAAAAATCACAGCGAGTGGATCATTAACAACAACCACTGAAGCATGAGGGACCAGTGTGCGTCTGGCCCGGCCCCACTTCTCTCACTCACACAGGTAGTCTGCTGGGCTGTAGTGTGAGGAACAGGGCATTCCCAGATCTTCCAGAAAGCTTGAAAGTCTGCAGACCTCTCCACAGTAGACAACCTGGAAGCAGACACAGGCACAAGTCAGTGTTCCTAGAAGCCAAGAGAAAACACACTGAAACCCAAAATACAATCTGTACACATCATGGCCGATCCTACTCCCTGGACTGCGGCGATCTGTGAAACAGCCGCACTGCTTTCAATGCCGAAGCGCTGCTTAAATTCACGCGGCCACTGGCGTTCGACAGTGCAGACCTCGGTGGGATGCTGGTGAGACGGCGCCAGCGGTGGCTCACCTCTCCACGTGATAAAAGGAGCAGTTTGTCGACAGTGCTGAGGATCTGTGGGGAGGGGTTATGGATCGAGCACAGGATGGTTTTCTCGTATTCCTTGGCGTAGTGCTGCAGAGTGGAGAAGAGCCCGTGAGCTGCACCCGAGTCCAACCCGGTAGTCGGTTCCTGACATAAAATGCAAATAAAATGTAAAAAATAATTGAACTGCTTTCTTAATGGGGCAACAACATTGAGGGTAAATATACACATAATGTTAAGAACAAGAACAAAAGAAAGTTGACAAACGTGAGGATGCCATTAACTAAGTGATCAAGGATCCTATCCAGTCTGTTTCTGAATGTTCCCAAATTGTCTCTTCAGCCACATCGCTGGGGAGTTTGTTCAGATTGTGACGCCTCTGTGTGAAGAAGTGTCTCCTGTTTTCTTTCCTGAATGCCTTGAAGCCCTCACCCCGCTCTCCCACTTTCCAGGGTAACGGCTCACCCGTTCCCCTCACTCGTACCTCTCTCAGAGGTGATTAACTCATCCCTCCCAACAGAGACAGACTGTCTCCTTACTCATCTTCATCAATAGCTTTTGAAATGCTATTGATACAAGACTGGTAAGCAAACTGTGTCCTTATCAACCTTTTGTTCTTATTGATACCAAGGAGCCTCCCCTTTGCTCAGTCATCTGCGCTTACCTCCTGTGAATTAGGACAATACCCAAGAACATTTGAGGAGAAGACTTTAAACTGTGTAATATTACCAGGGTGGAATTTCCCAGCTTCAGCAATTACATTATTCCTTACACCCACGTAGTCTCCTCTGTTCCAGGGTGAAAAGGTTCAGGTCCTCAGTCTCTCAGTAGGACATTCCCTTCAGACCTGGAATAAGTCTGGTTGCTCTCCTCTGAACTGCCTCTAGAGCAGCGATATCTTTCTTGAAGTGTGGAGCCCAGAACTGTCCACAGTATCCAGATGAGCTCTAACTAGTGCATTGTACAGTCTGAACATCACTGCCCTTAATCTCAATTCTACACTTTTGACAATATACCCTAGCATTGTGTTTGCCTTTTTTATTGCTTCCCCACACTGTTTGGATGGAGAAAGTGAGGAGTCCACATAGACTCCTAGGTCTTTCTCATGTGTTACTTTATCTAGTTCTATTCCTCCCATAGTGTCATTATAGTGGACATTTTTATTACCCGCATGTAATACCTTGCACTTGTCCACATTGTATTTCATCTGCCAGGTGTCGGCCCACAACTGAATATTATCTAAGTCCCTTTGAATAGCCTGTGCTGCCAAGATTGTATATCTGCTGAGCCACCAATTTTAGCATCATCTGCAAATTTGACAAGTTTGCTAACTATCCCAAAGTCCAGATCATTAATATAGATTAGAAAACGCAAAGGCCCTAGTACTGATCCCTGTGGAACTCCACTAACAACCTCACTCCAGTTAGAAGCGACTCCTCTAATCGACACCCTCTGCTTCCTATACATCAACCAGTTCATAATCCATCTACTGACATTACCCTGAATGCCTACAGCTTCCAATTTGAGGATCAGTCTTTGGTGTGGAACCTTGCTTCCAATATTTTTGTGAAATACATGCATATAAATGCATTATTATGTCCCTAAATCCACAGGATCACGCATGACAGTATTGAATTTAAGCACAGTTAATTTTATACCACGTCGAGGAAAGACTTTACTCACGTCCAGGAGCAGCACAGCAGGGTCAGACAGGAGTCCACAGGCGAGGTGCAGTCGCTTTCTCTCTCCATGCGACAGGCCGTCACCTACAGCTGGAGAAGAAAACGCTCTACACTGCAGTCAGGAGAGAAACCATGCAAAATACTGGAACTCTGAGCAACATTTGCATATTCCGGAACCATGCTACTGTTTTAATTATACCCCGAGGTGCATTGGAGATAATTTATACAACATGTAAAGAAAGAAAGAAGGAAGTTTAAATGCTAGAACTCACAGGGCTTTATATTGTAACCTACAAACCACTGTGGACTGTCAGACTTAGCAGAGAGATCTTCACAATAAGTAACTCACTCATTAAATGATCAGTTTAGAATCTTGTGTAATGGAATCAGATAGTGGTGTCGTTAGTCAGGATCAGCAGGACTTTTATAAAGTTATCTAACTGTTAATACCTATTAAACGTGCTAGATGGAGGTTTGCAAGGACCAGGGACAGAGGCCCCCCATTTTAACTACAGACAAAAGGAGAAAATTGGTTTATCTGCGGGGGACAAGTGCATATGGGTGGTCCTTACTAGTGTGGAGACAGTGCTGGATACGCAAGTCTGTTGCCAATTCGACAATCATTTCTCTCCTCTGCACCGCATTGATGGAATCCAGCAGCCGAAGCTGTGCCTGGAACTAGAAACAAACCAAGGATGGAAGTACATCCTGATTACTGTGAGCGGGGATTGCCCGACAGCTTCAATGTCTTTTGGAAATGTGCAGGTGGGAATGACATGATTTGTACTGTCCTTCACCTAATTCACCTAACCTTCTACTAATTCAGACCCCTGATCTTTGAAACAATCGATCTGTTGTTTAAATTCTGAATCTCAAAACACAATACCAAGGGTTACGTGGTTACAGACCAGTAACGTATCCCACACAGTCAGCGATGGGAAAAACTCATCCTGCTGCATCACGTATAAAACTCTTCTCATGTGGGTTTGAGACACGACTTGTCCGTCCAGTGAGATCTGTCCAGACTTGGCTTGCAGTCGGCCACTGAGAGCCCTTATGAGAGTGGTCTTTCCAGAGCCTGGGGACAGAACACAATACCAGTTACATATGTAAAGATACATGCAGTGTAGCAGCCAAACTAACCAAACCGGAAAGCATTTAAAGTGCATCATTTGGTTCTAGTTCTCCATAGAATGCAAACTGCCAGTTTTATGTATATAACACTGTCAGACACAGTGGCAAACAGGAACTTCCAAATTGTTACAGACGCTGCAAATAAGTTTCATGTTCTAGCAAAGAATATTTCTAGAGTTCAATAAAAAAAAAACACACATTCATAGTGTGACTGTCTGCTCACCATTTGGTCCCATAATCGCCATAAGTTCTCCCGGTAGAACAGTCCCTGAGACATCTGTCAAAATCTGCCTCTTGCAGATGTCCACCCCCAGCCCAGTGAAGGAGAGAGCTGATCCCCTGCTTCTCTGGCGCTTGGCCTCTGCACAACCCTCTGTGCTGAAACACGGACACAAACGATCAACTATGTTCTTGCATGTCCATCCCTGGGAAATGTAATGTGCTGAGAATCTAGCTTCCTGCCATTAAAGGGCAGATTAGCACTTGCAAGCCCTTCATTGCCATTCAATCTCTGAATCTCATGTAGTGCTGGTTCCCAGGATCTGCCTGTTTGGTGTCATGGATTATATAGGGAACAACATATACATTTATGAAGTCAGACAAAATTAAGTGATACATACTGATCAACGGCATCACCAATATCCTCCATCCCTGCCTCTATAGGACATTCCTCGTCCAGGGTGAGTCCCAGGTTAGGGACGCCTCCATACCCAGACAGGCGAGTCCCGTCCATGGCCTCAGAAGACCACATTCTGCTCTGCGCTGCCGTTTCTCTCGTCCTGTCAGTAGTAAACTCTGCTGTGCAAATGAGATGCTGCTGCTGTTTAGTCTGAATGAGTGCCTGAGTATTAAAATTAACTGGAGGCGTACTTTCAGTTCCAGCTGAGCACCATCATCGAACCCTGTGTTCATGTAGTAATTGATTTAATTGTAACTTTATAATTGTCATTGACTGCCTTAACCGCTCAAGATTAGTTATAGTGGCCCCAGGACTGTAGTAGGAGTTAAGTGTTTATCCGAACGCAAGGATAATAATACAATCAAACTCTTGCAAGAAAACAAGATTCTGCATCTTCTCAACCCAGCAGGATGTGGGTTCAAAACCAGTTGCAGTGTCTTCCTTCTCCTTGTTGCTTCTGCTGTGTTTTGTGCCAGAGGAGGCACTGTGTGGTGGATATACAAGATCTTCAAGCAGTGCTGCATGAAGCCCTGTATGGCTCACTGTGCAGGGTGCTAGCCTCAAAGGTTGTAAGTCCTGAGTTCAAATCCTGGTGTAGCATATATTTCTCATAATTGTTCCTGCTGTTTTAGTGCTGCAGAGGGCAGTGTGAGGCTGATATACTAGATATTAAAGCAATAGGGTATGTGGTCCTTTGTGGCTCAATGTATGAGGTTCTGCTCTACATCCTGGAGGATCTGTGTTCAAATCCTGCTGGAGCCTAAGTCTTCTAGAAATCTTGTTTGTCTTTAGCTTATGGGGCAGTGTGAGGTAGTATCATTAACTTATACTTAATTTTAGGGTCAGTAGGGCAGTGTGAGGCTGATATACCAGATCATTGGAAATAAGAATCCCTTGTAGCTCAGTGGATGGAGGTCCAGTCTTGAAGCCAACAGGACCTGGGTTCAAATAATCTCAGTTGAGGTGGTGGTTGTGTTTGAGGAGGAGTGAGGTAATTATATCAAGGGACATAGTACTAACCACTGATTAGTGGGATGGGATAGCCTAGAAGGAGGCACTGGAGAAGATGTGGAGTGGGGTTGTGAAATATAGGATGAGGTGTAGGGGGTATAAGGCCAGTCTAGGTGCCTTGGCTGGATAAGTTGCAGTTAGGAGCTATGATAGGGAAAGATGGGAAGGGCAGTGTAGCATAAGATGCAGAGAGGGGTGTGGATCCATAGGTGAGGGGAAGGATTGGCAGTGGAACTTTTGCTCTCCCTATGCTACCCCCTCTACTCATTATTATGCACCCTGTACAGATCCACTACTGTAATGCTTCCCCAAGCCCTTATCTCTCTGCATCCTGCCCTGCCCTATTCCTTATCCTATACTACACTACACTACACCCCTTAATGTACCTATCAGCAAGTGGATTTGAACCCAGGTCATGCTGGCTGCTCTGTGCAGTCAGCCACAGAGGACATTCATTGTAAATGATCAAGTTCTACCCCACCCACCACCTCTGGACACATTGGTTAGTATTATGTCCCTTGATATACTTATCTCACTAACAAGCTCCTGAGGTGGGATTTGAACTGGGGTCCTGGACTGAGGCACAAAGGACTCCCCTTTCCAATCATTAAATATCTGATAGATGAACCTCACACTGCCCCTAAAACAAAGTACTCATTACTGATCAAGAGGTTTTCAGATGTTCCACCAGGATTTGAACCCAGGTCCTTATAGCATCTAGACTTGCATGCTATACAGTGAGCTACAATTATATGATCAAAGATCTGGTATATCAACCTCACACTGCCCCCCTCTGGCACAAAATCTGAAGATAAAGACAGAAGACAGAGACTCTACCAGGATTTGAACTCAGGACTTAAGCATCTTTGAGACTCGGGAGCAGAGCAGAGCACAGCACTCTACATGGTGAGCCACACCAGACTTCACTTATAAGTGTCTGAAGATCTGCCTGAGGTGTCTAAGCCTGCAATCCACTGGTTCAACCTAATTCGGTCAGCGGCGGTGGTCGTTGGGCCAGGGACTACAAATCCCAGGCTGACGTGCACAAACACACTGGACAGGGACAGAGATTTAAACAGGACTGGGGACAAGGACTAATAATAACTAATGAGTCCTTAAACAGGCCTAAACAACTCAAAGAAAATATTGGTATTAAATAACTTTAGTACTTGTATACATTCTGTATTTATAGATTTATTTTAAATACTGTAAAATAAACTATCAGTACATTTTATTTTGTATTGTTGAAGTATTGCTCATTGTTAAATGCAGTTATTTACTGTAAAGTTACCTACATGCCTTTTACACTGTAGTGGTTTGAGAAATTCACAGGTCCACCAATGAGGTAACAAGTTTATTACACGTTTAACCCTGACCCTCCTCTCGCATGACTTGAAGAACTAAGGATGTGAGTTGCAGAAGCCTTTTTGCATCTTCAGATAAACAGGAGGTTGCAGTCGTCTCTATCAGAAGTGATTACACCTTGTTCAAATACAGTTATACACAGATTTACCAGATGCATAATAATGAACATAGAGCAGTTTGTCACTGCTGTTGTGTTAATTGGTGCTGCTCAGCATTCTTCAGGCAGCAGATGTTTATCAAAGACATTGTTTTAAGTCCTCCAATCAAATATCTGTGCCCCAAAACACACAACCTTTACCGTTTTAGCTGACTGAATATCTTACAGACAATAACTGTACATAACTCTGATAAACTGATAATTAAAGTAGCCCCCTAGTGATTGCTTTATAGACAAAACACAATTAACTGTACATTTTCCCACTACAAATCATTGTTTTATTCTCGGTAATGTGTAGATTTAAATCATTGTTGGTTGTGCTTCTTAAATATACAATTTGTCATCTCGGATAAAGGTATCTTCCCAATAATTCTCGTCTAACCTACCTAGTGGAGTCAGTTATCAGCATGTCATAAAACGCAAGCACTGAAATATGATCTATCGGTGAACATGGGTGGATTCGACCATTGTTAAGTTAAGTTAAGTATTAACTATTTATATTAAGGAAACAACTTTTTATCAGCTACAAATGTAATCAAATTACTTAAATTAAGGGTTCAATTAATTAACTGAGAGCTCGGTTGGAAAATAAACCAGCAGGATAGGGGCTCCAGGACCAGGGCTGGAAACCACTGATCATTGAAACCTATTTTCTCAGAAACTACTGCTTTGGACAGTGCGTCATCAACAATAAAAACAAAAAAACATTTACTATATTTTGGGATGTGTTGACTTCTAAAAATGAACTGGAAGGTGATCCTTGTGCAATAAAATCACAAACTATTATTCAGGCCATTGACAGTATTAGATACAAGTCCAGTCCACTCTCTAATGTCGGAAGGGTGGGAAGCTCCTCTTCTGATTAAGGTTGATTTTAGGAATGAAAACTGTCAAACATTCAACACCATATTCTCCATCCACCATATAGACATTTAAAAAATACAACCACTTTGCAATGGATTCCTAGCATCACAAACTACAAACAACATTTACAAACTTAGGGTCCTACTTTGAAAATTATTTACTGATGATTTAGGACAGGGGTTTTCAATCTGGTCCTGGAGAATCCCCTACCCTGCTGGTTTTTGTTCCAACTGAGGTCTTAATTGCTTAATTGCACCATTAATTGATCTAACAAAGCAATATACCATTCAATTAAATAATTAAGACCTCAGTTGATACCAGCAGGGCAGGGGATACTCCAGGACCGGTTTGAAAACCCCTGATTTAGGACAATACATGTTTGATATTGTACAGTTTACTCCAAAAATCGAGTATATTGCCTACATTACAGGCATTCTGGATTGATACCTTGACATATTTAGCACTTCAATGTACAGATTGTATGTCTTAACATTGTTGTTAATTATATGAGCCATATCGTTATGATGTGAAATCAACAGGCATAGAGCAGGGGTTCCCAAACCGGTCCTGGGGGACCCCCTTACCCTGCTGTTTTTTGTTCCAACCGAGCTCTCAATTACTTAATTGAACCTTAATTGAAGTAACAGTCTGCTTAGATTTTACTTTTTCAATTGTGTAAGAAAATTGTTGTTTCTTCAATACCTTTTTTTAATATAATTCTATACTTAACTTAAATCCCCTACTGTTTAAAATAATTAAAAGTCTCTGATTTTGGAAATTATTAGTTCAATTAAGGGTTCAATTAAGTAATTGAGAGCTCGGTTGGAACAAGAACCAGCAGGGTAGGGGGTCCCCCGGGACCGGTTTGGGAACCTCTGACATAGAGTTAACGTTGGGTAGGCGAACAGGCGCGGCTGTTTTTACTCGAGTGAACCCTTTCTGCTTAAATGTTTTCATGAAAGCCGCACTTAAAACTGGCTCCACAAAACATTTTCCAAACAACCGTCCATTTCCGGCCGCCCCAGCAGGCCAATCTCAGCAATATCGATCAGCCCCACCTCATGTGTCTGATTGGCTCAAACCTGGCCCCAGTATTTCACCAGTATTTAATACAATTGGCCCCACCCCCACTTCCGGTTCATCATTTACTAATTGACGGATTAATTTAAGAGTGAACGATTCCATTTGGAACGATTACTTCCAGCCAGAACTGTTTTGCTGTCTGAGCAGGAGCTGGGTATATTAAATACAGTCAAAACCAGCAATAAAGATTGTTTTGACTGTCTTTCAGGTTGACTTTCCCCTAACGTCTTTTTTGTCTTGGAATTTGCTTTAAAATAAAATAAAAAACAGGAACGACTTGTTGGATTAAGAGATTGAAAGGGCTTGTTAGAATTTGTGACAACAGCAAAACCCTCCCAGTGATGTGAGATATTGAATTTGGACACTTGTGTATTGGTGTCAGTGGATGTGTTTGAGCTTGATTCCACATCCGATTTCATTCATCTATTGTACCTTCACGTTAACACTGCAGTGAATTACGCATTTGTTCCTCGACGAGATTAATACAAAGCCTGGTTAAACTGTATTTAATAGTATCTGTAAAATAAGCCAATGGTTACACCCTTCTGCACAGCCAGGTGTAGGAGATGGGAGTGACAGTGCCAAGCCTGACAAGAGTGAAGTGTCAGTGAATGGGATGTTTGAACCTCCACTCACACTGGTTAAGAGTGGGAGGATTTGCATGTTTTACCCATGTAAGGAACATCAAGAATCAAATTCCGTGTAAAAAATCTTTCACTATTTCTCTCTTTGATCTGTGAAGACAATTGTTATCTGTGTTCTTAAGGGTGCTCAGATTGCAAAGGAAAACGTATATAAAAGCCAACTGTTGTGCAGAGAATTGACTGAGGCCAGAGGCTAGTGTCTGTGTTTGTGTGTGTTTTTTCTGTGTAAAGCGCTGAATTAAAGGCTCTCTCCCAGAGCTCTATGGAGAACTTACAAGTATTGCGTATTATTTTTATATTTTCAATAAACTGCAATTGTTATTATTTCCTTTCCCAGAAACATCCTTGCACCTAAAGGGCAGGGGACTTTGTTTAGCCGAATACTCTGACCAGTTTTAAATGCTTCCACATTACCAGCAATCATTGTCCCACTTTGTGTTTTGCATGGGTTATAGTTTTATTGTTATGACTCCCATTCTTTTACTGATGTATCTCTTTCTCTCTATATATATTAGTTTGTTTAGTTTCCTCTCAGTGTCTTTTCACATTTTCTGAAACAAGCGCCAAGGTACAGGGACACTACCTCCGAAAGCCTGCAGATGTATGTGCAGACAGAGAAGGTGGCCCAAGAGTCTCATGAGTCTGTGGTGATTGGTTCCATGCCACATATGCCAAACTGTATACATATTTGTATAATTATTATTATGGGTGTATATGTTTTTGATTATTTAAGGTGTGTAACTGAACAAGGAAATTTAAAAGCATTCGACAAAACTAAAAAGTTGCATAATGATGGTGATTGAAGTCTATTTTCAATGGGATTGGAAATCCTAAAGTAATAAACAAAAACATGATATTCTTGATAGCTCACATGCAGTAAAATGCTTAAGCCCTCCACTTTGCTTCCTGTTGACGTGTAGGTCTGCGTTTCCTGTGTCACTGTAATGTGATCCACTAGAGGCCAGTGTCTGTAAGTACAACACTCTAAAACTATAAGTTATCACACAGTATTTACTCACAGGGGTATCTGTGAGTTCAGAAGCACGCACCTCTGATTTAAAATACATTGTCGTGTTGACATTGCTTCTGTTGTACAGTTTGCAGGTGGAAAGTCAGTCTTAGAACCTTGTCAAGGACACAAGAGTCATTTATGGAAACCAAGTGTATGCAGACTCTGGGTTATTTACCTGCTAATTTAGGATCTAACAAATCACCTTTGTAGTGGTTTTGCAGAAATTCTCATGAAGTACACTACTAGTCAAAAGTTTTAGAACACCTGCATTTTTTCAGTTTGTATTGAAATTTAAACACAGTTTTTAAGCACAGTTTCCTACACCATCAAATGGCACTTGGAAACTGGAGGAAACTCAGGAAGAGGCCTGGCAGACCCAAAGCCACAACAGAATCAGAAGACAAGTTTGCGTGAGAAGCGGCTCACAGGACAACAGCTTCAAGCACAGCCTAACACTGGTCGCAGTAAGCAAGCCTCAGATTCAACTGTGGAGAGAGCAGTAAGAAAGCCATTGCTAAGAGGGCAAAATAAGAAAAAGAGGCTGGCCTGGGACATGAAGCACCGCCAGTGGACTACTAAAGACTGGAAGAAAGTCTTCTGGACCGATGAATCAAAATTTGAAATCTTCAGTTCATCTGGTTTTTGTACGCTGTAGAGCAGCCGAAAGGATGGTTCCTCAGTGTGTGATAAGCAACTGTCAAACATGGAGGAGGAAGTGTGATGGTCTGGGGCTCTTTTGCTGGCTCCAGTGTCGGTGACTTGCACCCTGAACCAAAACAGCTACCACGGCATTTTGCAGCACCTTGTAATGCCCTCTAGTATACGCCTAGTTGGTCAACGGTTCATCATACAGCAAGATAATGACCCAAAACATGGGATGAACTGGACAGAATGGTGAAAGAAAAAGCAACCTACAAGTGCAACACATTTGTGGAAACGTATGCAACAGTGCTGGGAAGATCTTTCCAAACAACTTTCCATTGTAGAAAGAATACATTGAGACATTAAACTGCATACATTTCAATAAAAACTGGAAAACATTTGACCGGTAGTGTAGTAACAAGTTTATTACAAAAAATAAATACAGGTTAACCCTGACGCTCCTCTCACATAAAGTGAAGAGAAGATAAAAGGATGTGAGTTGGGGAAGCCTTTTCATATCTTCAGATAGACAATGGGTTGCAGTATTATATCAGAAGTGATTACATCTGGTTAAAATACAGCTGTGCAAATAGATTTACCACATGCATAATAATGAACATAGACCTGAGTTTGTTAGCGTTGCTGTTGTGTTTGTTGTGTTGATTGGTGCTGCTCAGCGTTCTTCAGGCAGCAGATGTTATCAAAGACATTGTTTTAAGTCCTTAATCAAATACCTGTGACCCAAAACACACAACCTTTACTGTTTTAGCTGATTGAATATCATACAGACAGCAGCTGATTGAACTAAAGACAATAGCTGTAATACAACTCCAATAAACGAATTATTGCTTCACAGACAAAACAGAATTGACAACATGAAACCATTAACAATATAAACAAAATAACAAACCCAGAGAGCAGGACTGGTCAGGGCAAGGTGGGGGTTCTGTATTGGACACAAGAGGGCAGTAGAAGCTCGTCATGCTGTGCCATGAATGCTGTTCCAAGAAATAAGCGGCCGTCATCTCTCCGGGCCGAGCCCACACAGCTGGGAAACGAGCACACAGGGAGCATGCAGTGAAAAAGAAATACATCATCATTAACAACAACAGCAGCAAAATATAAGTTGGTGATATTTTCAAAGGTTTGTTTCTTAATCTGTTTCATTATCATATTTTCCAACAACTTATAGACATTCCAACGACATTCCAGACCTTTCCATTGTGTGTAATATATCTAATCTAGCACCTCACATTATTATACATGTTACAAGAGTAATTTCTTTTAAAATGCCGTGGTGTGTGGAGGGGTGCTCTTCACCCTGTACCGGGGAAATTGGGCATTGCTCAAGCTGGATGGGCCGGAGGCCAAATATAATCTGTGTGACAGACTAATTTTGTTTCTGAAACCATACCACATGACTTTCCTTCTTGACGAACAGTCTATGAATAATGGTTCAGTTTGTTTTCATTCCCTTCTTACATCACTTTATAATTCCTGCTCTGACAATACACCCCCCCGGCCTCCGCACTGCCCCCTGCAGGTCCACACAAGTCTCCCGACAGGATAATTACCAGAGAGGCAGGAGGCTGGCTTGATCACAGGACTTTGTTTATAGAAACACTCCGCAGCGCTTCGTAACACTTCAGCCGATGTGCCTGGGCTTTGGACACCCGACACCGGCCACAGCCTTCCCATGGCTTCTGGCATCAGTGGATCCCTGTGTCTTTTCTTCCCACAGTTTGTAAGAGATCCAAGTCTGCCTCTTCTTGTGCAATTCTTTGTTCATTTACAGTTTCAGAGCCCAGGCAGCCATTTCTGGCAGGAGCCAAATTCTGTGGCCACCCAAAAAACAATACAAAAGCCACAACCCAGAATATTACAAATATTTTATTACAAATGCCATGTAATGTCTGTTCAGTACAAAAACACTGATTGCTTACAATTAATACTGTACAACAGAGAAGAATTTAACTTACAAATACATATTATATAGTTTCACAGATTTTTTCTTTTTTAAATAAGTTGTTCACCAAAGATAACAATGTGTGAATTTTCTAAAGAGAAAATAACCTAATAAACGGTCCATAGTATTATTTCCTGTAAAAGGGACCTAGTGTATATAGCTGATCCCCCCCAAAAAACCTGTGATTCCAATACCTATTGATTTGCATGGCTACCAGAAAACAAGCCATTGATAAACAGAATTGAATGTTTAAAGCCGTGAAAGAAGTGACCAGTCTTTCATTCCACCGTAAAAAAAGGACTGTAAAATAAGTCTCTCTGCAAATTTCATGTAAAAATATCCAAGAACCATCTGATTGCAAAAAAATCTACTTTTTCACCAGTATTTAATCTAGTAAAGCCTCCAGGAATACAGCTTGAAGATCATTACACAAATTAGATGGTATAATATGGAGATTCAGGAAGGAAATGTGAAAGCTTTCTGAGGTTTCTTTCAATGTGAAATATCTGAGTTTTAAAGGACCCTGTTTAATTTAAAGACATCCCAGGTTCAGAATTCATCAGCTTCAGTTCACTTTTATTTTTGTCCCGGGGGTGAAAATCCATGGGCACTGGGAACTAAGTCAGATTGTACAATTCCTGTGATCTGAAGATGGCATCCCATGTAGCATGCCATTGGGCTCCTTCACTCGCCACCTTCATATCTGCCAGTCTGGAGTAGTTGACTCAAGCTGATTCTTGCTACAAACTTCACACCAGCCCAACACCGAAAGGCAAAAACACGGCAGCCATACTGGAGATCAGCTAAGAGGCACGACAGGCTTGCATTCTTTATCCCAAATAGAAGATGGGGAAAAGTTCTGTTTAAAGAATGGCGACAACACTTAATATCTGACAACACTTCCACAAAACAGCATGCGGACAGACTCAGTTTCAGTGCGATATCCTGAGGTATAGCAGGAATTCAAAAGAGTGACCAAGGGCCTCCGAAATGCTGTTCGTCTCTGGCTTGGTTCGTTTCAATACAATTGGTCACGCAGAACACACACGTTGCAAAATCTCGTTAACCTTAGGAAACGGTGGCCTTTTTGAACTTGCACGTTATTGCCACTGCTTGATATAATGATCCTAGGATAAGGACCCCACTCTCAGATACTCACCCTTATATACTCTTTCTTTACTAGCTCTTAAACAACTAAAGATTTCAAGTCACCTGCTCTACTGCATTAGTCACTTCAAACCACCACTTGCTTAGGAGCTTAAAATGAAAACAAATTATGAATTTAAGGTCTGGCCACTTTATTACAAACATTGCCCCACTGCTTTCCATATATTACCCCTTGAAAGCAGATTAAGGGTGTGATCTGAAGTAATATAACTCATAAGTAATACATTGCGTTCCTATTTTAATTTCTCTTTTAAAATCACGTCACGTTTAGGAAGCGTCTCCATAAGTGGTTCCTAATGAGGGCCGTCGTTCACATCACACTGACCCTCTGCAGTAAGTTCATTTCATGACATCACCCTAACTGAACACATCATTGCTCAGATCCAGCCAGACAGACACCTTGTAGAAGATGACTGTACTATTGTCCTAGCAGAAGCCCCATAAAGTGAAGCACAGTGGAAAGTTCAGTCCACCACGATACAGGCAGTGGGACGACACAGAGAAAAGAACACGCAGCATAAGCAATAGTTTCGCCATAGGAAAACTGTGCAAACACCACATACATTTACAGCAGGGATACGAACAGCATTGGTCATTGACAGCCACTGTCCTACCCAGTGATGTCCGTATTATAGGTCTAGTATAATCTCCCAGGAGCTCAGGGTCGGGCCCACACTTGGTGGAGCTGTGTCCAGTATTGGCAGCTGGGGGTCCTTTTAAGGAGGAGAAAAGGAGAGCATCTACACACAAACCAAGCAATCCTTGTGACTTTTGCACACAATTCACCGCACACAGTAATAAACATACAACCAAAGCAAATATCTATAAATATATCTAATATTAGTTTTGCCGCATCTTTATAGAAAACTATAAAACAAGGCAACAATAAGGCTTATCTATACAATCCTAAACCCCCCACCCCAATCATAAATATATATTTTTTCCTTAAGTGGCGTTTTCCTTTTTTGTTCTTGTTAAGTACATGACAAACTGCCTTACATAGTGGTCTCATTTGCTTTTCACAGAAAGCAAAGTTTTCCAAACAAAAGGTTGCAGATCTGTGGTGACGCCGGCCTTCTCCACTGTCCCGTCTGCAGTATCCTTGTTCTCCAAGCCTTCTGCTGGAGTCCGTGAGCTTCGGTACATAAACAGGAGCCTCGGCTCTCTCTTTGGAGGGGCAAACTCGAGGCCCGTGTCGAGTTGAAGAGAAACCCAACTTTACACCTGGCTGACAATCTCGGCATCCTCCTCCACAAACCACTGCACTGGCGTCCCGTCCGGCGCTCTCTGCAGGATGTGCCTCTGGGGGGGAAATACAAATAACAAAATGTCAAGCTTGTTTGGGACACCTTTTCAT
Source organism: Amia ocellicauda (assembly GCF_036373705.1). Taxonomy (NCBI): domain Eukaryota; kingdom Metazoa; phylum Chordata; class Actinopteri; order Amiiformes; family Amiidae; genus Amia; species Amia ocellicauda. The sequence goes on from NC_089854.1 coordinate 6,423,455, forward strand.
AAGCGAACACAGTAAACCATGACTTGGTTTCCCGTAATCCCACGATCATTGAGCTGGTCGTGCCTTCTCAGGGTGTCAGCTGGCGATATGTATATATATTTTTAGGAGAATGCTTTATATTATTTCAGAGAAGACTACTATTTGTGATGACATCCTATCACAGCAACAATTCAGCAAAGCTTTTAAATGTTCAGGTTATACTGGAGTTATCAGTTGAGAGGCAACAACAATGTCTGAATTCACACCCTCGTCTCCTCGGCTTTCCAGAGAGGTTCTGACCCCTGCCGTGGCCGCTGTAATGAGAGGGAGAGGTCGAGAGGCGCGCTGTGTGGGAATCCAGGCCCCAGGCTCCCCACCCCTGTAGGCCGAGCAGCAGCCTGGAAGGACCTCTGCCGTGGGTGGCTGCTTCAGAGGGGAAGGGAAAGCCCTCTTTGATGTGGCCGGCTCACGCAGTGCAAACACAGCTGCACTCAAATTGCGGTTTGGGCAGAGAAGCTGCAGATGTTTACTGTAGCAGAAACTCAGCGAACGAGGTGGTGTGACGAAGCGGCACCAGTCACAGGCAGGGAGAAGTGTGTGGGGAGGTGCGGTGTGTGTGTCGCTCTGCAGAGGAGCAGTGGAAATGGCACAGCTGAGTAATCCTGCAAACATTTAGAGAGACAGAGAGCTGGTCAACCAGTCAACCTGGGTGGGAACCGAGACCACACTCTTCCAGCACCTGGAGGGAATCTCCACATAACTCAACAGCAGAACTAATGAATAAAAATCAACAAGTTTAGACACTACTTGAATCGTATTCTCGATTTATAATGTACCAGAACACATCAAAAGAAGCTTGTGTACATCTTTATCCCTCCACCTGCTTTATGGTCAGCTAGTTTTAGCCTTTTGTGCCTTCTGTAAGTTAGAAACAAAAAAAGGGAAGAGAAAACCGGTGTTCAGTCAAAATTGAGTGTGCTTTCACGGCTTATACTGCACGTCTGAGTTTATGAAGTAGTTTATTTTTATGCATCTTTCTTTAAATACTAAAGTGCTAGAAAAGAGTAACACTCTCGGCTGGTTTCCCAGACCTTAATTAGCACAATCCACCTAAAAGAACATTGAGTAGTCCATGAATAGAGCTAATCTGGGTTGGCAAAACCAGCCTTTCAAGTATGAAACCTACATCCACATCCGTTTTCTGTTTTAGTGCATTCCTTACAGCACTCATGTGAAAGGCGCTATATAAATAAACCTTCCACTTCAAATCAATCAATTCTTCTAGTTCAGAGGCTCAGGTGGTACAGACCAAACAGCTTTGCCACCAGACAGATGGTTGAAAAAGCTTTGATGACGACGGGGTGTTTTAAGTCAGAAATGAATAGAGGGCTTTTACAACACAAGTGAAAAGCACCGTGATGAAAAGAGCGCTGACTGGGGCCGTGTCATCTCAAAAGCAAAAACACAGACGAGATGGCTTCACTCAGACAGGTTGCCCTTCCCAGTGACTGATTAACCCAAGGCCCTGTCATGTCTGTGAGTCACAGTGCAGCGCGTGGGGGCAATGCAATGCAGGGAGCTTATCTACGACTTCAGACACTCAGCTGTAAGGGATGGAAGCGCGTCAACAAGCCGAAAGTGCTGGAGAGGAGACTGGAGAGGACTCTGCAGTCCAGAGAGCTCTGTTATAAATCTAATCCTCACCAGATTGTGATGTAGAACAACAAAATACTTATTACAATTGTTACATCAAAGTAGTGCAATACACATCTTAATAAAGATACAACAGTGACATCATGGTCGACATTCCTTATCCTGCTGTTAGGAAAACTGTTTTGTAACCTACACAAAGAACCAAACAGACCAACTTACTGTAACACATTGCCTTATGTGCCACATTTGGAGTTACATAACAGATTGTAATCCAAATATTAAATGGAGACACCTTCTCACACTGCAATGCAAGGAAGGGCTGGGAGTTGGAGCGATAGAGGAGAGGGGGATGGGAGCAAGAAGGAGAGGTAGTTATGCTGTGACTCGCAGTGTGCTGGCAGAGGGAGGGAAAGAGGGAGGGAGGGAGAGAGAGGCTTCAGGCGAAACTCCCAAGTTCTGCCCAGACATGACTGGATCCAGGCAAGTTGCCACAGCCCACACTTCGCCCCGGGCAGCCAGCCAGGAGCAAGAACTGTGTCTTTCTGCATTGACAGAAGCTTTAGTGTTTATTTGCATTATCAAATCATTGTATTTGGTACCATGTTAACTGCGCTGTGAAACAAGCCTTAGGAGGCAGAATATTGTCACCTGTAGGGGTTAAAAAGACTCAAACTGGAAGTGAAAAAATAATCTAAACGTTATGGGAACTATGTCACAGAATATGCAAATCTGAGAGAACATATGAACAGCGGAAAAACAGATCAACGTGTGACTGAAGCAAACCAGACTTAGTCAGCAAACAGCGTCTCCACTAGTGAACCTGATGCCATTAAGTAAGTAAGTAAATACATGTGCCTGTGCTAGAAACGGAAATTAAGAAATGACAAGCTGTAGGCAGAATAGTTTAAATGGCTCCAGCCTGGTGCACCGACACCGATAAGAGCCACCGTATACCAGCATGGCAGGGATATCGTGTGTCGGCGCGGCTGGACTAGGCGGCAGGAATGTGCACACAGACATCTCCGGTCTCCGAGACTCGGGGAAAGATCCTACCAAATGTCCAAGTGACGGCTCTCAAGTGACGACTCCTGATAAACATCACAAGAACATACTGAGCATGGAGACGATCAACCGATAAAACTCACGCTTCCAAAACACAGCTTCAGTTCGGTCTCCGCCGCACAAAGGACTCCTCTATTGTGAGCTGAACACAACAGCAGCACTCGGGCCACTTGCATACGATAAGACCACAGGTGAATTCTGCAGTATCACTCGCACGCCAGTAGCGATTTTATCGGTATCCGAAACATTTCTGAAAGCCTGTTCACAACTATGCGACCCAAGTGTTTTCAGACTCGGGGCTGACATTTGTTAAGGATGTACATTTGCAGCATAACCACACAACTAGGGAAGCACATACTAAGAAGCAAATGAAAGATGCATTTCTGTTCACACTCCTGCTGAACGGAGGCAGCGATAGTGAAACGGCACAAAAGAGCGCCGATTTTGAAATGGTCGATCCTGTTTTTCAGCACTGTCATCAATACAATCGGTTGCTTTTGCTTCACACTTTCACTTTTGTTCTTTAAGAAACATTGATTGGATCAGTCTGGAGGCCACCTGCTAAGCAATATACAAAACATACCTAACACCTCACGATTCCGGTCTATAATTTAAGACTGTGTGAGTTCCAGAAAACACCTGACAGCCACGTCACCAGGTTACCCACAGCCACAGGCCAAGCTGCTCTATTTAAAGCACCTTCACCTGTCTTCTCACACCAAGCCTCAATCTCCTGTCACAGCTCCTGCTTTGATCTGTAATGCTGCCGACGTGTCAGTGAGGATCCTGGGAGCATCCACAGAGCTGTGAACATGGCCCACCTACAACTGGAACACCTGATCGAAACGTCTGCGTGATCTTCAAAGCCACAGCTGCAAATTAAAAGAAAAAGGCCCTAGTCTTAAAAGAGAAATCCTAACAGATCACAGTGACAGCCAAAACATCAGACCAAAATGAATGGATCATAGCTTAAATCTGGAAACGCCGTAAGCTACTTTAGCATTACCGTCTCAAAAACATTGCACGTTATACTATTACACTCCCATTTTGTTTTGTCAGACTTTTTTCTCCCTCTCAATGGAAATGTAACTATTTCTGATAATTCTGGATTAATGTATTGATTTCTGGAACTTGAGGAGCATGGATACAAAAGAAACAAAACGAACTTATCACATCTTAAGGCATGAAACTAACAAGGGGTCAAAGTAAATGTACAGGCTACATGGGCAGGGGCAGACTGGAATGAAAACCTGTAATTTCTGATTCACTTGCCCACATTGATGGCAAAATCAACATACAGAAATATAAAGTCAGCACACGCAGCGTGCCATCATGATGCTGTATAAATAAAATAAAATTGTAGGCTATAGCAACTACCAGCTTTTCAAACATATTAGGGGCAATTTAGTTATGGCAAAGTATAGACTATGTTGCCACATACTCATGATAAATAAATAATAAGCTGTTGAAAATCCTGTTTAATTTTTTTTTTTTTTTTTCCCCCGACTACTCAATTTTTCTATTCACTCTTCTTCTGCCACGACTTTGCAACATTGCTTACGACACATAGCAGCTTCATTGACATCAGTGTCAAACAGACTGCTTTGATTGCAGAGTTCAGCCAACAAGGAAGTAGCAGAACTCACAAACAATTGGTCTTTATAAGACACGCAAACAGTTTGTTTAAAAACGTAATGAAACAGTTTCTACAACATAACTATTGTAAAACAACAAGCACTTTATTAGGTTTTTACATAGCAGTATCATTGACAGCATGTTGATCTACACTATGAGTAAAGGTGTCACTTTTCTTCCAGTGAAACAGAGCTTACGGTACTGAGACTTATTCAGGCCATGAATGACGTTCAGATTCAAGCCCGGACTCATTCTCCTTATGAGTGCAACAAGCCCTGGACTGATTCAGATTTTTTCAGGATGTTCAAATAGCAAGTGTTGGCTATCGTCTCAATTCACAAACTACGTTAAAAAAACGATTACAATCTTGAACACTAAAGTATTATCACTGTCCTATCCGGGAACGGCCACTCCACCTCCCCCCCTTGGATATTGTGATATTGGATCTGCCCAAGAGATGACTGCTGTGACAATATACACACGAAAGAGACTATAAGATTATAAAATCAAACATAGACTGGCGGCCCACACAGGTCCAAACAGACCGGCTCCTCCCGCACTTTCTGGTACCCAATCCGTGCCTGTACATGGGTGTAGGCCTCAGCGGGCCCAGGATTCAAAGAGCCCGACATTGAACTGCCATGCAGACGCAGCATCTTACTTGTGTGAACTTGTGATGAATCTCCTTTTCTCCACTGGGGCTCAAATTCCTTTTTGCAAGGCCGGGTAGTTCTGGTGGTTAAACAAAGAGGCAATTCTATGGAAAAAAGGCTGCTGAAAGCTCGCTGTGATTCGGACATCACACAGACAGAAGAAAATCAAGAGGAGACTGTGCTGGTGAGCCCACAGAAGAAGAAAAAGCCGACAAGATTGCACAGGCCAGAGAAGGCAGAATTTGAGTGCCAGACAAATCAACTGAAATCCACACCCTACAAACCAGTGCACATTATCTGTTCAATTAAACGTTATCACTCGCCAAAAAGTTGTTGGATTAGCTTTATCATTCAGCTCTGTAAATTTAAAGAATTGTGTGACGGGTAGGTTTTGGGTGGGAGAAACCCATTCATTACCATGAGATCACAAGCGCGATTCCCCAGGCCATGGAGTAATGAGCTAAACCCAGAGAAGATTTCATGTCATTGAGGTGCAGTTCGAGGCTAATTGATGCATCTGGACTTTGAAGTGCGGCCAGCCGTCTTCAAATCCAAGTCCCCAAAAGTCCAGGTCCTTTCATTGCAGACTCCACAACGATGTCTTTGAGACTGGAATCTTTCTATATACAATCTTTCTTTTGCTGCAACTCTGCACCGCCGCTCACATGCACAAATTGAACAGATATTTCCATACCAATAAATACATAAATAAACAGATTACTACTTTCTTAGCTCTAAACATAGATATTCAAAAGGAAGAACAAAAAAACAAAAAGGCTAAAAATATATATTTTTTATTTCACCGCAGTTCAACCCAATGTAACTCAAGGCAGCAAGGTTAATGTTGACTAATTGGATTTACTTTGCACTGCGGCTGAATACAAACTCATAAAAAGGTACACTTTAGCTGCACCCTTTGTTGTGGAAAGTCCTTTTTTGGAACACCACATCCTTAGCACACTCTGTGCTTTCTCCCCACCCACCGCAAGTACGTGTGCTCCTTCAGCCCATCCCAGCACAATTCACACCTTCAGGACTTGACAGGCCTGCACACATCGCCCCTGCCAAGAACCAGCATGTTCTGCAAGTGGAAATTCCTTTCATCTGACACCCGGGAAGCACTGAACAGTGTAACACACCTCCAGAGAGCTGTGCTTTCAACAGCCGCCAGTCACACAGAAAGACAAGAGCCACTGCTTCAAATGGAGAGTAAAAGAGCTCAATTTTCCTCTGCTTTACGTTCAAAGAGTGAACAAGAAAATTCATAGTATGTTTTTCTAAAGGGGCAAGGTGAAACCTCCTTTGGTTTACTGAAGTTTCTCCTTTCATGGAGAGATTTTGCTTATGAAACGCATTCACTTTGGGACTTTGCTTTTTGCCCCTGAAAGGCATGCTGTCACCGAAAGCCAAAGAATACATCAGAACAATTAGTGTTTATACCCTCTATAACTGTCCCATTCACCCACTTTGTTTCTCTTTAAATGTTGCTTACAAAGGGAATCTATAAAGTGCGAAGATTGTACTTGAATTGTACTCAGTTAAATGAATAAGAAAATACACTGAGAATGATCTAGATCTCAGGTTTGTGTTCTGCTCTCTTCAATCACGAAGTTGTAAAAGAAACTGGACTTCAAAGTAGTGACAAAACACAATTTAATGTTCATGATAATAGATACACAGTTGCAGTGATTGTTCTTGTCTATTTACAGTTGGATGTATGGTGTCAATCAAAAGACAGAGTTGAACGTCAAGTGATTAGGCAAGTTAGGGGGGCTTTCTACCATTTAACAAAACCTTTTCTTTAAATATATATACGAGTCAGGTAAACCCTTTTCCTGTGTAACAGCTATACACACTCTCTACTTGGAAAATAATTACTCTGCATGTCCCTCTAAAACTACCCTCCCATTTTTCACTATTGTGCTCTATATACTCTAAAATCCACATCATTTACACAATTTTGTTTTGGAAACACTGTTGACAATTGGTTTCTCACGTCTGATTTCCTGCTAAGATATGCATCATCTACAGCGTGTCTCTCCATGCGGATGCTCAGTCCCAGTCCGTGTTGAGTGTGACTTCAGACAGGTGAACCACATCACAGAATCCTTCACAGTCAGCGAACATCACCACTTCCTCAATAATCCTATTCTTCTGCTCAGTGTTCATGTAAACATTGGGCTCCGTTTGGCACCAATGCTCTGGATTCTTTTAACATATTTAAAAAGGTCTCCCACCTTTGCCCCCATGCCCTCATTCTATTTTTCTAAGGTTAACCCTGCCTGGGTTTCAGATTATACCCACAGGGAACAGATTGTGCTCACCTTTCACAAGGAAGGGGTGTGTGCAAAAACAAAATTAACGATTAATAAGTAAGAATAATTAACAAAATTATATGCATTTAAATATATTGCACCACAAACATTTGGTATTTTGTATATGGGAGGAATCCACAGAGCCCAATTGTCCACTGTGGACAAAACGACCCATTTAGTATCCATGAAGTGAGAAATAAGGGTCTCTGTACGTGAAAGTGGTGTAAACTCTGGTCTCAGATTGGACTGGCAAATGCCAAGCCCTCCCCCCCTCCCCGGCCCACAGCGGGCTCCCAGCTGCATGGCGTACCTGCGGGTGGAAGTTGTGCTGCAGGGAAAGTGGGGACTCCCTCCCCGGGGCGCTACGCAGGCGGACAGCCCCCTGCCGGTCCAGCGAGTGGGGCCGGCCTCCCCTGAATTGGTTGCGCTGGTGCCAGGACTTCAGCTCTTCCGACACTACCTCTCGGGGCAGGGCCCGGCTGATGCTGGGGTGGTGGTGGGGGTACTCCTTGAGTGAGGGGGCGCGAGAGAGCTTAACGTGGGCGGGGAGGGGCCTTGAGATGCGGCGAGGGGGCATCTCCTCGTACCAGCCGTCCCGTTGGTCCCAGTGGAGGTGGTGGGGCGGTGGGGGTCCCACATATAGCCGCCCCATGTCCAGCTCTGGAGAGAAGCCCACCCCCTCATCCACGTACCCCCGGTGGAAGTTGGGCGAGGACTGGTGCTGGATGTTCCTGTAGTAACCCGGGCCGCTGAAGGCAGGATACCCACCGTGGTGCCCGTTTTGGTGAGCGGGGTAGTGCCCACCGTGGTAGCCTGGGTAAGGAGGGGGACAGGGCTTGGCCAGTTCAGACACCATCTCATGGCTGGGGGAGCTGGTGTAGGAGGGCACAGAGTACTCTGAATTACTGTCCTCGGAGCTTGACTGGTACAGGGGGTTTCCGAGGGTGCCTCTCTGGGGGGAGTACTCTGGAGAGGTCACCGTGAAATCAATCAAACGTCTCATGGGTTGCCGGGCACGGCCTCGGTTTTGGTTGGGGTCTTGGGGAGGATTGGTGTTGGGGACCCTAAAAGAAGACATAATGGAATGGAACTGAGAATGGAAGAGAGACTACCGAAATGGCCCAAGTTTTTCTTTCCTGGATGAAATACAGAGATGCAAACGACGCAACACAGAAAAGTCCCCATGTGCACGAGCGTGGCCTCCTCACCTGAATGACTGAGAGTGTGGTCTCCGGCCGGCCAACTCAGGGGTGGAGGGGGCACTACTGGAGTGGTTATGGTGCAGCGCCAGGTTCTTGATGGGCGTAAACTGGAATGGAAGGGCAGTCTCTCCCAGGCGTGGGTCCACTGGGGTTGACACGGGGGTCACAGCAGGACTACTGTGTACAAGCAAGAGATAAAATCGATAAACATCCAAAAGTCACTGTCCAACTGTTCTGTCAACGCATGCTGTTGTTGTCTCTTGAAAACCCCCTGGGTTTATTAAAAGGTGTCAGCACAACACAACAATCTAAACATATTGCTGCTTGCAAGCGAATGTATTAATTGCTGAACACTACCACACCCTCACACGCAAGCAATTACAATCAGAAGACTTTTCAGCCCCAGTCTCAGCATTCAGCCCATACACGCCAAGCATGAGGGTATCACTGTGCTGCTGAATACACGGCTTCCCTTACAGACACACACACACATACACAGTCAGTCATCCTGGGGATTAACGTACAGGAGCCGAACCCAGACAGTGTGGCTGCATGGTAAGCGATCTGCGTTAGTCACAACTTGCGATGCTGTCCGTAATCTCCATCTAATGTCATTAAACCGAGCAGGCTTGTTCCGGCACTATTGAAACAAAGAAGCTCAGTGTACAGCGGGCGCATTTTTGGGGGGTCTGGAAAAACAACATATTTGTTTTCACAGGCTCGATCCACCCAGCTGCAATGGAGCAAGGACTCCAGCTCACACATCCCAGTCTGTCGAACAATGACATCCTAACGTTTTGAGCCTTGGTTTAATGTAAAACAAAACTGAAAGTGTGGAATTTCACATCATGACTATTTCACTTACAGACCGGATTAGAGCACCAGCGTGACACTGTCGGGAATCAAATCGGTAGGAAAGGAAATGAGATTTGATAGCACCGGTGGAAGTGGAGTCAGTAAGTTTCACTCGTCCTCCTCACCATCAGAGCGACAGTGCATGAGCGGTCTTCATCCATCTCAAGAAGGGTTATGGCAGTCAGTGGAGCTGATTAACAAATTGTCACTTTGAATTGGGGGCTTAAACAGCTGAATCCCAATAGAAAAAAAAAGTACATTTCTCACATGACTTCAGCTGTGAAATCCATCCTATATTCCCTGCATACCTTTAAAAAGCTAATCTTTTTTTTTTATAAATAATTATAAGTTTGTTTGGTCTGGCAGGAGAGACAATTTCAAAATAACTCTGAATGACTCCTTTACCCATCAATCCCTGTCCAAATCCCCAGCCTACTGCTGCTCTTAAGAATTATCAAAGGTAATTGTGGGTAATTAGTGGCAATTATCCCTCTGATGGTCTGAAGAGACGGCTTGGCTACACTGTTTAAAATAGACCATGACACACCTCGGGTATTTAAGGCGTGCAGAACCGCTCACGCATCAGGAAAGAGATGCATATGATTTCTGGACAGAAAAAGGTTAAAATTATAATTCGTGGAGTTGCTACTTAGATGGACATTTTAGTTCTTTTGTTGTTTCAATTCCCATTAATACCATATATACGTCTTGACAGTCTTCACTTTTATTTCTCCCGACTGCTTCTTCCTCAAATTCAGGCAAAACAAAGTGAAATTAGGACTCCAGATACAGTTGCATCCAAGACCTGTCTGCTCTGCTGCAAACCAGACCTGCCAGGGGTCAGAAAACATCCTTCGAACCCCTGATCAGCCCCCTGTACCCCAGCTCTGATACAGTCCTGACCCTCGATACGAATCATGGTGAAAAGCCATCGGAGAGTGCCGAGCGCCGCTGCGTACCTGGACTGGCTGCTGCATGCCGAATGGGTCTTCTTCGGCTTCTGGTATGGCTGGTCGAGGCTGGACTCCTTCCAGGGGGAGTTCTGGATGGGGCAGCGTTCATACTCCACAGGGATGTAGCCCGGATGCAGGCCCTCCAGGGTCTTGGGGGGGGTTGGTCTGGGGCTGTGGCGGGAGGGCAGGGGGGAGCCCTGCCTGGCCTGGAGGGGGACTGCTAGGTGAGTCGGTGGGGGGTCTGCAGCGGGGGGTGCAGGCTGGCTGGGTGTCTCTTCTACAAAACACATAGGACAGGAATGGGATTTGTGCTTGTATACCTCAGAGAGAGAGAGAGAGAGAGAGAATTGCACGACTGGGTCTCTTACCTTCCTCCAGCAGCGCAGAGTCCGACAGGGAGCTGTCGTCAGAGATGGCAGGATCTGAGGGGACAGAGCGTCCGAGTGTTAGGTGTGCTGGAGCTGCATATGCATCTCTCACTGTTCACAGCCTCTGTACAATAACCCTGCATACGATAACAGACATCTCTAAAGGCAGATGGAGGGAGCTAGTTTAACGCAGACGACTGACGGTGGCGTGGCGGCGTACCTCTCTGTTGCGGAGGGGTGCCGGCACGGCACGGGGAGGCGCGGCCATGACGCAGGCGCAGCTGGAACACGGCCCCCTGCAGCTCCTTCACCTTCCTCTCCTCGCGCTTGACCTGCTGCAGACGGCTCCTCTTCACCGGCTTGCTCAGGTGCTCCTCCAGTGACAGCCTGCGCGCCGCCTCATAGATCTGCAGCTGCAGGGCCAGATCGGCCTCCAGGGACCTGAGCTCGGGGTCCTGGGGAAAACAGCAGGGGGGTTAGTGAGCAACAGCAGCTCTTACAACAGCGAGAGCAGCATTCACTTCTGCTTCTGAGATCCCCAGGAAACTTTACTGAAACCGATTCCTTTGGAACCTTGGGGCCAAAGACCACTAGTAAACAGAGAAGCGTAATGGCCAAGGGCTCTCCTCATGTTTGTGACCTTTCAATTCTAATGAATAGTCTCAACAACATTTTTGTGTCATTACATTTACCATCCATACCAAGGATCGCAAGGACAGCAATGATCTGCTGTCTGCCGACTATCATCCAGGCTCAAGCCATGCATACCTCGCCCCCCTGCAGGATGCTCTGCTCGTCTAGTTTGAAGGCAGCTCCAATCCGCCGGCGGATGTGTGGCGGCTTCTCTCCAGGCAGCAGCGGGTAGTCCTTGGAGAGGTGCCCGGTCAACTCCTGTCAAACCAAGATAGCAGGGAGCGGTGTCATAACATGGACCCTTCCACTGAGCACCCAGGGGATGATTTCTTGACATTATTATTGATAGATTCCAAAGAAAGTGAGAAAATCCACAAATAGCTCCTTTATAATCCCAGATTTCCCCCCTGAAGTTACCCTCCCTTGGGCTCTATTGGATCTCGCCTTACAAATGGATATTAACAGTAAAGAGCTGACTATAAACTAAGCAGTTCTGTTAGGTTGTATTGATCTCAGTGACAAGAAAGAGGACAGATACCTGTCTAATGCAAGCACACGCAAGTCAGGAAAGGAGGAACTCCTATATAAAGACACTCTGTATGGAAACAAACTACCAAGCCCGGGCATGGATGCTGAAAAGATGGATGGGATTCTCACATTAAGGAGATATTAAATAACTGGATGAAAGAGATTGGCGTCACTGGGAACTCATGTCTTGACAAGCTAAAGTTTTCTATTATGTAACTCTCCCATGCTTCTCACCCTGCCGTCTGTACCGTGTGAACGTCTTACCCAATCTCCTAGATCTGTGCAATGTCTGCCCCTATGGGTAACAAGCATCTAGATAGCATCAAATCCGCACTCTGTGCCCCACTTGGCATGTCCACAAAAGGTGCAACAGTCCAAGGGTTAGTTCCCCTCCCCCTTTCTTTATATTCAATACATTATTTCAGTCCAATGCTAGCACGGTCAAGGTGGCTTTCTTTCCAGGGATGTTTCCTCTTAGCTGCGGCCTCCCTGACATCACAATCACCCTCCAATAAACTGCCTGCCCTTAAGAAAAGCAGGACAATCATCTTCCTACTTATGTTAAAGCCATTTGATTCACTCAATATCGATGAGGTTACCATCATATAACGCTTCACCACAATAACCTGCAGAAGACACACGTGTGACAATAACAAAGCCATTCGGTCACAGTCGAGCACAGAAGACTTTTGTCAGCCACAAACAGAACCAGCACCAGATGTTCAATAAGATCTGTGTACAAATGAAAACCATGAGAGATTCCCCCAATTCCTAATTCCTCAATGAATTCAGGAGAGCTAAAAGCAGCCTCCTGGAGTCTCTAAGTATCATCCTGGCACTTCAAGACAAGCCTCAGCAGGAGAGACGAGCCTGCTGAACCGGGGAAACATGGGACAGGCTTCAGCCGACTGATATTTCACACCAGAGCTTTTGGTCACAGTAAATTGGGGTCTCTGCAGTTGTTAGAAATGATTAATGAGGAGAGGCAAGAACTGAAAGCTCTCTTGAAGAGGCTCTAAGAAAGAATGACAGGTTTTCTGTATAAATGATGGATACATTTACTGCTGGCAAAGTAAGTATCCAGCAAAACAGAAAAAACAACACGTCCACAGACTTCCCAGGTTAGGGTGTGCCGCATATTCTCAACAAATCTCTTCTATGAAAGATTAGAGTTACGGCCTTATCTGGCAGACCAATCAATAAGAAGAAAATCCTGGTTAGGAAACATTTGTGTGCAAAACTATTATTGTAGGATTGACTTGGTGGATCTTATTGTATAGGCTAACACAGAGACACAAATCAGAATTAATCACAAATTAATCCCATTTAATTTCCCTTTGTCTGTTGCAAACGAATTCATGAGTCAGAATATTTTCTCATTATCACAGATAGAAACTGAAAATGCAAGAGAAGGGAGAGATTGGCCAACTCTGAATTAATAAAGAATAACAGGTTAATGGGTTCCTTCCATGTTGATGATGACTAAGTTGTAAGAAAAAAAAAAAATAGTATTTAAGTCAGTTATTCGGATTGGTACACCCCTGTCCCAAATGTGCAATAACAGCACTGGCATGTAGTGCCTAACCCCAAACCTTAAGCCAGAATAACAGCCTCCACCTACACCCAGAAACACAACCACTAGGCTAAACAAAACAACCCTTGCCTTGACTTCTCCACCACCTCTATAAGATTGTTACCTAACTGGATGAACAATCAATTCACATTCAAAAGGACAGAAAAAAAAGCCTTTTCTGAAGCCAGTCAACCACCCATTAACAGGTATTATATAAAAGAAACTGAAGTGTTTGTGACCTTGGCTGGGCGAGTATTGACTTTGTGGGCGAGGCTACACTGTTTTTCCCCTCACAAGCACCACGGTGTACTCACGGCCTCTCGGATGCATAGTTTCTTCAGCTCCAGCAGGCACAGCTCCAGGCGGTCCTCCAGGGACTTGTGGCGGAGTTTGACGGCCCTCGTGTGTGTGGTCAGGTCCTTCACAGGGGAAGAGGGGCTGTCTGGGCCTGCAACACCGCGCCAACACCACAGTGAGCGAAACAAGCAAACGGTCTCCCGAAACAGGGTGCCACTCTGACCGATCCGCACCCCCATAAGTCAATAAAAATCTATCTAAACCCATTTTATCTAAGGGCACGCAATGTAAACAGGCCTACAATTCTCCCAGTCAATTGGAAACTGTTGTTTGCGGACTTGCTTCTTTGTTACTGGGCGTTCCCAGGTCAATTAACAAGAAGTTGTTTTCCTCCCAGCATAATAATCGACTGCACCAAAAAGGTATTTGCTACAAAAGCAAAACAAGAAAAGGTGAGTGTACACACAAATGTATTTCGTATGCCCCCGCTACATTGTTGACACAATAGCGCTGGGTTCATGTCAAAGGCCAGGCAGCCGTAACCGCAGGCCATGGGCTTTGTTTTTCAAATCGCTGAGGGTTTAAGAGATTATTCACAGCAGGTAAGTAGAGACGGTGTGTTGTGATTTCATTTTAACCCTGAATGTTTTAAAAAGGGTGTGACAGCACAGAAAGCAGTTGTCATCAGGGCAACTGTAAGTAAATCTAAAAGAAACGCAATCGTTTTCCGGAAGCAGCTGCTGGGACAGGCAGAGCAACATGGAGAGATGAAGGAAACTGAAGGGGATTTCACAAGCGATGCTGGCTTCTCCCATCAAGGCGGAGAGATGTGTAGATATTGGGCATTTTACATAATGCGAAAACATTGCTCAGAGCTGTGGTTAGCGTTATTATCCTACTCATGCGACTGCCCTTCATCATGCTCAGAATAAAAAAAAAGGTTATAAAATCATTCCTGCCCAATTTTCCATGTTCTGCTCCTCTAAAACCATCTCAGAGAGAGAGAGAGAGAAGGAATGTGAGAAGGAGAGGAGGAGCCCTTCTTACCAGACTGCAGGATGATCCCGCTGTCTGTGTCACTTGTCTCATCTTTAGTTTCCATGTCAGAGCTTCAGGAGTCAGTCCTCGGTGTGAGAATTGGGAATAACTTACGGTGTCAGGAGTGCCTGCAAAAAGAGAAACAGATCGTTGTGAATACAGTGGACCGGCCTGGAGACTGCTTTTGATCGGTTTGATTGTGCTCCTGTGCAAAACTGCACAAATTCTGTACGGAAATGAAAAAAAAAAAAAAAAAGTATCCTTACACTTGAAAGACTTATAGCAATCACAGTCACAGAATTAGTGGAGTGGGTTTGTTTTATTTAAATTATATAGTTTTTTCTGTTCCCCACTTGTTTTTATTCAGAATTACTACCACTGGATAGAGAGGAGAAAAGGCTGGCTTCTCACTCTCTCAGAGGCCAGTGGTTTCTACATGGGCAACACCATTTTAAGATTGAGCTCTTAAGTGTGAGAAGTGGATAGACAGAGTGCAAATTCTGTAACATTGTGAAATGCTGGGACATTGTAAAACAGTGTCTGTCCAGTTGCATGCTGGGACCAGAGAGGAACAGGAGTGCCCGTTTTGTGATCTCTTGCGGTGGCTGCAAATCAGTCAGGTGATGAAACCATGATCTTAAGAGCATGGACAGGAAACACTGCCAGACAAAAAATGTCTATCTCGACCTCTTGTCAAGGAAAGACCTTATCAGATCTTTTGCCATTGTTTCTGCAGTTTGTATGGAGGAGTGTTTGAAAGTGCAGATGCAGGTTTCAGTTTTTGTAAAACACTAGTGTTCTGTCAGTAGTGGAATGAAGGGGTGAAACTAAGTGTCCTGTTGACCCTAAAGTCCTAAAAATGTAAACTAAGACAGCGATCTGCCCCAGGGCAGGGGGAAGCAGTAGAAAATTCCCAGCCACTCAACCCTGTGTTGGAGAGCTCAGGTAGTGCTGATGTCAAGCAAGTAGCCAGAAGGCGCACACTGGACTTTTTTTAAAAATGTGCTTTGGAGACCGTTAAATTATGTTTTTTAAAAGCCCTACATTCTCCACATCTCATTATTTCTAAATTGGTTGTCACTTTAGTTATTTAGTTTCCGACATAAGTGGGTTAAAGACCATGTTGCCCACTCAGACTGCACCGTCTCTCCCCTTCTGTTCAATGTTGTAAAGATTAAAGAAACTCAGCCAAGGCCTCGAAGCGCTGGCTACAGAATACCAATACCAGACTATCACCTTCTCATCCGAGTGGCCCGACTGTGCAATCTAACTCAGTGATTCCACATCAGTCTTTCTGTAACACAGGAGTCCAACCAGTGCCAGTCACCAATCCGCCGAATGCCAAGCACACCTTTTTCAGTGCGTTAAAAAGGTTTCCCCCTTCATGTAGACGATCACAATATAGCCTACAGATTCTTTATGCTCAGGACCGTTAAAATGAAGTGTTGAGAGCATTGAGCATTTCCGTCGAGGCCAACTGGACGGACTCATTCACTGGGATACGGCAAAGAAACAGATGAGGAATCTGCTGCTTTTCTGATAAGTTTTGATGTTGTTTTCCCATTTCTCTCTCAACTTTCCAATAGGCTAAGAATTCATTAAATGTAATCTTTTCAATAAAAATAAAAAAAACGAAGAAAAGGCTCCTCATTTCTGCGTGTGATTTTCAACAATGTTTGAATAAGTCAGACCTAACATCATCTACCTGACTGTTAACCTGAGGGTCAATCAGGGGTCTCGGTGTGAATGACATCATCACTGTGCTCCGATGATGACACTTGCCCGTGACACACCGCTGGCTGTTCCCATGTGCTGGGAGAGTCTGGGCAATTTCCTGTGACACAGAAGCCAGCACACCGAGTACCTGTGGTCCTGTGACGTCAGCACAGAGCAGCCAAAGCCAGTGCTCAAAGGGCTTATCTACAAGTACAAACTAATAAAACAGGATGACGTGGTGCTGTGGGAGAATTAAACGCTTACACCCGAGTTCGGAAAGCTTTGAGTCTTGTACTGAATAAATTGTAAACTTTACTGTGTTTTAATTTAGAATACATTAGTACAGCAGATTATCACGTATACAGGTATGAACAAAGTAGGCATTACAGATTAAATGCACTGTATTAAAATACTGTACACTTTTGCATTTGGAATGATTCATTGAAGTGGAAGGAGAGATAGTTAGGTCTGAAATGTATTCTGGAATTTGAACCCAGAGTTCACATTGCCCTACCTTAAAGCACTCAAAAGATTTAAAGCAATGCTGTACCAAGACCATAGTACATGCATGCTGCTGGATTTGTAATGTAAATTGAGCAGTCAGCAGTAATTGCTTGTATTTAAAGGAAATATGGAAACCTCCGATGAACTAACAGCCAGACAGTTTAAGGACCGACAATCGCTGTCTGGCCCCGGTGTTGATTGCGCCCCCCGCCCCAGGTGAGCCCCGCAGGCCCGCAGACACTTTCACTGAGTCTCATTCATAAACACTGCGAAACTGTATGCGTTGCCAACAATACATATGAGCAACAACAACCACCTAACATACGCAACTTACTAGCTTTTGCCTTTAAAGCAAACTTCTGGGAACAGAAAAAAAAGCTATGCGTATGAATACCACATTATTTATATAGATTTATATAGATTTATGAACAAGGTTAAAAGGCGTTATTAACGTTATTCTTGTCATTAAAATCAATTGCACAAGACATTAATATTACTAACACCCACACTACCAAAAATCTATTACATCATACTTAATAAATAATATGTATTATTGCTTGTACTACTACTGTAACATTACCATCCCATACTGTTTTAAAGTGTATTTTCTCTCATTAAACCAACCGTGCTGGTGATATGAATATGACCTACACTTCAAAAATACAAACATACTCCCAGTTTAACATCAGAGCCAATGCAAATGTTTCGGATGCAACAAAAACACATTTTCACATGGACGCAACTTCCTCACAAGCGCTAAACTGCTGCACTGAAGTACCTGATAGTCAGAAAGTGTCCTATTCATGAAAAACATGTAGCTTTAAATGTAGCGAGCGTTTCCACTCGGACACTTACATGGCGGCGCTGCTCCGCGGCGGTGGAGGTGTACTCTGCCCGCTGCCAGACCGCGCTGCCGGAGCCCCGGAGCGGCTGGGCGGGGCCTCGGCTGTGACGCGGGGGGCCCTACCTGTCGAGATCCGCAGGGCAGCGGGCCACACTCCTGCAGCGCACTTTGCCGCAGCTGTGCGCAGATCTGCACGATCGCACCGATCCCATTGGTAGAACTGCGCAGGACTGAGGACAAGGCTGCACCAAAGCGACCGTAAATCTGTGAGCTTGTCTGGTTACAGCTGTGCAATCGGAACAGTAAACCAGCTACTTTGTTACTCTCTTATTTGCAAACTGTGAAAAGAAATATAAACCCTAAACCCACGCAAAAATATCAGAAAAGACCCTTATTGATACTAATAATAATGTATGCTTATGCTCGTTTTAGGTTTCATTGTTTTGCACTGCAGTGTGCTGTACTTTAGTGCAGTAGTCTGTATATAAACTAATTCGGCAGCAACATACCACGTATATTTGCACGGATGTTTCTGTGAAGTATTGTCGGCAGCCTCAATTTCCTCATAGCATCACGTTTGTTCCGTCATAGATTATTTATAGTTGTTTATGTATAGTTTATTTTTAATTGCAGTATCCCAGCGGGCATTTTAGTCGTCTAGGCATGATCTTTGATGTATTGCTTGATTAGGATCAAATTGTACTGCGTACAGTTTTCAATACAATGACAGGCAGTGTTTCAAGTATGCCCAATGCATACCTACGTTACTTTAAACCAATAATTATATATATACACACATACATATACATATACACACGTTAACATAACAGCTGATTTTTGTCGAGTTCGTGACAAACCTGAATACAGTCCTGTTACTCTAAACAGCAGGAACGAAATGGTGGGAAACATCACTCCACAGGAAACCGAACGGGGTTTAACATAAATATAATAGTAAATTGTCCTTAAATAAACCACCTGCTGCCATTTCCACTTGACTGATGCTTTGGGAATTCACACCTAACAAATGGGTGTTGAAAGTAAAGCTCCAATGACAATAATTATTGGGAACCACAGCATGAATACAAAGAATTAAGGTTTTTCTTGGCTACCCGAAGAACTTCTCTGCCTTGTCCATCTCACCCTACTACCTTTTCAGTGGAGTATAACAGCAATAGTGATCCTAAAAGTGCAATTCTGTACAAAAGAGATAGAATGTCCTCCCAGAAACATGACCAATTTCAACCTGGCAGAAACACAGTCTCAAAGCGTGCTTGTCAGAAACACACTTGTAGATCCTGCGCTGGAAAAACTGTCTACAAAAGCATGCGCTGCTCACCCCAGGCAGCATTCTTTGCACGTTTCGACAGCCTGCTGGGCCATTGAAGACCTGTGTTAGCTTCACATGTGCGTGCGTTGTAGTACAGGCACGCTCGGAAGCAGCTCTGTAAGCAGCAACAGGCAGGAATCACAGCTAGTCATGCCCGACCAAGTGTAAGAACAGATAAGTTACATATTCCCATAAAAAAAAAAACTTGTAGCTTAATCAGCTGTCCCGCATAAATACCACTCCCACACACACTTACGAAGGCCTCGTCGCGCCCGTGCCCATTAGACAGACAGACTGATCGCTCAAACAGGGGGTGGTAGCCCAGGGAAACTGGACGCCCAACAGCCCACACTGGAGGGGTTTGTCTTTGGGGCGTGACGGAGTGCGTGTTTGCAGGCCAGGACCTCCGAGACAAAACAGATGGTGGCAGGAATGCCCCCCCTATGCTGGCCCTGCACCTGCTCTCCTCCTCCTCACGTCCCTCACATTCAACACCCAAACAACCGTCCAGCCGGGCTTTGAAGCCCAAACGCTTGCTGTGTGAAGTATGGCTGCAGCAGCAAAGCCTGGCATCAGTCGGCGACCACAGGAATGCATTAGGAAGCGAGGAGACACTGGTGAAGGGAGCACTTTCTTTTCCCCAGCAGCCAAACAAATAAACAGCTTAGGGTGATATGATATACACTTAAAATGTAACCCATATGTTGTAAGGAGAGGCTCGAACTCTGGTATTCAGTGGTTACAGGGCCCATTAGTTTTTATTTAACCAGTCTGTAAATACCTAACTGGACTAATTATCTTCTTAATTGGGCCTCTTTAGCCCCTTGTTTTCCAAGGTTAAAGCAGTGAATCGTTTAAAGACAGCACTAAAAGCCACTCAGATGAAGCCCTCGGGGATCAGAGCTGGAAGATTGGGGCTGAGAATGAAAGGGAAAAAAAGTTAGCAAATGCAAAAGAAGAAGAAACCGAAGACAAGACGTGCTAGTTATTTAAAAATAAAGCATAACTGAAATTGATTCTACCATTTCAGTCAGCTGCCTGTCATTTGTGTTTGCATTGTTCACATACCGACCTGATTTTAGGCTTTACAAGTTATAAGTCAAGTACAATCAGCTTCACAATGCCAGCAGTTTCACAAGTGGGGTGTGGGCTCTGGGTGTCTGGCAGCTGCTAATATCTTTCTCAGAGGAAAATGACATGCACGTTTCTGAAACTGGTGAAGCAACATGTGGCGATTTAGAAGGTTTTATTTTTATGTTTTGGGGGATTTCCACGGTGTACACTTTAAGCTGTCAAATGACAACTTCCTTGTACTGTAATGTTTAACAAAATTTTGGAAAAATAGTACCCAGTGTCTAAAAATACACAAGCAGTTCTAACACTGAAAATATTAATAATTGGATTATGTTTAAAAGAAAACCAACAGCCATTTAAACAATCATCTAAATGTACCAATTGCTGAAATTGTGTAAGAAGTCCATTCCTTCTGCAACGCCAAGGTTTCATTGTGTCGAGGCGAGAATAACAAGTCTATTGGTACACAAACATTTGCATTTTGCGATTCAGATATTTCCTTCCCTGGTGTGGGTGTTATCTGCTTCTGCCTCCTTCCTCATGTGCTCTTCAGGCAACTTTTTATAGTCAGTTGCTGCAGCCGAAGATCATATTACCTTCGCTTTTTAATGCGGGTCACAGCCGCACATTGCTCTGGGGGAACTGCTCAGCAACAGGAGATGAGCGGTCTTTATCTGTGCCCACAGACATTCCTCTGTCCACTTCCTCCCAGAGAGTACAAGAAGGGTCCCGGGAAGCTAGATCTGCTGGAAGTCACAGGCATTGCTAATGTACAGAGTTTTGGTCAGAACTATACAGTTCTTTAGGTTTGTCAAGAAAATAATACAATCTATTGCAAAAGTATGGGAGATAATACTCTGACTACAAACATGTCAGTGAAACGATACTAAAAAAATTGAAAATGAATATTTGCATGCCCTTTGCACATAAAGGGAGATGATGTTATTTATGCATGTATATATTAGGCTGTCTGTGAAGAGATACAAGACTAATCAAAAAAGAAACCAAGTAAAGTTTCACAACAAAGTGGTTTATCATAATGACTCAGGTATGAGCAACACATTACTTCCAACTCTGTGTAGGGTAACCTATTGAACTGTGATTCACACGGTTAAGACAGGTTTCTGCATAACACCATGATGTTAATGAGAGCTGAAGTCCCCCACACAACTCAACATGAAATAAGACTATTTTCATTTCAAAGGAAAAAAATATCTTTACTTTTCACAGAGATCTGTCTCAGTCCTTTCACAGAAATTATCCTCCCAGTCTAAACTGCGAGTCTACAAATCTGGAGCGGATGTATATTAGATTTGCTTTATAGATGACCTAGGGATTATTGGCAAGGTTTTTCCGAGCTTAAGCCCCGGCAGATACACACTTATCCGCGGCTTTCCCATAGAAACGTCAACCAATGGGAAAGTTCCCCCTGACCGCCAGCAGAAGTTACCTGCTGGAAAGTGTAAAAACATCCGGGAGGGGCGTTGTATGGGCTGTTATTTCAGGGGCTGCGACGGGGACCGGAGCGCCGCTGTCCTTTCAGACGAGCAGCTCATGCGCAATGATGCATCCGTGTGCCTCAGCGAGCACAAAGGCAGCACAACATGCTTTGGTTGTCGCAGGAGTTTACTCAGACGCATCAAAACAAAAGCCCCGTGGGTGACTGAGTTTGGGATTCCGATGCCGGGCGCCCCCCCCCCAGCCTGACCTTCCCTATCAGTGCAATCTGCTGCAGGACAATGAGCTGGCTCTCGCCCTGGGGCTTTGCCACTGAGCTCCCTGCAGACACGCTGACTCCAGAGCACAAGTGACCATCCCACGGGTGCACACACCAAAAAAGGGGGTTCAAATGCTTTTTAAAATAAATCTAAACATCCTTGAGGGAAATTTCTGGAGGGATCTCGAGCTCTGCCACTCATGAGGTGCAAGAGTTGCACGGCACTCAACATCGGCATGAGGAACCGCATGGAAACTTGCCAGTGGAGGTTCACAGCAGACCGACAGACTCCAATCTGGATTAACTGTCTCCTCAACTGTGCCGTCAAAGAACTGAAAGGCATTCCCCACAGTCATTACACTACAGCAGCAGTCGTCACCCAGAAAATCCCATCGGGCGAAATAAAAACCAAATCATGAAGATATTTTCAGCCCGCACTTAAATAACTCAGTGGGGGGCCTGATATTTTAGTGAAAAACTGAATTCATTCCCAGTTTGCCAAATATGCTAATTTCATAGTCTGGTAAGCAGCCAACGCCTGATGGGCAGGAACCGTCCCATACTGGGATCTGAGCACAGAAGACAAGAATGAAAAGGATACCCCGATGCTTGTGAGGAGAAGAGCTGACCTGACAATGTGAAATAATAGGTGTCAACATGGACAGCATTTCTCAGTTCCACCCAAGCAATAAGCAGATGCTAAAATACATATTCCTTGAAAAGGTCTAACTTGAATAAAAACATAATTAAATAAGTTGTTTTCACTATTTGGGATTATAACAGAGGTCTTGCATGCATGACAAATTTTATACAAGATGTTCACTTACAGCAAAGCAAATCAATTAAATATACTTCTTTATATACGAATTACATTTTTTATGCCAAGGCAGATTAACAAATTTGCTTGATTAAAAAAAAAAAAAAAAAAAAGTCTGGTGGGAAAAAAAAAAACATACACATCAAGCTTTCGAATAAAAACAAAAAACAAAGTAATATATTGAAATACCACCAAATCTCATTATGCGGTTTCTCCTGTGGCTGTCAGTCAGCACTCAGGGAACGTCTCCTTTCAGTGCCTTCCCTGATCCGTGCCAATTAGGAGTTTCACTTGGGGTCTCATTAGTGGAGTGTGGCTGGAGCAGGAACTGAAGTCTCTGTCCGTTCCCGTTCCCTCGGCTGACGGGCACAACAGAAGCCACATGCATGCGATATACAATGGCTTTAAGAAAGTCAAAGGCTATGACATCATAAATAAAAGGCTTTTAATTCAATTGCAACGAGAGCTGAGCCACTCTGGTCAGGGGTCAGCGAGGGAGCGCCAAACACTGGGGCACAACGCACGGCCTTAATGGAAACGAGCTCACAACAGGAAGTCAGGATCAAACTAAGTGGGACTGACTTAATACTGGGTACTGTATTTATTTCAAAAAGTCTTCCTCTTACAATAAAACACTGATAGAAGCCAGGTGGGGGGACGCACAGCAAACCATGAACAAAGGGCATCTGTTCCCAGTTAGCTTCTGGAAAACACGGATATTGAAATTATATTCCTCCCGTCATTCCACACTCTAAATTGATACCAAAAGAGCACGGGCTTATTTATTTATTTATATTTATTGTGTCCCGTTTTAGATTTGGAGTTAAATCAGTTTAGAATGTTAAAAGTTGTTCTCTGAAAGATACATTAAAAATAATAACGATGCAAACAAACACCTTCATCGTTACATCTTCAAAAATGTGCCAACCTCTACAGGACTTACACTCCTGAGGCAGGTTCGGTTTCAGTCAAATGTTTTCTCAGTTCATCAGCAAATTATTCTGGAATTGTTTGATCAACTGGGCTGAGCTCTAAAGACCCCGGGAGGGACTATATACACATCCTTCCGAATGTGCACTGTCAGGTCTTCTGCCTCTTTTCACACCACAGCCCTACAATGCAAACAACGGGCTGAAAGTGTCGACAGGGGACCAGCACTGACCCCTCTGATCACCCTGCAGGCTTTTCAGTTTCTCTGCACGACAATGACACACCACTGCTACACAGAAAGACAAGGAAACCCCGAGGGCCCTACACCCACTCAACTCTATGGCACAACATTTTGTGGGTCCCAGTCCCAGTGGGCAAATAGCATCTCTCACGATTTAAGCCAGGGATCTCCAGACTATAGAGTCCAAAATTCACTCCAAAGTGACCCAGTTAACTTTTACATTTTACAGATGAAAGCAAAAAAGTGGTCCAATGCCATAGCACATATAGGCTGTGTAGAATATTACGTAGTTATTTCAGAGTTTCCAAACTAGTCATATACACTTGAACAGATACAACGTTAAAAGTTTCCATGACATTGAAGAGTGGCAAATTAAAATCTGATTCTAAAACTACTGTAACATTTTCACATCACTTGCTCCCGTTTGTCCCCAGCTCTGTGGGGCACCTGTCCTTCTTGGACGCAGAACAGGACTCATCCTATGAAGAAACAGATCTACCCTTAATGGGACTGTGGATCCCGAATGCTGCACACTAAGTGGAGTTCAGAAAGCATGCATACAGGGAGCATCATTTCAATGGGGAATAAAAGAGGCAGCAGGATGTGGCTGAAAGTTGCCAAGTTAGACAGTTGTCCATCGCCCTTATATATATTCAGTCTCTTTCTCCTCACATTTGCTTAATCGGGTCTGTTTATTCCACAAATTCTCAACCAGCGGTGCGTGACAATAAAGTCAGCTTAACAGTAACCAAGGAAAAAGTGGAATAATCCTTAACAAAAACAGAGTATTCAAAACGCCCCAAATCCCCTGAAATGACACTTAGGATGAAAAAAATAATTTCACTATTAGCTGTTTTTAATATTTTGATAAGACAGTCAGTCTTGTTTATTGCAAAAAACTAATTTAAAAAAAAGGTACCTTCATCCTGTTCAAAGTTTCCAGGAATACTTTCGCCTTTCAATAATAGTTAATTAAATTGAGCCTTTAATCTTATCCGACGTCTGTCAAAGCACGGAAAAGCCACAATAGAGAACACGGGAAGGACAGCAAACACACACGCAAAAGGCACAGCATCACAGCACAGGCTACAGAGCTAGCATGCCTACCTTAGAGAAAGAAATGTGCATACATTTTTCATCCAACTTTACCAAAATAGTAATACTTCAAATAATAAAATACTTATTTGCCTATAAACAACACTTTCCTGCTGAGCTCTATTGACATTAGCCTGTGCATTATTTCAACTCAGAATACAAAATCAAAATTGAGTTCTGCACCTCAGTAAGAGAGGAAAGGGACTGAACTGTTGTCCTCCAACTAGGTCAATCACACAAATGTTACTGCTATGGTATATGGAGAATAAAATAGCTTTTCTATAATAGAAACTTAGTTGGTGTACAAATGAGGGAGTTAATGAGAAATGAGAAAACCAGCACAATACAGATGAGATACAGAATGAAAAACAAATGTATGTAGGAGCACTGGGTGAGACAGGAGACTTAAGATGGCACAGGCAGATGCTGTTATGCATCGCCACGTCTTTTGCTTTGACTGCTTTACTTCCACAGTTGTATTTTTCATTGATATTTTCACCTTCCAAACTCTGCATCTGTGTCGGGGATGTGTCATCGACCCGGCTATCTGGCTGACCTCAAACCATGGAGTCTGTGCTTGGCTTCTCTCCCACAGCTGCAACAGATGCAAACTGAAAAAGCCCGGAGCACACATCCTCGATATCCATTTGGGATTGAATTAGGCTTTTTAACTTTTAAAGATTTAAAGCTCCCCACAATCTTAACCATGTGACTGATTGTTTGGAGCAACAGTTTGATTAAAACACCACATTGTCAAGAACCCCTGCAATTTGCACTGTAAACATTGGTATTACGAAAGTAACAAATGGAAAACAAAATCCCAATCAAAACAATATTCCCAATGTTTTTCCATTGCCCTAACTTGCCTTAGATCGTGTACTCTCCCACTACAGCTAACTTTTTGAAGAAAGTGTGTGTGTTGGTCAGGCTTTTTGAGGAGCATACCAACACAATTAAACCAATACATTTCTCACCACCAAACCCCAGCCTTATATTGTGAACAATCTTCCTGCACGGGGGCTTCTGATAAAGTTTTCAGAAACGCATGATAAGACAGAGCAAACGGAAATACTTCTTGAAATGTCCCCGTTCCAACACGAGCATTTAATCACAACTAGAAAGATATGGTAACTAAGTCAATAGGTCCATAAAATCAGGATAAAGCCAGTAATATTAAAAACACACTTCCTACACCTACACCCCTCTGTATAGTGACACTGAAAGAGTTAAGAGAAGGGAAACCTATTGAGCACAGTTTTGGGCAGATCAGATTGAGACATCACTGCTAGCTGAAGCATGCCCCTGGACAATTACCACAGCGCAGCCCGAGTCCTCACTGGCCTGTCAACACCACACAATGGGCCCACGTTGTTCGCCTCTCTCTGGCCTGACCCCAGTAACAACTCTGCAATGCCAAGGACTGTGACACATTACAGAAGCCTAATCCTAGATCCCCTGTCCTCCTGTGCTAGTGCTCATCAAAATAAAGAAGCCAGAAGCCCCCCCCCCCCCCCCCAAATCAAAACGCTGGCCAGAACATTTTAAAGAGCTCTGTGATTTATACAGACCACCCAACACCTGACAAAGAGGCCTTTTGTATTGTTTTTGTTTTGTTATTTAAGTCATGGTCACCAAAGTGTACAAACGTCCACATGGAAAGGCAAAGTAGTGATTATAAACAAACTGGCCTCTAGCTGTGCTGAATAAAGACAGACAAAGATTATGCACCATTTACAAACAGTGGGAACAGTTTTGTTGCAGGAGATGCATTGCATGTTTCAGGTGGCATTCAACAATACTTTCACAAGAGATTTGTTACAGGCAATATTCATCTACAGGCTCATTTCAGTGGGTCTGAATAGTGGCCTGTAAGTCAAGGATAAGATCTGTCAAATAACGGGTTAAGGACCAAAAAGGCTTTCCCTAATCCCTTCATTTGAGGGATGGTGTGAAAAGCAAACGAGATGACCCCCCAAATGCAGGACTCAAATCCCCCAGAGATCTCGAGCCAAGATTATTTACAGTCCATGCTGTGGGGAATGGGGCTTAAGGAATCCTTTTAGTGTTGTCTGCTAGTTACTCTGAATGCATGACAACCTGACCTGCGTGAACAGTGCCTGTGTCCATCTGGTAAGAAGTGAAAGCCAAAAAAATAAAATCCATGATCCCCACCTCATTCAGCCCCACACTCCATCCTTTAGCAGCACATCTCTCATCAGAAGAATAATGGGAAGTGTTGGGCTGTTTTAAAACTCACAATAATCATGTCAGATGATTTTTTGTACAATATGCACAGACTCAGAAAATGACAATCAGGATTCCCTCCCAAACGCACCGATTTAGAATCATGACTGAAAAACATTTTCATGGAAACTCCCACAGAAAGATCAAATGTAGGTTCCTATACGGGCTGCGATTGTAGCTCCTTCCTCCGCCTGCCTCAGATCAGCAACAGACTTGGTCACGGCTCGGTGCACGGCGAGGTCAGGCAAAGCGCAGGACGTGAACTTTGAAGGCTGCCTTTGATTCAGGCGGGGGCAGCTGTATCAGGCCCGGGAGTGCGCCTTGCCTGTTGATAAGATCTCTGATTAAAAAAAAAGCCTTCACAGACACTCACTCAGTCCCCTTTGCTTTTTAGACCTGGAGCTCTCAAGCCCACTATCTTCTCCAGGCAAAACTGCCAACCATGGGATGGATAGATACAGGCCCTTTGGGAGGCATTCAGGTACTCCGAGAAATCAGAGACTGGTGACACTGTATTGAGGGGCTGTGCCACCCTTAAAAGGAAAAATCTATATTCTATAGCCCACTCTGGGGCCATTTCACTTTTGTCTGCAGTCCACTACCAATGAAAATCAATGCACATTAAGAAGATGGCACTCAGAGTAACACGAGACAATGAGAGGAGCGTCCAGATGCTGCTGGAAGGATCTGTACCGAGAAACTCCCCACAGAATACTGGAGGACTTCTGCAGGATTTCTACCCCAGTCACAGATGTGACAGCTGTACACTACAGTAGAGGTACACTTCAATCAATGGATCCCTCACTTTTGATAGACAGGGACAGAGAAGGGTGACTTATCACCGTGATAAAGTGCTTCACAAAGTCTCAATACGATATGGCACAGTGGACACGCAGTAACAATGGAACTGGAAGTGCATTCAATTAATCAGACATAAGGTACACTAAAATGTAAGACAACAGACCACATACATCCATTTTCACAAAGCTCTATTAGTTAAGATAACACATCACAATTCTTAAATTGTACACTACCTGTTAAACGTACACTTGAACATAGGACCCTTGTAATAAGTACTACTGTCAATCCTGTTGTGCGGCTTCTAATTAAGATGATTGGCTATGCAATTAAACCAGTTTCTGTAAAACTGGAGAAGCCCTCATAGGGCCAGTTACGCAGTGGATCTAATCGTAAGACCAGCTCTCTAAACCCCATCTGAAAGCAAGAGTGGCAATGAGGGAAATGGCCAAACAGCAAACATTGTCATCACAAGTAAACCCCTTAAGGACACATGCATTACTCTACCTTTGTAGTGGTAACAAATGGTTATTTAGTTGCTTTCTTTAAGTCTAACCATTTAGCCACAAACCAATACATTGAATGCTCTCTCTTTTCTTGGAGGAAAGAGGAACTGTCTTGTGAATACTGAATGCTTCATCTAATGTCTAAAGTAAAGAAGAAATGTCTACAAGTGTGTGTAAAGTGTTATCGACATATTTGCAGTTGCAATACAGTGACCATTGGCTACATTGCAAAAAGAGAAATCTACATTGAATCCTCTTGAGGAAGCCTTTGAGGAGAAGATAACAGTCCCTGGTGGAGACGCAGGAAGGGCTGTTTACCGAGGGAGTTTACAACTGGTCGCTCCCACCTCTGGACTGAACCGGCATTATTTACAGCACAGCAAAGAAATGCAGCCAAGTCCAAAAGATGTGCTCGCACTTTTATTGTATTCTTCCAGCTGGTCTTCATTTAATTGCTTCAAAGATGCATTCTCTCTGTAACCTGATCATCACGGCTGACAAATACTTGCTTTAAAATCAAATGCGGATGGCTGCTCAATTAGGAGCCACTTGTTACTGTCGGTTCCTTTGGAAGTGGCTGTCGGATTTCTGTCAAGTAAAGCTTTCTATTGTCTGACTAATCAAACGCACTCCTTCAAAGACATGCTGGTCTCCTCTCCCGTGGGGAAGGACAGGCTATCTAAAAATACAAATACCTTCCTTTGCAACCCCCCCCCCACCGACCACATCAATCTAATCAGGCAGGCGCATCAGCAGCGTCCCACTGGAAGTCTGATAAGAACATCTTCCCCAAACTGCAATCAAATACGCATGTTTCAGATGCCCCCCAACCCAAAAATAAACAAACAAACAAACAACACACACGTCTGATCTTTGTACCAAGACCGCGTCCTTGTAGCGCAGATTATCGCAGTTCTGCGCAGATCTGCTGAACCCCGCCGATCCCATTGGTGGAAGCGCGCAGATCTGCGGACATCTGCGTCACACAAAAGCTCACAAACTAAAACCCGTAACAGTAACACAATTCTCCAAACAGAAGGTTCACAAAGCGATATAAACCCACTACCACGCATGATCTATCGATACAGAAGTTTCAAGTGGAGCTGCGGAACAATGCGCCTCTGCTGGAAGTTACATCAATGTAACAAAAGTTTCAACAGTATCTTTGCGTCGGCGCGACTCGGTACCCGACAGTGCAGTTTTGACGCCAAGCACTAGTTTTATCTGCATTATCTAAGCATGCCATTACCTTGTCCCGTGTTGTGTCAGCAGTCCCGGGGAGTTTGCGCTGCTTTGCCTCTATCCATGCCAGCGAAAGCCGCACAGCCTCCACGTTTCCCAGCATTAGCGGCGCATCCCGACTGTTTTGGAGAGGGACATCTGTCCGAGGGCTATACCATTCTCCTCCATACGGGGGGTGTCTGTGATACAGGCGTTTTCTTCAGGAATCAATAACGAAACGGAAAACACTTAAACCGCGGAGCCACACACACATTGGAGAGCAGGTGCGACGTCCATCGTTTTTGCTGACACTCACTGATGAATAATCATTTCCGTTGGCGTTAGTTGCAACACGTCTCCCCTCCCTGTGTCTCCGATGCTGCCTCCCGCACCAGCCGCATGTTCTGCCGTGATTCAATGCGCTTCTCCGGGCGGCACACGGCCGCAATGGGGGGGTGTTGTGAGTCTTAAAACGCGAGTCCAAATGCCGATGAATGGCCTGAAAACAGTTTATTCACAGGGCGAGTGTGCGAGACAGCTGGCTATTAGTAAGAGTCATGAATTAGCGCCCCCTCCCTCTTCACCACCCCTTTCTCCGAGCAACACACATCAGGCCAAACTAAAGGCAATGCAATGGCAAGTACTCTACACTCAGAGGCGTTTTCCTAAAAGCTGTTTACTTTCAGGTGTATTCTTCAAACGCCTTCTAAGTATAATAATAAGGATAATAAACTTTCTAGGGGAGCTTCTTTGTACTAATTCCCAATACCCTATATTGCCAAGTGTCTGAATCCAGTGTCTTCAGCTGCTGTATTTTTGAATGTGAAGAAAGTAAAACACCAGTGGCTGCTGACAGAAGAGCCCAGGTCTTTCCCCGGGGGTGTGGGGGCTTGTCACCCCTCCAGCAGATGGTCTTCTTTGTTCCCCCGTCCCGTGTAGGAGTGAAAGGGTCGCCTAATTAAACTGCACCCAATTTACATCTGAAAGAGAGGCAGAATTGAAGAGGGGGGGTGCAAGTGTGTTGGCAGGGGTGGAGGGTGACGGGGGTTTGTGGGGGTCTGTACAAACAGCAGCCGGCACACTGAGCCCCCAATTAAATCAAGTGGAATAGCTATACCTCCCTCCCCGGGAAAGAAACACGTGTGGAGGATTCAAAACTGGAAGAAATACTGAAAAAAGAATATGTTCCTTTACATCACCAGCAGCTGAACGTTAAATTTCTCTTGGTGACATAGTTCAGTTCAGTTAAGTAATAAGGAATTTGTGTGGAATTCATATAAGCCATGAAAAGATAAAATCGAGAGATGTATCTATCTGGACCACACCCTTTGTAAGGAGTCAGAGAGCAGAGACTGACTAACTGAATTGTTGAGTTTAAATATTCCACTCCTGTGTGCTTGTGGTTTTGGTCTTAGTTCTTGTATATCAAGTGCTTTATTTTCAACTTCTATGTTTCAGCCTCCTGAGTGACACACACACACACACACACACACAGTACCAGTCTCTTATTCTCAAGGTGAGTGGGTCTCTAGCCGCACCGTTGACTGTTTAATATTTTAAGAAACTAAAAATAAAATTGTAGAAATTAATGTGGTTGTCCTCATGAACAACGTTGCCACTGTAAGTGCATCTCTCAGCACAGTAAGGCAGGATCTCCAGCCTGGTCCTGGACATCTAAAGTCTGGTACACACTGAGAGAGACAGCTATACAGATACACATATATGCTCTACTCCTACACACAAAGATATGTATTGTAGTTATTGTGGATTGTGAATACAAGCAGAAAGTACTGAAATACATAGAGACAATTAATTATCCTTAATATATACATACAAGAGACAATATATGAAAATCACACCCACCTGATGCAAAGTTGTCATTTGACTTTAATTAATCATCCAATATAAACACGTACACCACTGTAAAATTGGATCATGTCCTTTACCATTACATCACTAATCAGAGGTCTGAGGAAATTGATTTACGCATAGAAAACAACAGTGCTCACAGGACTGTCCCTTTTGTAAGATGGCATCATAAAGATGTCTTGAGTCATACTGTTATTATCATTAACTACATTCATAGCAATAAGACAGAGGTGGCTCTGTTTTATTTGTCTGCATGTGAGAACATGCAGTGCTGGTCTTTTGCAAGATCTTTAGGATTATGATTAGTATTAAACTAAAGTAAAACTAAAGATGCCACACAGGGGAGCTCCAAGCCACATATTGTGTCAGTAGAGCCATCAGCATGGGAAACACTTGTCACAACAAGTCTTCCTTTATATCAATTACACTCTCTTCTATTATCCAAGAGATTAGTGTCAGAAAGTGCAGATGAATCTGTTGTCTGTACTCTCAAATCCCCAGTCACATATTACCAGCGTGTCATGCGCTAAATATATCAATATTTTAATAAAGTGTCTATTAAAAATGTTATGTTAAATTATATGTGTGGTAAGACACAGAGAGTGGGCCGATTGGGAAGTGGGAGTGGAATGAAAATCGGACCAGGCATGCCCTACCTCCTGCATATCTGACCTGGTTACATATTTCCAGATGAAAACAATTGTTTTATCCTTACCTAGAGATAACCAATATCTACCAGCCTAAACAAACTTCTATCCATTAACCAGCTTGATAAGGGCCAGAGTGCTTATTGAGGGAGGTACAATCTCTCTGAGGGCCTCCTTACAAGGGGGAAAGAAATCGAACCAGGCTGGGTTTCCATCAGAACACCTGCTCTGGAAAATGAACTGTTAACTGTTTGCAATAAGCTGAAAAGAGACTCAGAGGACATTTTAAAAACGCCGCCAAGGTCGTTCTCACTGAATGGGATACTCTGGAGGCAGTGCCAAGTGGCGGGGGGCTCCTGCCATGGTTTGTTAGCGCAGCTCTGCTCCTGGAAGGGCTACAATCCGGCTGATTTTATAGGTCTCTTTAAATCAAGCTCTTAAGACCCGGGGCAGTCATTACACTTGCGCTGATGAATGTAGTCCTGTTCTCGACCCAGCAGAGGTTGGACGGAATTAAAAGCAGGAGGCACTTCGGCACTTCAGCCTTGAAATGAATCTTCCCAGTCTTAATTACTGTACTTGTCACTGATGACAGAGAGCATGCCGAGGTGCACGTGATTAGGGCTGTAGCTGCACTCAAGCTAAACAAACTACACACTGGATTGTCTCTCATATAAAGAAACGTCTCTAGATGGTCCCTGAAGGCTGACAGTCCATTGCAGGGGTATCCAGTCCTAGCCACTGGCCAGTCAGTTGTCTGCTGGTTTGTGATGCAGCTGAGGTTTCACTTACTTCTCTAAATAAGACCCTTTACATTATTATTCTGCTCTTTAAAAGCAGCAGATTTCAATCAAATTTCAATTTCATGTTGTAATGTAATGAAAGGAATCACACTTCCCAAAAGTCCTTGGTAAGTAACACTGCCTTAACTAAATTAAGCTTCTGTGAAAATGAAAATGTTCCTTACATTCATATTGTTTTACATTATTAATAATAATAATACATACTGAGCTACATGCATGCATACATACAGTACTTGTATTATTATTATTATTATTATTATTACACATGAATGTATGTTAGCTATTCAATAATCTCTGATGTGAATAGATTGCTACCATAGTGCTTCTGTACCCATATGAAAAATAAGTACAATTTAGCAGACTATAAGGATACTATAATTACATGTTAGCTATAGTAAAATATATATTCACTGTTCTTTCTCTTAAATGCATGCACATAAGTGGAAAGCAATGTTTCTATGCCCGGTTTCAGAAGAGAGCTGCCGTGGGAAAAACATGCCACCTCATTCTGCAAGAACACTGATGCGATGCGTCGCGTCTGCGGGTTGCAACGCTCTGGAGGCACCAAAAGGTCATCCTCACTGTCAGACTGCCTCTCACTGCAGTGCTAGCTGCGCAATCGTGAACACGCAATTAGGACGCACTAGCCAGCAACGGTAAGTGTAATAGTTATATAGACAATTTGTAGTATTTATAGGAAACTATAATGTATGTATGTATGTATGTGTGTGTGTGTATATATGTAGGTAGCGTATGATTGCTTGTATGTATGTTTCTCTATGTCTATATGTCGAATTTTCTTATACAGCTCTAATAAATAATCAAAAGTGAAAATGTACGTATGTTTCAATACTGATATTCCTTTCTACTTTTAGGAAGATATTTAAAGGCAGCCTTAGTCTTGCTAATTAGAATGAATACCGGTAATATTAGAGGCAACTTATAAAACATATATATGAGCTGCCTCTTATACAAATGCATATTACTGTAAAAAAAAAAAAGTATTATTTTATTATAAAAGCTTTTTCGTTGGCGTTATTTGCATCATTTTTCATTAGTTACTGTTAACACTTTGTACCTTAATCCCAATAGCCGACACAAGCAACACATTTTTTTTCCGCGTTTTTAGTTAAATTCGTAAAATAATTGAAAGGGAAACAATCAAACCAAACTTGCAAACGCAGACCAGCAGGGGGCGGCAGAGGGACGCGATTGGATTTGCTGTTGCCGGTGCGGATACATTGCACAATACAGAGCATGCTGTAACTCACTTTTGTGTTGAAGTCTAACAACAGCTTTTCGTCCAGAATCTGGTCATAATTATCTTAAAAAACGAAATGTATCAGTTTAACAACAGATTAGAAATTATAAATACCTAATATTGACGTTTTTAAAACCTTGGGACTTGGGAAACGTTGTTAGGCATTGCGCATTAGAAAGATTGTGTTGATTGATATTGTGAGAGGCTGGTTTATTGGAGGCTGAAACAATAGATTACCCAAAATAATATGAGAAGACTGCAAGTCATATGCAAATTTTCTGAAAACATCTCAAATATAAAGTGTGTGTATTATTATTATATTATTATATACATATATTATTATGTATTAATAATTATTATCATTATTATTATTGTTGTTGTTGTATTGGATCTCTTTAAAGCATCTTGTGTAATAATTGGAAGTGGAATAATTACTTTGATTTATTTTTAAAGCCAGCTATATAATGAAGTGTTACTTCTTGCAAAAAACTGACTCAAAGCATGATGTTGAGGAGTCGGCACAGACTGTATGGATAGCTGACGTGTAAATGCTTCAATGGCAGGGTTTGAGAAACATAAACTGTGCTCAGAACTTCTTCCCACAGTCTGCTATTTAATTTCACACTTTTTGTGGTCTATTTTTTATTATTATTATTTTTAGGAAGTGCAAATGAGGAACCACAATGTAGAGTTATGCTTTAAAACAGAAGCAAAACACTCTGTGTAGGGTGTTCCACTTGTAGCTGTTTCTCAGCAACATAATATGTTGGTTTTTGTGTCAAATAAACCAATTCACCTATTGCAGGTCCTTATTTCTGTGAAATTAACAATTTAGTTTTAAAACTAGAAATGGACAGCATGAAGGCAAGTTTCATGATGAGTATTATAAATAGAGGGGAGCACCTTGCACCTTTGAAACATGTAGTTCCCCTCTTTTGCTTTATTTGTTTCTGATTTCTAATATTTGTTTTTCCCCTTTAGTTTCAGATGTTTGACACACAATACCTCTAGACTATCAACCATATTTATTAAACTAAATGGGTCATGGCATAATATTGTCCACTATTCATAGAACGTCTCTTTTGTGCCTGGTCTTATCTGTCACCCGCACTTCTGAGTATCGTTTCTGGTGCATTACTGTACCTCACATTTTTGGAGAAATTTGCTTTTCTTTGGGTTACATTTTGTAATTTTGTAATCTTGAGAGACATTCAGTTTTTAGTTTAAGACATTTTAACATCTTTACTTGTATAATAGGATGTAATGTGGTTACATATTAGAAACATATTAAAAAAAAAAATTATATACTAAGTGTGAGAATCGAAGATAATCATAATCATATCCTCCATAGTATAGGTCAGTCTCTATTTCTAGCTATGCAACATGTGATGTATCGTGTGAACAAGAATCTCACACTTTTGATATGAACAAGTCTTAACAAGCTGTATGTTTTAGCACCTGGAACATATTCAACTGTTTTACATCCTTTTCATTACTAACATTTCACTATTACTAATGAACAGCATGATAGGGGAAGAAAATAAATGACGCTTGTGCAAATGACACTAACTGGTCTCTTAATAAAACGGTTAAAAGAGACACTCAAGCGCAAGACAGCGTCCTTGTCATTGACTTCAATGGAAAATGCACAAACACCTTGCCTTCTTCTCAGAGGTCAGGAGTTCACTTTTTCCTGGTTTGTAAATGGGTTACTCTGAAGCACTGTAATAGCAGGACGAAGCCCACGCATGACTACTTGTTGAACTTATGTGCCAGTTTCAAAATTACTTGAAATTGGCATAAAGGCAGACTGTTGGTTTTTAAAAGTCTCTAATGTGTGCTTCTCATCTGTTAAGTACATGGGAAAGCTTCTGAGCACTTATTCACATCACAGCTTCGCTATAATACCACGGAAATCGTCTAAAGCAGAACATCTCCTCTGCCATCCGATTCAAGTCTCACTTCAAAGGTGACTGATCTGCTGTGAGGCTAATCTTGGCTGGAGTTTTAACACCTTTCACCATCATGCTGACTTAAGATATCTGCTGAAAGCTTGTGGTCTCAGAGTGTTTTTACTTGTTGCTGTATACTTCTTTTTCTTTTCAGGTTATCAAAAGGTGGCCTCAGTTGACATTTCAGGTTTTTGATAAACTATGTTTTTCTGCAAACAAAATCCCAAGACGTCCAGTCGATAATGATAAAGCTTTGCTGTTGTAAAGTTCAGTCTCCATTTCCAATTTGACTACATCTCCAAAAAACAAATCGTGGCAACAAATCATGCGATGTTGTACTTCAGTTTCCGTCCAAAATTAAATGAACCTCTCTCTTTGCGTGGAATGAAGACAGTCGGGAACAGAAATGGGTTTAGCAAACAGCGCGTTCACTTGTGAAATGTACGAAAGCTGTCGAACAGGAATTAGGGAGCTTCATCCATGGTGTTGAATTGGGTATTTTGTATGTTAACTTGTTGTATGTGTGATTAGTTTTGCCCGTGAGTATTCACTGCGATGGCATCTGCAGGAATTGTGTTGAGAATTGATATAATGGTTTCAGATGTTTTGAAGGAAACAAAACAATTTGCTTATTTGTGGAAGGAGTTATTTTATGGTGTACCAATTTACAGTATTCAGTTTTTCTGCATTAAAAGGCCCCATCCAGAAAATATAAATGAAAAAGACAGGTGCTATTGAGGACTACCTTATATTCTCTCCAAATAAAACGGAGAGAAAAATTTTGAATATTGAAAACCAAAATCTATTTTAAAGGTTACATTCAGAGTGAAATATCTCGAGAGATTTCCAGGCAAGGGTAAAGAACTAGCAACTAGCTTTTCTCACAGTTTTGTGAACAGGATTTAAATATTTTTTCCACAGTAAGAACACTTTAAAAGCCTTCAGACAAAAGTGCTGAATTATTTTTAAATACATGAACATTAAATCTTGTTCCCTCTGGGCAATGAATGCTCACACGCCTCTGCTGGTGTACATCCGTTTTAAAAAAGTGTCAGTGTAAGCTGTAGGCCTTGTCAGTGATTAAAAGTTCATGGGTATGTGTTTGTGGAGAATTGAAAAACTTGACAGCTCCCAAGAAGAGAACAGTGCAGTAGAGAGAGAATAGAGGGACTGTGGGAGAACAGAGAGAGAGAGAGAAGGAAGAGAAAGAGTGAGTGAGGTTTGGTATTTCAGGCCCATGGTGGTTTGGTTTGTGTTTATTTAAATAAAAGTATTTTTGATTAATTTAATTCTGTTTCTACCTCCTGTGTTCCAGTTCTCACGGTGCAGGAGAGACTTTACAATCACTCGATGTCACTCAGAGGTTATTAACATTCAGTGGCCAATTGTAAACAAAGCAAAAAGTACTGTGGTATACCATGGTATAACAGGAGTGAAGTGTAGAAAAGCAAACTGCAGCCATGGTAAAGCATGGTCATGGTAAAGGTGCTGGTATTTCATATACTTGTAAATAATACAACGTTTTTCTTTAATGAAAGAAAGATGCATTTGAGCTTTGAACATATTTTTATGTACTTGTAATTTTAGCTATACAGTACTGTAATCTGTAATTACCCCTTTAAAAATAAAAAGTAGAAAATTATAAACTGAAAAAATAAACCAGCTTCCATTTGCTTTGTGGTTATTACAAGATTTTTTAAATTACAAAATGAAAAGAAAAAAACAGTTTTAAGGTCATTTATTTTTAAAGATAAAGTGATAAACACCTGTTAAAAAAGTCTGATTCTGTTATGAACATTAAACAAATATGCACTTAAATATGTATTTATTGTCTAAGGGTATATTACAATATGTTTTTATTTTAATGAGTGTAATATATGATACACATATATTATATCTTAGGACCCTTTTGACATGCATCAGTGTGTGCATAGGTACACAGAATATATTTAAATAAATGTGAGTATATTTCTTCCAATGTATTTCACTTTGAAATGTTAAAAGGCTTTCCATTGTATTTCAAGATCTCTAAATTATATCTTTATATCTTTTAAATTATAACATAAATCTTTGTATTTATTTTGTGCACAGGGAGTAATGATCGTTTGTGTTTTTAGTTGTTGTTGTTGTACATGTTTGTGTTCAGGCTTACCACAGCGCTTGATGTTGTTCAGAAGGGCGGTTGGCACAAACTGAGAGATCGCTTTGAACCCTTGGAATTGTAACTGAAATCTATTGACGCATAAGCTCAGTTTTTTAAACGTCTGATTTAATGAGCTCAATTGACTCTGCATTTTAACGTCTTTGTCTTGCCACTGAAACAAAGTGTTAAAATTAAACAGTTCAACAAAAAAAACAAAAAAATCTCAGACATAACCCAGCTGAAGTCTCTCTCTGGGAAATTAACTGCAGTTTTGAACAAGCAATTCAAATCTGGATTTTCCTTTCTGCTGGAGGTGAGCAAATTGAGATTTTGCCCCCGACCATGATGAGTCATGATCCTAGTGTCTTGTTTACTATCTCAGTCTGAGTCAGATCACTGAACTTCTGAACTTCTGAACATTTCTAACCACCCCTCAATGAATCTCAGTATTGACGTTCTAGAAAAGTGACAAGTGTGAGAACAACTTTGCATCTAAACGTTAAAGTGCCAGACAATCCCAGATTACATCTTCAGAACTCAATATCTTCCAGCTGGTAGATGCAAGAAGTGTCTACAATCAAAAAGACATCAACAAATTGAAGGTGTTCATTTGTAATTCACTGGTAGGTTTGATATAATCTGGCCCTGTCCTCTGCAAATTGCCTAGTATATGTGCTCAATTATGATTATTAGTAGTAGTATTGTTTTTCTTCTCAGCTGCATAGCTGCTGCTAATTACTTCATCCAGGCCTGGTAAAATTATTATTATTATTATATTGTAGAGAAGCATGCCTCTTAATTGTATTTCCCTTGGATGGAGCAGTCATGCGTAATCAAGAAAGGGCTGTCTGTATGTTTTTTAACCCTCAGGATGGGCTGCAGTGCTAAAAAACGGGACAGGGATTTCACCTCGACAGGGACGGCTTTACAGCGATCATCTGCAACATGGCATGGACAGCACCTGAGCCTTCAGTGGCTCTGATGAAGATACGCTGAGGACGAATGAAAACACAAACCAGACACCCGATGTTATTCTGTCAGTAACAGTGAACCCCCAAAACCTTTCTGATGCCCATAAAGTAAACAGGTTTCACTTCTTTTCAAAGACTGAATCGTGCCACAGAACACTTTTGTGTTGGTAACTGTTAAGCTCGTCAGTGTGTTATTCAAAGCCACACGACTGTGAAACGTATCACTTCAAATGTGAGACAGTCTGCTTTCAACAGGTTTAAAAGCAACATTGCTAGCTGACTGTGAAACATTTCAAAGAAACTGTTGTACAGACAGGTCATGCCCCTGAGTAGCACACTGTGGACTTGCCTTATCTGTAACGTTGTTTTTTAACAGTAGTTCCCTGAAGTCTGGTGTCACTTTTAGAAAATCTCAAAGAGATTAGATCCACCAATCTGCCCTCACATTCGGGCAAAAAATGAAAGTGAAGCAATAACTGTAATCTCTGTGCACAGTTGATATTGTTTCTCTATTAGTGGGAGGCATAAGAAAACGACAATAGACTCACAAGAGCAGTTCACTCTATTGATCTTGTGGTGTCAGACAACTGACACAGAGGAGAGAGACCGGAAGTGAGGGAACAGCTGCAAAACTGTAAACCGTAAAAATCTAGAAGCAGACATTAAAGCAGTCTGGCAGCAGAGCGTAGAGATCTGTAGGTCACCATTGCCTTCAGACTTGGGCAAACAGTTGAAATGGTTCAGTTAATTAAATTATCAGTTTGATTTTGTAACTAAATGTTAGGGGTGAAATGAAAACAGCAAAATGAAAAGCCTATTATAATTGAAGGCAGCTCTAGGTGTATTTGGGACATGAACGGGGGGATTTCTGTACAGGAAATAAACTACCAATTCTAAAATGTGGGAAATTGCAAGGACATTGGGTGACAGTTTATAAGAACATAAGAACATAAGAAAGTGTCCAATCGAGAGGAGGCCATTCGCCCCATCATGCTTGTTTGGTGTCCATTAATAACTAAGTGATCCAAGGATCCTATCCAGTCTGTTTTTGAATGTTACCAAGTGTTTAGCTTATTAATACATTGGTAAATAGTTTATAAAACAGGAACTATTCATAATGCATTGTATAAATGATCAATAAACCTTTATACGATGTGATTAATCATTTATAGGGGAAAAAAAACCACTTTTGTTTCAAAGCTGTATTGTAAATGATAATCATATAGTATAAAGATCTATTGATACTTGGAATTATTAACTGTTCCTAACTAGTTTTTAAACTATTTACCAATCCTTTATTAATGAGACCTTAATATAAAATGTTACTGAAAATTGAACAGATAGTCAAAATAAATAATGATATAAACATCATGATGTGTTTGTAGGGAGATATATTCTGGGATTAAAGATTAATTACTTTTAGTTTTGGATTCAAAAGCTTGCCCTGTCTCAAAGTATGCTTGAATTATGCATCCAAGTGGTAATGATATTCATAGTGTTTAAAAAAGATATTGTAAAAAACTGAAAGCAGAGTAATTATAATTTATGTTTTTATTGTTATTGTTCTGCATGCTCAGTTTCAGTTGTATTAGACAAATAATGCATTATCATCAGCTCTTACTCAATGTGCAAATCAAAAACACAATTGTTTTCTGCAAGCTCCTGCAAACTAGTGATCGTGACCTTGGCATCAAACGGCTGTATCGCACTTTTGCAAGGAAATGGTGTAGCAGAGCTGAGTTTCACAATGAAGGCAGACGAAATGGGACATTGAATATCAAACCAGCTTCACTGGGCAGTAAGGATCAATTAGTGGGCCTTCAAATAAAACAAGCAAGCCAGCAAACTAACAAAAAACTGGTTTTCCAATATGTGTAAATGGAGACTTGTACTACGTTATTAAATAGAATATTTTAGACTCTTGAACATCGAGTCTTAGCAGCTCTGAAAGGAAGAGGTTAAGGTAATGCTATTGTTCTGACATTCAAAGCATCACGCTGAATCTGTAAATATAATAAATCTTCACGTCCTTTCATCACATAGGCCTTGTGTGTGCCTGTTTCCTAGACAGCATTGTGGTCATCCTCCCACAGTGTCACACAAGGCTTTGGTCCGGGTT
Source organism: Amia ocellicauda (assembly GCF_036373705.1). Taxonomy (NCBI): domain Eukaryota; kingdom Metazoa; phylum Chordata; class Actinopteri; order Amiiformes; family Amiidae; genus Amia; species Amia ocellicauda. The sequence continues at coordinate 6,464,998 of NC_089854.1, forward strand.
TTGGACTAGGTTTGGGATCAGGGCTCGTACATGTGCCCAACATCAGACTCAGTGGAAGTGCATGAGGCATTCATCTGTATTTCCTGTGGGGTTAATGCAATACTTCATTAATAATTGGTGCCCATTATTGTACTGTTACCAACAATATAACAGGATGGAAGCAAGACATTTGCAGTAACCACCTGTATGGAAGTATTTTTAGTCTCCTGTTTGAAATTGCAATGTCAGGTTCTCAGCCTTCTCTAAACAACTTGAATAATTTCTCAACCCTGTCTGTCACACTGAGAAAAGGTGACGGATGTATTGCTTCAACTTTGCCATAAACAAGTTAACATTGTCTCCTACTCAGTATGGTGAGCATCCATTTTAATTTGTTTGTTTTGCTTTGCTGTGAATTGTCTTTATATATATATATATATATATATGAAATTAACAAAACTATAGTATAGTATAATATAACTTTAATATTTTCAAAATATTAGGGAAAAACATCCCAACTACAATAATGGCTGCTATAAATACTTTCAACAAGGAATTGAGGATAGCGGACAAAAACAAAACACGCATTTTAACAAAGCATATATTTATTATAGAACACACACATTTGTTAATTATAATTACTTTAAAATACTGTACTGTAAATTATTATAATATGCATCGCTACAGTTAGTGGTCTACATTGTTTATCGGAATATTTGGTTTAATGTGTCTTAATATCTTGTCTAAATATATGAACATTTTTAACATTGACTAGTTAAGTCACACGTTCAATGAAGCAACACAAAGATCAAATGGAAAGAAAACTAAAGATGCCACAACTCCCACGATGAGACACCCAACTTAAATGCCAATCCATTACATAAGCCTCAGACCTATTTTATACATAAAGCATTACAATTGCATCCAAAATTCTTTCGTTTTTATGTTGTTTATGTTGTTTCTCCATTTACATGCTGAAAGCCTGAAGCAATGTATTTAAAGAAAAATAAAATAATATAGTAATTCACAATTCATATTTGCAATGTGTTTAAAGAATATTAAACAACCTTTTTGAAAGCAAACCCAATGCAAAGGCCAGCCAATGCATTTTATTTATTGTATATACAGTGGAATATATTAGCGCAGAGAGAAAAACAAAGGCAATATAATACGTGGTGGTAAACGGAGATAAAAATATAATATACTCAAATGTAAATGTAAAAAACGACTGTCTATTTGTATGGGAACAAAGAACATTGAAGATTTGTGTGAAGCTTTGAAGTCTTTCTGAGGGAAACGAAATTGTGGTTTCTGAAAATCAGCTTCGAAAATTGTAGTTTGATGTTACCTTGAAAAAACGTATTTCACATACAGGATAAAAATATATATGTGTCTGGAGCTTGAACTCACATCAGCATACAATTAATTATGCCTCCAAAAATATTGAACGCACTAAATAATGTACTTTATTTTTCAAGCATGAATAAAAAACAGAAGAAAACCTTATAAGTAACCTTCTTCTTATAATAATAATAATAATAATAATAATAATAATAATAATAATAATAATACAAGAAGAAGAAGAAAATGTATTTGTGTTCAAACAAGAACATCCACAAATAACATGCACTCATCTTATACTTTTCCAATATTGTATTGGAATATATAATTAAGACATAATTTAGCTCTTATTTAAACCTTCCAAAAAATATAAATGGCCTAATTGTAATACTTGCTAGTTTTATTGTTATAATTTAATAATTTTTTTACTTTCTGTTTTTCAGCTGGTTCTGCTTGACATAAGGGGTTTATAAGGGTCACTAACTGCGAGATCACCGTCGTATGAGGAACCACAACCTTGGAAGTGTCAAAGTGCAATCCCAAAAATACGCCTTTAATTCACCTTGAAATCTTCTCTCCGAAAAAAGGTGACTAAGAATCTAAGTGTCAGTTTCACTGTATGTGAATTGAAGAGAGGCGGCTCCGAGTGAAGCTTGACCCGGAGCTACTGTCCCAAGTCTCCATCGAGGAGGAGGCCACGGTCCGCCTCCTGTGCTTCGCCTGTGGGTCGAGCCAGCCGAAGCAGAGGTGCAGGCTGCGGTGTCTGAAATGACGGTCCAGGAAGATATAGATGGCCGGATTGGCGCAACTGTTGAGGAAAGCCAAACAGGAAGACAGGGTCAGACCTTGGGTCAGGACCGTTTGGGTCGCACAGGAGAAGTCGGCCTGTGGGCGGAGTAGGTCGGAGGAGGCCAGGCTGAGGGCAATGTGGATGGACTTGAAGACATTGAAGGGCAGCCAGGAGACCAAAAAGGCCAAGATGATGGTGAACACAATTTTGATGGAGTGGCGACGCCGCGGGTCAGGTTTGGTGGTCTTCAGCGCACTGGGGTGCCGCAGCTTGGCCAAGATGGAGCAATAACAGAAGACTATGATCACCACCGGCAGGACAAAGGTCAGGAAGAGGGAAATCAGACTGATGCCATTGAAGAATTTGGATTGAGTGGCCTCCACACATAGGTGGCTGCTTTCATACTTCATTGTGCTCCGGTAGATGAGTGAAGGAATGCCCAGGAAAAACGAGGCCACCCAAATGATGCCACAGGTGAGGCGCACGCACTGGTTGCTGCGCAGAAAACGAGAGTCCAGCATGCGCACCACGGCCATGTAGCGGTCCACACTCATGCAGGTCAGGAAGAAGATGTTGGAGTAGCGGTTGACGGCGATGACGTAACTGCTCATCTTACAGAGGAAATCGCCGAAATCCCACCGGTTGTCCATCACCGCAGAGACGGCCCAGAATGGCAGGGTGCACACAAAGACCAGGTCGGCCACCGCCAGGTTAATCACGAAGGTGTCCACCAGCCTTCTGCTCTTGTGTTTGTTGGCCATGACGATGATGACAAACAGATTCCCCACAAAACCGATGAAAAAGATAAGGAAGTACAGCGAGGGTATAATGATGGTTTGATGGGGCAGGGTGCTGGGAGGGCAGACTGCGTTGTCCTCCAGGTACCATCCTGTGCTGTTTTCGGTGGCGTTCACCTCCTCTTCGCCGTAGTAATCGTACTCCTCTGTTGCCATCTTCAATGATCCGTGGCAGGCTGCACTACTGAGAAACCAAGCTGTCAACTGCTTGTGTGCCACACTGCAGAGACAACCCAGAGTTTTTAACAAGCCATGTGGTTAGATCACGTGTTCCAGCAACCACACATGTTTTGCTTTCCTTGTCTTGCAGTTTCGTGTGTGTGTGTGTGTGTGTGTGTGTGTGTGTGTGTGTGTGTGTGTGTGTGTGTGTGTGTGTGTGTGTGTAATGGCAAGTGGTGCAAACACTTTATGTATCTCCAAACAGGCAATTTCTACAGAACAAAAATGTGCCCTTCTGTGCACAATCTCCAAGGTCCAATCTCTTTCACTTCAGTATACCCTACTTTTTATTTTATCCTTACTATATTGAGTTTTCTTGTCCTAACCATTTATGCACTGGAGAAAGGCAACCAAGAAAAAAGTATTAACAAGCCATTTTATCATAATAATAATAATAATAATAATAATAATAATAATAATAATAATAATAATAATAATAAGTATTACAAACATAGGTAAAGTATTTTAAAAAAACTATCAACATCAATAGGCTATATTATCTATAAAAGTGCTTTTGTCTTCAGAATTTAATGAATCGTTATTTTGGCACCTAAAACATTATTTTTACAGTTCTTTCAGTACATGCAAGATTGTAATTAATATAGAAATCGGTTGTGGTTATCATTTATATAAATGTGATGTTTTATGAACGTGATGTTTTTGTTGTTGTTGTTTGCATTGCGCAGATTTAATCCTCACATAACCGCATTTCATTTCTTTACAAGAAAGCGAAACATGAACCTAATCGAAATGACAATAAAAATTATTCGATTCGCTTAGTAACACAATATTTATTAATAAGACAATAACTACAGCATTGCACTGTTATCACATTGAGTATTTGGAGACATAATTCTAACCTAAAAAAAGCTAACAAAAATAGTTCATTAATAAAAACACAGAAAGAAACGGTGTTTTATATGTGCATGTATTTATCAAAAAAATCTAAACTCGCTGTACACTTTTTTGTTGCTAAAATCAACGTTTTGTTACATTGATGGGTATCAATACTCTGGAGGGCATTGTACATTTACAATTACTACAATGTGACATGCAACTGTGTGGAGATAAACTTTAAACTAAACTTTATTATTATTGTTGTTTGTTTTAGACCCTTTCCTCTTAAAAACAAAAATAGTATATTGAGCAAGGATGCAGAACGGCATATTCAAGTTTATTGAAAAAAGCTCCTGTGACTGAATAGTACAAATCCAAATAAATGCTTTACTAAGTAGGACTTTTTTTTGGTCAATCAGAAACAGACCAAAGGATAACCTGGCTAGAGATGAATGTATAAGACTTAGTTTTAGGTGCATTCCCTTACACTGTGTATAACCAAGCGAAGGTGTGTGAACAGTAACTGCTGTCAGGAACACCAGTGTCGAGAATACAACAGAACAGCGCAGCAATGCCCTATTATTGCATGGGTTTGTAGAGCAGCACATTAAAGTACATTTCCATTGAAAATAACTTTGGATATCCTACAGATATAGTTAAAAGCATTAAAGACAAAACCATTCGTATCAATCGTAATTTGAAAAAGAAATAAAAAAGCATTGAGCTCCGATTTCAGTGCGGTTTCCCAAATCGCCTTTTCTCGGTTTTTGAGATGAATCATCGCTGTGGCGGAGCGGCCCATTGCAGACACCTGCTACCGGAGAGGCGTGTGTGTTTCTGTGGCATTTCACGTATCTCCAAATAGGCAATTTCTGCAAAACAAAAATGTGCCCTTATGTGCAGGACAAAGGTACTATCTCTTTGACATTATAGCCTACTTTGTATTTTATCTTTATATTGATTTTTTCTGTACCAACCATTTCTGCACTAGAGAAAGAAAAAATGTTTTAACCAGGTAAAGGCTGGGTAGGATCACACTGAGATCTGACTTCGGACAGACACTTTATAATCATTATAATTATAATAATAATTATAATCAAAAACTTCACAGATGTCATCAAGGCTATATTATCTAAAATAATCAGAATCAGAATCTGCTGAATCGTTATTGCGCACCAAATGCCAATATGGCACTTTTATTTTGCAGTCCTTGCAATACATGCGAGATTGTATTTAACATACAAATCGATTACATAAAAATGTGATGTTTTATTAACCTGGTTCATTATTATTTTTAGCTGCAGAGACGGGTAAAATATCCCTACAAGATCGGGGTTTCGTTTCTTCTTCGTATTATTATTATTTTGCATTGCGCAGTTTTAACCCACACATCAATTTTTTGCACAAAAAGCGAAACAACTTAATCGAAATGAGAATAAAAGTTTCACTCTTCACTTCAGCATTCATTTATAAATGTTTAAATAGACAGTGCACACTAGTACAGGGTTGGTTGTCACAGTTATATCTATTCTTCATACTTTTACTGGGTGTGAACTGCAGCTAAACCTAGCAGACACCTGGCATGAGGCAGGATTGCCCCCTGCACTGTGAGGCAGCAGTGCCAAGCACCACGCCACCGTGCCACCCAAGTATTGAACATGTTTAATTAATAACATTTAAAGTTAAAACTTTAGTGGTCCACACCAGAACACAAGTGATGCCTTGTTGCAGGCAGGTTACACATTTTTTGCAAGTGAATGTAAATTTACATTTTTCAAAAGTAAAATTACAAATTAAAGAGAACTATATCTTTAAAACTTGTTAGTCACAAATTTCACGAGACAACTTGCCTCAAACAGACTGTTTTGCTAACTTTATGCTGACTACCTGACATGATGTAGCATAGCCTTCCAAGATAAAGATCAAAAGGTCCTTCCTTTTTTCATATAGGCCTACCCATACTTTTAATTTTCCATGATTTGATACTCAGTTCACCCCACCTCAGATACAGTGTATAATGCTATTGTATCTGTGAGCAGGTATTCTAAGTAAAATGTTTTATTTACATATATTCAAGTGATTGTACATTAATATCACAAGTAATGATTTGTTTGATTTGTATGCAGCCCCTGAAAATACTCCAACTTTCACACCTGGCCCTTTGAGAAAAAAGTTTGGACACCCCAGCTTTAAGTTTTATTACAAAAGTAGTAGGGCACTCATGTGACAAAATACACATGAGACAACCAGCCCCCGTCAGCATATTTAGAGACACCACCAAAAAGCAGTAGTTCATTAATAAATCAAAGAATGAAAAAAGCTCTCTATTATGCAAGAAGCTCACTTAAATGTTACATTAAACACTATAATCCCAATTAAACAATAGAGCAAATCAACAATTTAGCCTGAATAGTGATTGTCAATGCTCTGAGCATGTCTAAAGTGCAACAATAATGCTGTGGTTTTATAGTGTGATATTTAAAGTAATTACATGACAATTTCATGGAAAGTCACCTCCACACAATACCAGGTACTGTCTAATGCTCAACTCTGATCATTTTAAATAAATATAGTATTTGTTTTATTATGTTTTTTTAAATAAGTGCATGCAGGACTCCACTCTAATGATGAACTTGTTAGTGTTTTATTCTTAGGGATTTTCAGGTACCCACTGAAACCGCCAATCAAATAATTTAATTAACCACAATAACATCCAAGTATCCACACCAAGCAGAGTAAAATACCAAACACAAGCAAAAAAGCAAATGGTACTTCTATGATTTGTATTATTATTATTATTATCATCATTGTTGTTATTACTATCCTGTGGAAGCACTATAGTTAATCCTTAATTTATGTATAAGATAAATAAATATACATATAAATGCATAATGATAACAAAATCTAAGCATGCCAATGATAGCACAAATAAAAAATAACCAAAAGATAATGCAAAACATGTCATGTGATAGTTCTGATTGTTCTGATTATAGCTTACTCGTCTTATGGTAGCCTATACGTAAAGATGGAAAATTAAGATTCAACTCCTAGGAAAAGAGGAGGGGAGAATGGAGATGTAATATGTCCTCTCTACTATGTTTTCTGTCCTAAGTATCAGCATGGCATCAAATGAGGGACAGCATTGCAGCAAACCGAGGCTGTGTCACTTGGGGAAAAGACTTATTGAAGTTGGCCACTTTATTCCTGTAGTGAACAAGATTTAATTGTTGAGGACAGTGCTATCCTAAACATATAAGAGCTCATTATATAGAGGCTATTTTAGTGCAGTCGTTGTTTCTGTTGTCGATGTTTTTGATGATTTGTGGCAGGGACGGTAAGTGTTTATTATTATTTTTTTCGTCTCCATTTGAGAAATGTAGATTTGAGGATCCGCTGCACAGCACCTTCAATTTCACTGTGGTTTCCTAGCTCTACTTTCTGACGTGAATCATCGCTGTGCCAGAGCGGCCCTTTGCCAGACACCTGCTACCGGGGAGGCGCCTCCCAGACAGACAGAGATAAGCATCTGAATGCATGTCAGATGAGGAAGAGGTGGGTTCAAATCATATACAATCTAATTAGATATGTTCAAATGACAACACAATTAGCATGGGATTAACAAGTCAGTTGCATTAATTAGCCTGCTTTTGTTGGGTACCAAACAACTTAGATTGTTTAAGGTGCAGAAAGTGAATGCATGAATCAATTTGATATATCATCTCTTTTATTAAGATGAGATTTAAGGAATGCATTTGACAACCAGTGCATTATTTGGACCCTTTTGAAAATCACCTCTGCTTTTCAAAAGTACATTTTCCCCCACGGTCACTGTGAACAATTATGCGCACATCCTGTGGTTAGGGTTGTCGATCACAAGGAGATGTCCTGCGTTTTAGCTACATGAATGTTTCAGAGTCAGATAGGCATAAATTATTTATAGCATACTGATGAAAAAACAGCAACACACATCTCTGCTTGTAAATGTATCTGAATGTAATTTGTTTCATAAATAAAATAGGCACAATTTGTATTGGAAAAAAATACTTTTGAATCATGTCTTCTTAATCAGAACAGGACAGAACCGTATTTCTTAGTCTGCTAATTCAACAGTATGCATTTAAGTTGTTTTTGTAATGCTGCAGTATGAAAAACTGACAAAATGAATGTGCTCTCTCTTTAACCTTTAAGCAGTTATTGGGAAATGTGCAATGCTGACTTGAGGGGTCAGTTGCACCAAATGGCCAAATGAGTAAATGGTTTTGAGGAATTGCACACAAGCAGCAATGCTGGTGTAGTGTAAAAGGAACAACAGGAAGATATAAATTTACAGGCTGCTTCTATCATTATGGAAATCAACCTGTGGCTTATTTTTGTTTTTCAAGTTCAATCTGAGATGAACATCTGCTTGTCTGTACCTACACTGACTATTGCAGGACCAAAACCACTTTTTAATGATGGACACCTTTAAACAGGAAACAGTCCAGATAACATCTCACAGTGATATCTCCCATTCCCTCAAGGGAATGCTCCCCAGACCCAGCAGACAAGTGTCCAAGCATGGATTCAATTTACAAAGCAGATGCAGCCAGGAAAGTCTTGCAAATTGCAGTAACAGATCAATTAATTGTACCATGAACGTCATCAGTTGCATTTGGGTATGAATTAGATCCATAAAAAGCAAATCACGTACTTCCATGTGAGAGAAGAAACCTCACACGTCTTATGGTAGCCTATATGGAAAGATTCAACTCCTAGGAAAAGAGGAGGGGAGAATGGAGATGTAATATGTCCTCTCTACTATGTTTTCTGTCCTAAGTATCAGCATGGCATCAAATGAGGGACAGCACTGCAGCAACCGAGGCTGTGTGACTTGGGGAAAAGACTTATTGAAGTTGGCCACTTTATTCCTGCAGTGAACAAGATTTAATTGTTGTCCATGGTCCTTCCCCAAAAGCTACTTGGAGAAGTGAGGACAGTGCTGTCCTAAACATGTAAGAGCTCATCATATATAGGCTATTTCAGTGAAGTAGTTGTATCTGTTGTTGATGTTTTTGATGATTTGTGGCAGGGACGGTAAGTGTTTGGTTCTTTTTTAAGTCTCCATTTGAGAAAGATGCAGATTTGAGGAACCGCTGCGCAGCACCTCAGATTTCACTGTGGTTTCCTAGCTCTCTTTTTCTCGGTTTTCTGAAGCAGTGCAGTACTATAGCTGTCACATCTACGCCTCACACTTCCTCAGTCTGCTACCAGTGATCAACATCCCCCGACTTCTGATTGCTTCAATCATTCCTCAGCTCCATGTCCTATTATTCAATTGACATTCCACAACACCATGTGCACTTATTTGTCCTGTCCTCTTCTCCACTCATTCAGCTTCTCCCATCACCCCTCAGTGACTTCCATTTAATGCTCAGTCTTGTTTACTTTCCAGTAGCATTTCCTAGCGCTCGATCCCTGTGATCCTTATTGCCTTTGATTAGTGTTTCCCCTCTTATCGATCATCACCTCTTGGATTGCACTTTCAGTGTTGTTCGCCCAGTCATTGACCCTTGCCCGCCTAATTGACCACAACTTCCGGATATCCTCAGACACTGCTGTTTGCAGGCTTTAACCCTTGCCCGTTTCCAGGTTTTGTGTAACCTTTGCACTACTGCACTTTTCCCTGGCAGTCTGCCCATGACATTAGCAGTCCATTGCCAGACACCTGTTACTGAGGAGGTGCCTCCCAAAACCATTTTTTAATGACACTATTAAACAGTCCAGATAACATTTCGCAATGATATCTCCCATTCCCTCAAGGGGAGAAGTCATCACTGTTGTACAGCAAATAAACAATGCTCCCCAGACCCAGCAGATAAGTGTCCAAGCTTGGATTCGATTTACAAAGCAGATGCAGCCAGGAAAGTCTTGCAAATTGCAGAAACAGATCAATTAATTGAACTAGGAACATCATTTAGGTATGATTTTAATCTTTAAAAAGCATATCATGTACTTTCAGGAGAGAGAAGAAAATGAGTGATGTTTCCTGTCTCATGCATTCAAAGTTTAAATCACTTTTTCTCAAAGTGACTCAGATGGTCAATTATTACTCTCTCTCTAGCTCTCTCACATTACACATAATCACTTAACTCTTCCATTGTCAGTGGCGAGCAACAGGGTGCAGGACAGGAGACGGGCATTCTCTTCCATATTTCAACCTGTGTCCTGGTGACGGCCTCGAATGACTTTACATTTACACTATACTACTCTGACTTGGTAGGGTTATCCCTCGAGGCACCCCGCAATGGACTCAGAGCTGTCATAGTCTCATTGAAATAAAAGGCTGAGAACCTTATGTAACAATGTAAAACATGACTATAAAAGTGTATCTGAATAATGAAATGGCTTAATTTCACTTTCAGTGGATGGCAAAACAAGCAGTGACTGAAATATATCTCCTATCCTATCCTGAGATGAGTCAACAGCTCAGTGGTGGGTTGGCAGTGGTTCTTTGCATGGAAATGCTTTGAGATGCTTACTCAGCAGTAGGAATACAAATGATTATGCATATTCAAGAGAAATACCCCTCCTGTTTTTTCTGACAGTGTAATTTTTACTGTGCCTTTTTTTGCTGCTGTGCTACTGATTGCATTTCCCAGCATGTACTGCTTCCCGCGTTCATCAAAGTATACATCATCAATGTCATTGTCCATGCACTTCTGGATGCCAGCTATCTACAGACGGATGGTTACTGCTAACATATTGACTCTTCTGTTTCCGAATAGCTTTATCATGATCTTGTAGATAACGGGCATTAAGATAATGGCTCAGTCATTCTTGAAGACTTATCGTTGCCTTTGCGTGGAAGTGTTACAATCATCTGGTATTTTGTCTTTTCATTTCATACATACTCTCAGTATCTTTACCAGATCATCAGCAGTTGATTTTCAGTGATCTCCATGTCCCTTCAGATTCATCTTGTGCTGCACAGTGTGTTTCATTTCCTCCCTGACTGCCTTTTGCTTTCTCTATGATAAAATCTTTTCTAAATCAGCATACCTTTAAAATTTACAGTTATAACTTAATGAATGAATGTCAGAATCACACAGAAATAACAAATTAATGCCTCGTGCACTTCCTCTGGGTTCTGATGTTGATCGCATGTAGAAGCCCTAACTGCAAACCTAGTCTGTAATCTTCTCCATAACCCTGAACCTGACCTTGAGTATGTCCATATGTTATTTCTGTGGGATTCATAAATCAAATCATGATCATCACGCTCAAATCATTGGTGCACATTATTGTAAAGTGACCAAACAAAGAAAAAACAACAAAAATGAAAGATTATAAAAAGATCTGAATGTTTATTTTTGCATTTCTGAAGAGGAAATGCCATTGTGAGGAAAACTTAATCCTATTTAAGGTAGTGGGAATTTAGGTAGAACAGACTGAAAAATCTGTTTGTTGGATTTGCTCTTGACAGTGGGGCAAACAGTCCTACTCTTGCAGAAAAGTGCCCCGACAATTCTTCTACCCAGTCTGGGCAGGACCTTGCTCACATCTGAAATACAACACTGGACTGGGGTGTTGGTTTGTAACGTCTGATCAAGAAGTAAGAGCGCCACCTTCTGGCGCATCAGCACCATTTCCAGAATTAACTATCGATTTTCGTTGGGAGTCTCCCAACCCAGCACCATACTGAACAGGTCCAACCCTCCTCTAAGAGCCCACAAGGTCAGGATTCGAGATTATACAGGTTGAAGAAAAGTGCTACAGAAATATAAAATATAACTACTTTACTTTTGCACTAGGTACCTTTAGGTATAATTTCCAATAACTACACTTTAATTGCATATGTAATGGTTACTACTACTAATAATAATAACAAACTAACTAGAAATCAGTAATAGGGGGTGTTGACAAAAACATTCTATTTTATTTTGCAGCTCGGGTCTATAAGCCTGCAAATCCATGTCTGTGTGTGTTGTTCTCATCAAATAAAGAAAGAAAGAAAAAAAGTAAAACCACATGAGAGATTTATCTACATTTGAAATAGACGGCCTCTGAGTAGAGACACAGTCTGGTAGTTGTGGGACCTGGCCTTGGCAGACTTTAGGCATTAAGAGTCTGGAACAGCATGGCAATATCAAGGACTGTACAACATGAATTCTGTAGGTTACATCATTAGTAGCTGCCAGGAAAAGCACGCCACCACGAGACCTGAACAAAACAAACTGCTTTAGTGTGGAAAACAGAATCCAAGCCTCCCTTACCCAAGTAAGAGTTCAGGCAGGCTAATGTGTGAAATAACACGTATGTAGTATGTTGACAAAGGTCATAGGTAACAAACAATATATACATTAAACAAACATTGTGTGTCCACCACTCCATACAAGACAAATACATGACATGCACAACATACATTCAAATGAAATATACCCATGAAGGCAGTGCTGCACAGACATGCATAATGTACAGTGGCTGCTTATATATAATACTATGTAATAATATTTACCTTTAAAAACCAGTTACAATAAACAATATGATTTTTCAAAGGGTTCTGCTCCAAAAAATAAAAGGGAATCCCTTTCTTTAAAGTTGAAGGGTTAAACTTTAGCAAGAGATCGTACTTGTTTGGAAAAGAGCTACGCCAGTCCTTTCTGTAGAAACCTGCAGAACGTGAAGACCACAGAGTAGCTCTAATCCCAAAGCCATGCTGATGAAATGTTCTTTCTGCTGTCTTAGACTTTGTGTTGCTAGCAAAGGGGGGAAATCCTTAACTGGAGGCCAGGAAGAGAGAAGCAGTTCTAGGCCCCTACTGCCCGGTCACAGGGATGTGCCGGAGGTTCTCCTTCACCCGGACAAACTCGGGAATGTTCTCCTGGTCTTCTTTGCGTTTCATCTCTTCCCTTTCGTACTGCAGAAGGAGACAACACTGTTGAGAACAGGGCACTGGACACATAGAAGAATGTCCCTACATGGCAGAGAATACATCTTCCCAAATAGCAGTAGTGTGTGTGTGTGTGTGTGTGTGTGTGTGTCAGTGAGTGCAGTAGCTGGTGAGCAGCAGGGCAGGAGGGTGTGTGTGTGTGTCAGTGAGTGCAGTAGCTGGTGAGCAGCAGGGCAGGAGGGTGTGTGTTTGGGTGTGTGTTTGTGTGAGGGTGTGTGTGTGTGTGTGTGTTTGTGTGAGGGTGTGTGTGTGTGAGGGTGTGTGTGTGTGTGTGTGTCAGTGAGTGCAGTAGCTGGTGAGCAGCAGGGCAGGAGGGTGTGTGTGTGTGTGTGTGTGTGTGTGTGTGTGTGTGTGTGTGTCAGTGAGTGCAGTAGCTGGTGAGCAGCAGGGCAGGAGGGTGTGTGTGTGTGTGTGTGTGTCAGTGAGTGCAGTAGCTGGTGAGCAGCAGGGCAGGAGGGTGTGTGTTTGGGTGTGTGTTTGTGTGAGGGTGTGTGTGTGTGAGGGTGTGTGTGTGTGAGGGTGTGTGTGTGTGTGTGTGTGTGTTTGTGTGAGGGTGTGTGTGTGTGAGGGTGTGTGTGTGTGTGTGTCAGTGAGTGCAGTAGCTGGTGAGCAGCAGGGCAGGAGGGTGTGTGTGTGTGTGTGTGTGTCAGTGAGTGCAGTAGCTGGTGAGCAGCAGGGCAGGAGGGTGTGTGTTTGGGTGTGTGTTTGTGTGAGGGTGTGTGTGTGTGAGGGTGTGTGTGTGTGAGGGTGTGTGTGTGTGTGTGTGTGTGTTTGTGTGAGGGTGTGTGTGTGTGAGGGTGTGTGTGTGTGTGTGTCAGTGAGTGCAGTAGCTGGTGAGCAGCAGGGCAGGAGGGTGTGTGTGTGTGTGTGTCAGTGAGTGCAGTAGCTGGTGAGCAGCAGAGCAGGAGGGTGTGTGTTTGGGTGTGTGTTTGTGTGAGGGTGTGTGTGTGTGAGGGTGTGTGTGTGTGTGTGTTTGTGTGAGGGTGTGTGTGTGTGAGGCTGTGTGTGTGTGTGTGTCAGTGAGTGCAGTAGCTGGTGAGCAGCAGGGTAGGAGGGTGTGTGTGTGTGTGTGTGTGTGTCAGTGAGTGCAGTAGCTGGTGAGCAGCAGGGCAGGAGGGTGTGTGTGTGTGTGTGAGGGTGTGTGTTGGCGGCGTTGGAGTACCTCCTGCAGTTTCTGCTGCCTCTTGCGGAGCTCGGTCTCCAGGTCGGAGGGTGGTGTGATGGCTCGCTCCTGCTCCAGCCGCCTCTGCTCCAGAACACGCTGGAGTTCGGGCTTCTCCTCTGGCAACAGCCCTCTGCCGCATCACAGAGCACAGAGACGAGAGATGGAGACCTGCTGTTTTATTATAGACTCATGGGAACTCTGCACAGGTGTGGTACACTATATCATGGTTCCAGGCCCCAAGTTGTAATTGTCAGACAGTCCTTCATATGGTTAATGGGAAGGAAACTTAAAATGTCTGTCTGCATGTTGCTTATGTTCAAGTTTAATAAATATGTTTTGGTGTTTACAGTGGATCACAACAGGAAGCCTTGAACAAGGGTTAACGTCATGCAGAAGCATTTGTTGCTAAAAGTGTAGAACATAAGCTCAGGAAGTCCATGTCAGTTATACATTGAAACCTAAAAAACATGGATTTGTATCAAATTAACCTTCATGTATGATTGTTTTATAAAAGAGAAATGCGCAGTCCAAATAGGGACTGTAAACATAAAACGAGGAGATACCAGAAGCCCATTTGTCTTTGTTTACAAACAAGATAATTAAAGTGTTGACTGCCACTGTGGTAAAGCCAATAAGAAAGGCTGGACTGCCGATTCTGTAAATAGGCCGAGGAAAGCTGTGTCCTCAGTAAGAGCTCTTATTGATCCCGCTGTCCTGCCCCTCAGACAGAGCTGAGCTATACTAGCCTGGCTACCAGACATAAACAGAGTCAGCCCAGGCGTGGATCAGTCTGTTCCCCTTTTAGTCCTTCCTAGCTTGGCAGCAGGAATGCCCTTTAAAAAGAACATGGCACCTTATTTACTTAAGGAAGTGTTTCCATATTTAATACTTCACAGACACTGAAGGTTTAGCTTCACCTAGTCAAGTTGTAATTAATATTTTAAGCCACAAACGCTGATGCAACTCGTCACGAGGAAAAGTGTTGTGTGTCTTTTAATGTTTTTATTTCACTGCGATAGGCTTCCTGGAGGTAAGAGGCCCATATTGACAATCGTAGGGCAAAATCTGCTGGGAAACGGGTGCAGTCGCTCACCGCCTGTGACTGAGAAGCAGCTCTCTGTGGAGGTCCTGGTGGTTCGGGGACTCCAGGATGGGGTTGGTTATCTTTCTGGGCTGGATCAGGTCAGCTTTGCTTTCGATTGTTAGGCAGGCTGAAGACCGACAAACATAGTTCTCTGGAACCAAATCACACACCCCACCAACACAAACACACACTCATAAGTACACTTCTCTATGGGTCACACTACATGGGCCACCCAAACATCACTTGCTCTGCTGGGGCGGGCAGGGATCCCACATTTGTGTCAACACCTGACAGAGTACAAGGACAGGGATATTTACTAGTGAGAATAGAAAGCCAATGGCCTGCACGTGTACCTACAGATCCTCCCTGGCGTAAGACCGGGATGTGATTCTGTTACATCATTAAGAAATCAAATGGAGCAAATAGCAAATAACACAATTATTTTGTATTCAGCATTCAGCATTATGTATTAAGTTTAGTCATAAACATTTAAGTGAATTAAAACTCCTGTCCCTTTTCTGTTGGTATTGAACCATTCATATTGGAATATCCCACTGAATAAGGGCAATAAGAAAGTTTGGGGAGACTCAGAGCAATTCTTTGTTGACTTATCTACTTAACTCATCAATACACTAGGACTGAGAGCAGATGAAATCCTCTGATCATTTATTTTGTTAAAGTCATGGGCCTGTAATCAAAAGTAAATGCTCCACGACTAGCAATTGTAAACTATCACCTTCAAAACAAACTGTACCTCTCCTCATGTTCCTGAATCCGGTCTTCTGTAGAGTTCACCCACATTCACAGGAGAAAAGAGGAACAGGGGTTAAAAGAGGAAAGTCGTTCCAACCACATCCTCAGTTACTTAATTTGTCTAATTCATTATTCAATTTGACTTATTTAAAAATTGTATTGCGAGGTATTTTACAGTTGATGGTATAAAAGGGCATTTGATTCAAGGTACAGTTGCTTCTAAAATGTCCCAGGGCCTGGATAGGTGCTTAAATGTATCTAGCTAATTAAACAATTGGACCAATTAAGTTTGAGGACTCTGTTGGAACGAAAACCAGCAAACACACGACCCTCCAGGGATTGAGTGTGAGACCCCTGGTGTAACACAATGTATGTATCAGATGTGCAATGTGCAGCAGACAGAAAGTTACAAAGAGAAACACAACCCATAGGAAAACAGAAATGAAGAATATTGTCACAAGGCCTCAAATCTGCTCTCTGCTGGAGGAAGTGTAGAACGATATTCAGAATAAATGTAACGCAGTGCTCAAATTAACCCCATTGTTTGGAGCTGACTTGGTCCTGTCTAGGATGATTTAACACTGAGCAGCTGTATGGATGTGTGTCAGTAGCCAGCTTTCAGTAGTCAGCTATTTGTTAGCTATAGGGACTAACCAGCATATCCCTCTGAAAAGAATAACACTAATTTAAATCAGATTAGGTACCTAATCACTTTTACTGACACTGAAGAGGAAAGGATGTGTCATATTCAGTGGGGACCAGATATCACTGTTGATAGGGAGATGTTCACTGAAACATAACCCATATCTGTATCTGTTTGATTGTCAGCTATGCAAAGAACAGTGGGGAAGATCTGGGGATTGGTCTGAAGAGACCTACAGTCTCAGTCCTCGATAAAGGCAGGTATCTTATCAAAAGTGGGTCCCCTCCTCAGAGCGCAATAACTCCTGAACAGTCAGTCTGTATTCATGCCAGATTGAGATGACATCTTTACACCTTCCTTGACAGCTCCACAGCTCAGTGATATATGTCTCCATCCCCAGTCCCAGAAAACCATAGGCTCTTTTGGTTAATACTCCCAACTCTCTCTTGCTTGATTGAACCCATTATTGGCTTATTTAGGCATGATTAATAGCATCCTTACACTCTCATTAAAGACTTAGTAAAACCTGGAGCACTGGGCTATCTAGGACCAAGTTTGGAGGATGCCAGTCTTGACACATGTGTGAGATATAAGTCAGTCCTCCAAAGACTGCAAGGATGTTTGCCCCGTCTTATTATGAATTATCGTTTATTAAGTTGGATACACCTGACATTGATTCCAAGTTCATAGTAGACGTTATACTTCCATAAATATCCATACAACACTTTTACTACCTCCATATGTCAGTTGTACACTTGACTCAGAGTGACACCAATCTACTTTCACAGCTTATGGTTATTCAAATGAACATGTGAATACATAAGTAAACAAACAACAAAATTACATTACTATCAAAGTTGTACAGTGAGGGAAAAAAGTATTTGAAAATCTGTGGAGGGAGCTGAAGGTTCAAGTTGCCAAATGTCAGCCTCGAAACCTTAATGACTTGGAGAGGATCTGCAAAGAGGAGTGGGACAAAATCCCTCCTGAGATGTGTGCAAACCTGGTGACCAACTACAAGAAACGTCTGACCTCTGATTGCCAACAAGGGTTTTGCCACCAAGTACTAAGTCGAAGGGGTCAAATACTTATTTCCCTCATTAACATGCAAATTAATTTATAACTTTTTTGAAATGCGTTTTTCTGGATTTTTTTGTTGTTATTCTGTCTCTCACTGTTAAAATACACCTACCATTAAAATTATAGACTGATCATTTCTTTGTCAGTGGGCAAACGTACAAAATCAGCAGGGGATCAAATACTTTTTTCCCTCACTGTATATTGTATAGAAAATACTGTACAGGCTATCCTGTCGCTTTAACTTTTGTCATGCTGTGTTTAACATATTCAGCTCTGCGTCTAACCGTATGGCAATTTCTCTTCTGGGACATACAGTGTGAGTTCTGTACCTGATAAAAGTCACCTCAGTCACCACATTCATAAACCACATTTCATAATATAATAACAACAGGAAACTCTACATGTGATACTGTAGTAATACAAAAGCTATTTAGCCAATATAACATTAGATGGTGTTATGCATTGGTACAGTGCAATTATAATATGTATACATATGTTTAGCAATTACATAACTCAAACATCGCCTGAATAGTATAAAATAATATTTGGTATAAAGAATATATAGTGCTGAGCGGCCAGACTCACTTTCTTAGCATGTGATCCTCCCATTATAGGTGCAGATGACTCCCCTAGGACTTTTTGTTTCTTCACAGTTTGTTTCTTGGACTGTCAGTTGCAGAAGACACCTTTGATATTCATATGCTATAGAAATTCATCTTTTCCTTGCACTCCCATCGTTTCATAGAAGCGTTGGTGACCCGCTCCCTGCTTTACTGGTGCCCAGTCAATGAATTCCTTGTCGTTTATTTCTATCTAGAATTGGAAGCCCTTCTTTAACCTTGTTATCAGACAGTCTTGAAATCCCATTAGAGTATCCAAGCTTAACCTGCGAGCCCATCCTTTAGTTGGTGCAAAGTAGGTTTATGCTAATTGCCACTGACGTGATTGCTGCAATTAGCTTAAACAAGCTTATGAGGACACATATTCTCCCTCTTGGGATTTGTAGTCTGACCGTTAGGCCTTTATTTATTTAATCATAGCCGGTTAAGACGAAAACTCCTATAAAGGTACCATATAATATAACTCCAGATGAACACTGTTGTGCTGCAGTATTTCAGTTAAATACCAGGCCCAATATGAGGATATGCTACTGCCTTGGTGTACCTGTATGTGTTACTTTATTGCCAAAGTTATTTGCTGGTTTTCTAGTGGCTGATTGGTGCATCACAGTCATTGGCATATTAACATTTCATATATTTTACTACAGTATATATGGTATCATTGCATCTTAGGAAAAGTACCATTATATTTCACACTGATTATATATATAGAGATGTGTGTGTATATATATATATATATATATATATATATATATATATATATATATATATATATATATATATATATATATACACACATCTCTGGAAAAAATTAAGAGACCACTCAGAAATCAGAAATCAATGTTAAGAGGTCTCTTATTTTTTTCCAGAGCTGTATATATATTATTACTTATTATTATTATATTATCATTATTATTGTATATACTATTTCTATTGTAGTTTTTTTTAAAGGGAAATTGCCAGAGGATTCCCCACATTGCTAGGTTACAGTCATTAAAGCCACTGTATGCTTTAGGTTATATCTATGGAATTAAAATTTGAATCTATTTGTTAATTTATCTGATAATTACTATGGATTATTCATTTAATTAATGAAAGAGTGGCTTAGCTGGAGGTAACTGTGGTAGTGGATGGTATAGATGACCCATATATTTTAAATGCTGCATTGAACTTCAGCTGAAACATTTAGGAAAGAAAAGACTGCCCTTGCGCAGGTTGCGAGGTTTCTGCCCAACAGCCCTATTTTCAGCCCAGGGTATTTGCCTTCCGAAGGTTTAGCTTTGTAATCCTGCACAAGTATGATTTACGGAGTGGGCGTACATGACTCCTTAGCCAGCCAATACAATAGGCTTACCAGGCTAGTCTTTTGCTGGCTATAGATGTCTAAAGACAGGAAAACGTGACTGATGTAAGGATTATAAAACCAGGTCCAGCAAAGGCTTTGTTGAAATGTATGAGAGGTCCAGACACATGAACACACTCACTGTCATGAGCTGTAATGGCTAGAATGATGTCTGACATCCAATCTGTGAGCAAGAGCCTTTTGGTTTTGATTTGTTTGTTTGGTTGGTTGGTTGGTTGGTGATCATTGTGTGACACATAAATCCTATTGCATTGTATGTAAAGCTCTCTGCAAATGGGTGATAATCCACACAAAAGGTCGTGTTTAACAAAGAAGTGTAACCAAGAATCGTTTACCTATTTCCCTTACATTCATTAAACCGTGTAGTTGAACTGTATTACGAATCAAACCATATATTTCATGAATTCAACGTATAAGACCGCAGTGGCAGCAATACAAATGTATTTCGGGTGATTAGGTTGCTTTTCCTTGCGGTTACGTCATTGGTAGGCGCCTCGGTTGTGCGGGGCTCCATTGGTCGCGTCTGGCGGAGCGGGTCGCTCGGCGCTCGTCTGCCTGCGCCTGTCTGTTTACTGCCACAGCAGCGGGCGGAAAATGAAGCGATAAGGCAAGAAGTGGGCATCGTGAAGACGGGGATCTCGCTGCCAGAGGATCATACACGGACGGCCAACATGACGAACGGTAAGGCTCTGCTCCGGTGCCGACGGCGGGCTGGGCGCCGGGTCCGGGTCCCGGGCGGCTGGCGTTTCCTTTCGCAAAGCAGGAAGTGAGTGCGGGTTGAGTACGTGGCTCCGGGGACGCAGCAGCAGCAGCAGGCCGAGGCCATTAGCGCACACACACAAAGAGTGATTACAATAACAAGCATCTGCATATACTAATAATATCTAGATCTTGGTGTCAGGTCTGGTTAATGTGTATAACCGGTCTGGTGTAATTTGTATACATGGTTCGGTCCGGTCTGTTTGGTTTGTTTTTGAACAGCTGATGCTAGGTTGTGTTAAACCACATAGTGTCGATCAGGTTCTGCCTTTAGTTACCTTTCTAGTTAAACAGAAACCAGTGTCATTGAATACTTGTGTCGCCCCTCATTGTGTTTGGTATACATTGAGCTGACTACAGTACCAGCGATGTCAAAAGGCAATTATTACTGATTTAATTTGTGTGTTTGTTTTACAAGATGCAAGTTCCTGTACATATTCACCACCAGGCGCTGTCTGTTTGAACTTGCTCGCTTATCTCACGTATGTTTGAATAGACACGCCGTATATGTGGAGTTAAGCATTGTATTATCATATTATAATGTTCAGGTTTCATGGATAGTTTGTGTTAAGCAGCTCCCTAACACAGAAGTGATTCAGTCAGCCATGCAGGGGCGGGGTCTTATTCACGTCATCTGTCACTCAAGTTTGTCAAGATTGTCCAGTCCGCCCCAGTGCCCAGCAATTAAAGTGAAATCAGAGTATTGTCTTGGGCAGGGTGGTGCTCTTGAATGCAGTATTGTGAATGACTGTTTCTTCTCCCTCCCTCTTTCTCGGCAGTTTACTCATTCGATGGCATTTTGGTGTTTGGCTTACTGTTTGTCTGCACGTGTGCATACTTGAAGAAAGTGCCCCGGCTAAAGAACTGGCTCCTGTCTGAGAAGAAAGGAATCTGGGGTGTCTTTTACAAAGGTATGTTCAGCGCTGTCCTGTTACACTGGGCCAGGCCTGTCAGATGGATAAAGCTGGCTGGTGGTGTTGATGTAGATGTTACCCAAGCAGCAGGCACTGTGTTGAAGAATTGTGTGCTCTGTCCTGTCGAATTCTCCTTCTTTGTGATCTCACCATGACTAGCAATCACATTTCCTTCTTTTGCAGCGGCAGTGATCGGCACACGGCTTCACCTCGCGGTGGCTGTCTCCTGCGTGGCCATGGCCTTCTACGTCTTGTTTATAAAGTGACATTAAATCGGGCTTCGCTCACGGACACACAATGAACAATGCGCTCGACGCCCCCGGACCGGTGTACAGAACGGGAACCGACTTCTGTTTATAGGAAGGTGCCAGACAAAGCCCTTTCATCCTTCTGGAGACCCTTCCGGAACCCACCGGCTCACCCCTGCTTTTACTGAATGGAGAGAAAAAAAACCCTGTTGGTTTTGAGTTGAATTGAGTTTTGTATTCCTTGGTTTTATTGTTTTGCTGAATATGAACACGCAGAAAAGGCTTGTGTTGTATATCTGGGGTATGGGGGAAGAAAAGGGTAACACTCGCAGTGCCAGGCATAGTGAAAACTATAAAACGAATCTGGATTTGTTTCTATTTCCTTGTGTGGGTTTAAAATTAGACATGGGGTTCTTGTGTTGCACACAGCAGCAGTGGGGTATACATGTAGAATCAGATTTTTAACTAAATTATTGTTGGGGCTCTTGTATTCGAAATGTGTGTCAAACAGATCTCAATTAAACAGGGCAGGGGAGTAGGTATGACGTGTTCAAACAGTTAGACACAGAAGTGCTGTACATGGTCCTGGGTTTCCCAATTCCCATGAAATCGCGTTAACGGGGAAATCTGGTAATCCTGCCTAAAAGTGTTTTTGACTTTCAGTTTTCAAGAGGCTCATGAACAACTGTTCTCCGTGTTGTAACTGATGGATTCCAGAGAGATTTCTTCCTGCTCTAATGAGTGTCTGCAGTTCAGGGCACAATTAGCAGCAGGCAGAGCTCACATCCCTGACACTTACAGCTGTCACGTTAAAAAGCAGCAGGCGGTGGGATTGTGGGAAATAATTCTCTGCATCTCAACATGTTACCACAGCTGCTTGAGCAAGATGCATCCATTCCTTCAAAAACTATCCTCCTGACAGTCATGTTTGTCTCATTGTCACAATCACTTCCCATGCCCTGTTTTCAGGATGATAAAAATGACAAAACACAATCCCACTATTTGCCTCCCTCCTTTTTTTAAGCATTGGGGAAATTATAGCCAGGTTTTCTTTTTTGCTTCTACTGTACTTTTTTTTCTGGTTTAAATTATTATATAATTTCAGTTTAGGCCCGTATGATGTCTTTTGCATTCATGATCATAATGACAGGTTTCCTCAGAGGCAGATATCAAGTTTCTAAACTTCCTTGGTTCTGTATGTACTAGTTGTTGGCAGAGGGGATTTCTGAGGTGAAGTGAAATGCAGGATCTGATGCACAAACTCATAGATTAAGACTTAGGTAAATGTTGCACAGAGAAACAGAAGGAAACACTACTTGCAAGCAATGTTTCACCTACACCTACTCCCATTTATATATCTATATATAGTAGTTTTTTTTTTCTCTTCTGTTCAATTTAGAAGTTAAGATCTGAAGGAAAGGGTGAAATGAATGATGATACTGCATTACTCTCGTGTCCGCATTGTCAATACACTACAATAAGTTTAAAGAATCAAGTTGCAAAATGTTTTAATGCTGCCATGAACTCAAAGCCACGGCCATAAAATCAAATTGATACCAAGTGTGTCCTACATTTAGCAATGAGGTCATGGATAATGGGAAATCGGTGGGCATAAATTGCGTTACATGTATATAGACCATTGTTTACTTCAGTGCATCAGTAAGGTGAGTGTATGGGCAATATTTAACGAGTGCCTCAATTTTTGTATCGTTTTGCATATGCAGTAGTGTTCCAGATTTAATCAATTGTAGAAAACACTGTATTGTGTCCTGTTATCCAAGTTCCCCATTGTCATTTTCAAATGCGTTTAAGTGAGCGGTCCACCTACATTGAAATTAGGTTTTGCTAGTTATTTGGCTAGGAGAGTTCTGGAGCATGTTGGAGTGGGAGCGTGTATTTTCATTGGTTACAGACAGGGCATTGTCTGTGCTCTTGACTTGCATCAGAGGCTTCTTAAAGTAAAGATAATTCTGTCAGGTGCTCCCTGGGTAACTCCGGCAAAGTGAAAATCAGAACATATACTGGAATGTATCAGATATATCACTAATTAAGAGCCTGGAAGATTGAATCCCACATGTGACCTCGTTGGTACTGGAAGTTAAACTTTTGACTCTGAAATGCACAAAAGGACCCTGTTTTTTTTGTTTAGGACCATCTCCAAAAAAACAAGGTTCATTTATGTTCTAGTGAGAAAGCGATGCTAAGCTCTTGCAATGTGCAGGTTCCTTTTTACATTTAAAAAACAAATCAGTTTAATGCTGTAGGAAAACAACAATAAAATGAGCTGTACAACATGTCATTAGTCTGGAAATACCAGATGGTTTCTTTGAATGGGTATTTGTAATGTCCCTGTGCACAAATTCACACTATGCTTAAATGTTGTTTGTCTGATCAGCTGGTTTCCTAGGCTGTGAGTCTCGGCTGACATCATGGGAATCTGTTTCTACCTTCGGGGGAGGGGTGGGTTCCTTCTTCTTTATTAAACGTACGAGAGAGATCCTAGTTAACAACACTGGTCTGGACTCGTATTATTTTCACTCAAAAGTCTCCATTTTCCTCCCTGGGTTCACTGTTCGGTGTGGGAAATAAATTTTGGACTGTTGCTTGCAATTCAGTCCGTCTCTCAATGACCAGGATTAATCAATGTTGCTAACTGAGATATTCATTAGAGGTTAGTCTCCCTCACCCTGCAATACTGGATGAACACATTCTACCAACCAACAACTAAACAAACCTAGTGCAAACATTTGAAACAAAGAAAAACAGTGTAAACATATTTCATACATACTATAATACGCTCACTGTTACATTTTGCTATCTAATTAAATGTCAGCAGATTACATTATTTGTAGGCCTATGTTATAAAACATGACAAATGGCTTAATGTGTTGGCTTACTTTCCTTTATTTTAAAAAGCAATTTTGTGCTTCAATTATTTCCAGTGTAAATGTTTAAAACTTATAGGTCTCATCAAATCCTGTCAAATATCAAATTCTAAATTTGTATGAATCCTGTTTTGAAAAAATGTTTGCAAACCTATTTCTGCTGTTGTCTTTAGTGGAAAGGATTATGTGTGTACTTTTGTTTTGCCTCAATACATGGAGACAAAGGCAAAGCTTCTACAGAACAATGTGGCCGGGAGTCAGTCAACGTTCCTGTTAACATAGGTGTCAGACGTCATTGAAACTAGCACAATCACAGTCGGGGTAAAGATTGGTGCCTTTGTGATTAGGTTTTTGGAGGTGCAAATAAGGCGATTGAATCTTGTATGGCGAAACTGAATTTGGATTCATTTCCCACCCTGCAGGCTTTTCAAATGGAAACCCATTCTAATCTCACAGTGGCATTTCATTTGGTTATGAGGAAGTTTAAGGTATCTGGATTTTTGTGTTGTGGAAAAGGTAATCTCTGGTGCAGATTACTGCCAGCCCCAGGACCGAGGTAGAGGATAGGCAACACGCAGCAGTTGTTTTATGTGTCAGCTGAGGAATGCTCCCAGGGAACAACCATCAAAGCAGAATGGCTTTGAAATGCTTGTCTTTGATATACATGAATCAAGGAGCTCTTGGCAGATTTTATTCAAATTGAAGTCCCATCAAAATTAAGGAAATAAAAAGAAATAGATTGGCTTCTTCTGTATATCTTTAGTCATCAAACTTAAAGGGAAAGGACAAGAAGCATGTTGCCAGAGATACTCCAATTTGAGATTCACAATAATCCTAAAGTTGTTTCCAGCTCAAACTCTATACAGAGAAAACAGATCAATCATGTTTTGCCACCAACATGCATTAGCTTAAAACGTGACTTACTGTTTCATAGTTTCAATTACTTTATTTGAAAGTTTTCAGTTCTGCATAACAGTAACTCAAGGAAGACCTAAATATGACATTGCAAAGCAGTTCTAAATAGTGCCTGATTAATGTGCTGCAGGATCTTAATATAACACACTGCACTGCTGAAACGAGGTAGAAAGTGTAGTGCTATGAACAGTGTAGAATATAATTACCCCCCCCCCCATTATTTACTATCTCTACTATATTTTATACACACACCCATTTGAGGATTAATGTATGTTTACAACCAAATTTGTAGACTTAAGGCAAATAGGGTTATTTGGTATATAATGGTGTATAATATACAGACCTTTTTTTTAATCCTAAAACTTATTTTCGCCTAGCTGTTCCTTATCTATAATAAACCCACAAGGGGCATCCATTCCGTTTATGCCTTTGCCTTGAGCATGTAAAGGGGGCGTGTGTATTACCAGGATGCATTGCGGAGCATCTTAAAAGACGGCGCCTGCGCAGTCGGAGGTTCCAGATTCGAAAGGACGTGTGCATGGCGTGGTGCGCAAGGAGAGTGAAAGCGTGAGTGCGTGTGTGCGTGGATGGATGCGTGTTTGTGCGAGAGTGCATGTGTGTTGTGTGAGTGTTTAAACAAACTGAAAAAAAAAAATCTACACCGTGATCTTATTTGATCAGGTCGGAGTGCCGGCCCGGTTCCGACTCTGAAGTGATAAAACCCGCAGTGCGAGCCGTGCAGTCGGCGGTGAGCAGGAGGCACTTCCGCGCAGCAGGGCCGCCGCAGACATGTGGTTCAGACATGATGAATTGATCAGATATACTAGAGCCGGGGAGACTCGGGGCTCCGGCCCGGGGTCCGGGATCCGGCCAGTGAGTATAGAGGCGATTCTGATCTAACCATCCATCACCTGCAGTGTGTGTGTGTGTGTGTGTGTGTGTGTGTGTGTCATGTTGAGCGTTTTAAATGTGGCTTTAAAAGCTGAGCTGTGTTTGAATTTTCCATTAAAATGCTTAATGTCCTCCAATGTCTTATTTTCTTGACTCGTTTTTTAATTTCCCCAAAACTGTCTTGTGTTCTTTCTCAGAACAGGCACTTAAACTGTTTTGTGAAATGCATGCACTAGGGCTGCCGGTGCATGGCTGGAAGTTTATTTCCGTAACTTATTAAGACCTCGCAGGTTTTAGTGGGGAAACAATGCCGTCTGTAGCACTCAGACCAATTGTTCTGATCTATGCTTTCAGTGCAAAGATCTTGTATTCTGGTCAACAAAACCAGAAATAAAAAGGGTCACATACTGATTTATTTGTCCACTAAGTGGGTTGTGTAAACATTGTAGCCGGTAAGTTTCCAGAATGCAATGTTGACTTTAAAACTCCAGATTTTAGTTTTTCTATAGTCGCCCCCCTCTTCCCACCCCAGTGATTCAATAGTAACACCAAGTAGTGTATTCTAAACAAGTTTAATAGCTGAAGTGTTCAAACCTGCATGTTTTACAGAAAGGTTGAGGAACAAACACCCATGGCATGCACCATGATGAGTGAGCGCAGTGCTGTCTGTGACCAAGGTCCAGCAGGGTGAGGAGGCGTTTGGACTGCCGGGACTCCTCTGTGCTTTTAAGTGGAGTAGAAACCTCCGTCGTGCTTCCTGGAGTAGCCCCTGTTAGTTGATGCGTTGTGATGGCTCTCTGGAGAGACATGGGGAGACTTAAGAATGGTACATGCCTCGCACTATTCACACCATTAAACATCAGTACATCCCATCTGGAATCAGTACTTCTGTGTGTCAAAGAGGACTGGTTTAGTACAGAATGAGTGTTTTCCAGTCCCTGTACTTACTGATGTTTTATTATTACTTTCCTGCATCTCGTAGCATGCGTTCATAGTAACGGAGTACCTTTTAACTATTATTCACATGAGGTCAGAGCATCTACTGTTGAATATAACATTTGCAAAACCATTTATTTCGGTCACGTCTTTCCACTCTCTCACCTATGGTTCCCTCGATGCTGTAAATGGACGCTTTCTCAGCGCTGACCCACACTCTGTTGGGGTTTTTCCGAAGGTCGTTCTGTGGAGGGTCTTCCTTCACACGGTTCTTCAAAATCCTCCTGGAACAAGTAGTTGTGTGGGTTGTGTTAATAAACACACTAAAAATGGCACAATCCAGGGGATGACTATCTTTTATTAAAGGTAGGATGTGAAAAGATATGAAAGATAATGCTGTTTTCACCCCCTTCACCTCTGTGTGGCAGCACTAAACATCGTTGAGATACAATGTCATGCTTTGACGTCAGTAGAATTGTGTGTAAGCTCTAGAAAGCAGGACAAACTTGTGCAAGAGGGTTGCTAATGTCCATGTCTGAATCAGCAGGCCTAGGCGTGGCTGTTTATCTGTTCATGTCTGTATATTATACACACAATTATTTCTGCTGATTAACGGTCTGTAATCTCACCCATTGTCCTCAGTAAAGGTTTCTCGTTGGTACAGGGTCTCATTCTTAGGCTTCAGGAACTCCTGGTGGTGGTTATAGGTGGACTTCAGATTAAAATCCAGGCTGTCCTCAGGGGCCTTGACACAAATAGCAAATGTACCAAAACTGTCTATTAAGTCCATCATTAAGGAGGGAAACAAGGGATTGAGTTAGTTCACAATTTGCAAATGCATAAAGTTCCAGGATTGACAAACTCCGTAAACATGGGCAGCCATTGCATTGATGTATAAAATCCTTGTTTTTAAACTTTTTTTCTTTTTGTTCTCCTGACCAGATGCCTTTATCCAAGTGCAGTTACAGTTAGTAAAATGAGCCAATAAGTGCACACAATACAGTGTCCTAGGTATGCTGAAGGCAGGGGAAGACAGGAGAAGTTGCAGTAACAGAAGTGCAAACGATACAAGTGTGCTGAGCAGCCCAGGGGTTTACACTGGTGTATTACACAGACAGTCTGATATTTCTGTGCTTCACACCCAGCAGGAACAGGAGCAGTTCAGAGTTGCTTTGTCTTTCTGTCAGTCGGGGGTGAGGTGTAGGTCTGTATCTGTACCTCGGGGTCAAAGTGCAGGACCTCTCTCCTGCTGCTGGACAGCGTGGCTCCGGCGCTCAGGCGGCTCCAGGGGTCGTCGTTCTGCGCCAGATGGGTGGGCTTTGAATATCGCGATATCTGAAGCAAACGATGCAACAGTTACAAACGACTTCACCAAGGTATTCATAAATACACATGATTAGTTATGGCCACAAGATATTCGTCATCCTTATTGTTGATCCCATACACGCAATGAGACATTTGCTAAATCAAAATCTACAACATAAAAATG
This sequence comes from Amia ocellicauda, assembly GCF_036373705.1. Lineage (NCBI taxonomy): Eukaryota > Metazoa > Chordata > Actinopteri > Amiiformes > Amiidae > Amia > Amia ocellicauda. The sequence goes on from NC_089854.1 coordinate 6,493,635, forward strand.
TCTTGTGCACAATTGGATTCAACTGCATATGTTGCCCGTATAAACTACACAGCTGCATATGCTTGTATGGACGCAGGCTCTGCTAACCTGGCATCTCTTGCTGTCTCCGAGGAAAGTGTCGTCGTTTTCATATCTCGGGGAGGGGAAGGGGTCCCTGGACCGAGGCATGGCCGAGGATGTTCAGTTGAACCCCGTGGGAAGCGCAGCTGTGGGACTGCAGGCTGCTGCGGCTCCGGGCTGTTTACGGTCCTCGCCGGGTTGCCAGGGTGCCGGGACGCGGGCTGTGAGTAACCCCACACCGCCCCCTGCTGTCACCAGAGCAAGAGACCCGAAAGACACAGCGAAGACACTTATGCAATGTTTTGACTATGTTTTTGAACCACATTTTATTTTAAAATGGATTTACCACACCTTTACCCTGCTTTTACTATGTTGATACCATGATGTTAGCATTATTTGTATACTTTACCATGTGATTACCATGCTACACCACACTACGCCTTACTGTATTCTCCCACAGTGCCACATCTATTTATCTGAATTATTATTATTATTATTATTATTATTATTATTATTATTATTATTATTATTACATATACGTATACTAATTGGCATACGATCATGAGCATGACTGTTATGATATCATATGCACAGGGAGAATACCAGTTTCTATTAATTTTGCTTAATTGAATACACAGAAAAACAACTAAAGAAGGCTTTATTTAGCGCTTTCTTTTCAACGTGCAATCACCTGCTGGAGCGTGTCTACAAAGATCAATACAATCAATCCAGTTTTCTCCAAGATTAAAAATAATGGGTGACAGACAAGTTCCCAAAAATCTCGACACTTACCGATGTGATATTTCATTGAATGAAAATAATATTTTTGGTCGAAACGAATGCCCTGACACGAGACGACTGTCGGCTTCTTTGATTGTCCCTCAGTGTTCCAGAATCCATTGTTTTTCTTCAGTGACGTTCTGAACACGCAGTGTTTGAATCAGCACGACTGACACAGCGGCACTTCTCGAGTTTTCACCAGCTAAGTGGAAACACAATTTTTCTCTGATTTAGGATTGTTTACACTTTAGTTACTGTAACTATCGAATTGTTCACCTTCGTGCTGAACAGCAGCTCGTTTGTGATTTGTTTTTAATCTTGTCTATCAGACAATTGTAGGTAGCTAAGCTAACGTTACTCTGAAACACGCGGTTACATGGAGCAAACTTGGTCATTCTGAATTAAATTATCCCAGTTATTAATTTGTCCTCATTATGATTGAAGAGAAAAGAATGCTTAGACAGACACTAATCTTAAATGTCAGCCTATTTGCATGTTGTATGTTTGCACTCTGCAAAGAAATGTTTTAACAACTTTTTTTTTGTTATTGTTGCCTAAACCATATCTTCCTTATTTTATCACTGTGAGATCTAGGAACATTACAAACACATTTAAAATATATATAATTACTGTCAAAGATTCGGGAAATGTAAAATTACACTATATTGCATAAGGAACGCAGATGTGATGTCTCTGCATGTTTGTTCAGCTAGGTCTAGCTGGGTCTATATATATATATATATATATATATATATATATAATGTGTGTGTGTGTGTGTGTGTGTGTGTATTCTTTTTTAAGCAACACCCCCCCAACCCCACAGCCCCCCCATTAGGGGACCCCCCATAAACTCTAACCCATCTAACCCCATTCCAACACTGATTGAGAGGTATGCACATAATCCAGTAACATCGATGGAGTATTTCTTTGGCACCTATGAAGATTAATAGGCTAGCTGGACGCAAGAGGTTAAACCGTAACCGTACATTATCAAAGCTTTTAATTCCGTTTATTATTGAAGCTACTGTATATAAATCATTTCCCAAACGCTGCGTTGTGACTGCATGTTAACTTTGGCTACAGCGCTTTCAGTAGCGGGGTGTATTCCCACCCAAAATGGCGGATTGAAATGTCACTCAGCTGCGCAGTAGAGACGGGCACGGGAGCGGTCTATTATCTTACGCCTACAGGTGCACGTCACTCCCCTCACCTGTACGGACTCATGCCCTTCTCCTCTCCAGACACTTCTTCGTGTTGCTCCTGTTTGCTCCAGGGGTGACAGCACAGCAGAGGCAGTTGCCAATGTGTAAGGAGGTAAGATTGGACCTTCTGAGTTATATTGAGATGGATAAACATGAGTCCCAGCGAGCTACACGTTCAGAGCATTTCGTATGGGAAATGTTGTCCAATCCTACTTGCGTTTTGAGATACACATATAAGGAGTACCTCGTAACTTAAGTTTATTTATTTAAACATGGTCTGCACCTAACAAATCTAGATCACAGAACACACTGAATATACCATAACATAACATATAACATTTGAAGTTAAAGATGATTTCCCATTTTGTCGTTCAGACTTCCTTAATTTGGCTAATAGTATAATGACGCTTCTTTGCCTTTTAAAATAGTAATAATTTAATTAATTTGTTTCTCGTGTGATTAAACATTTGGTGCACAACAACAAGGCTGTTAGTAATAGGAGACGGCCTTTCGGGAAATATTCAAGAAATACGGTAGTGGTGCAAATCCCGAGCAGGTGTGCATGCTCAGACACCCACAGCCTGGCTTTCAGAGAGTGCGTTTTCAAGGCTGACATAATAGGAATCTGGGCAAACTGGCATAGAGCAAGGAGTGATACAGGTGTAGTACGATATGTTGTGACCAAATGCAGGTTGTTCACAACACCTTTTCTTTGGGAGTTTTATTGAACTCTAAATTATTAATCACTGAATACACATGGACATTTTGTCTAATTAAAATCAGTATTTTTGCTGTAGTTATTAGACATTCCTATGAGCCAACCAGATGAACCTGGACAGTTCTATTGGGGATTATGGGGATTGGGGATTCTATTGGGGGTAATGTGCGTTCACACAGAGGAACAGGTTCAAATGTTTGATTAGTTATTTTCTGTAGTAAACCCTCTATTTCTGTCCATGATTCAATAGGAAATCACCAAATAGTTGATTCTAAGCAAGTTTAATAGTGTAAGTGTTTGAACCTGCAAGTTGACAGAAACTGTTTGAGAAACAAACTCACATCGCATGCACAATAATGAGACAGCAGCGATGTTTGTGATTTTAAAACTTCAATTTTTTTAATAATAACTAATAACTAATCAAAATGAACAAAAAACAAGTCTAACAAAAGGATGCATTTTAAAATAAAACAATCAATGCATATGACGATATCAGAAAACAAATCACATCCACCAAAAGAACAAAGAGAAAAGGAATAATCAAATGCCTTTTAAAATGCTGTTTGGACTGCTGGGACTCCTCTGTGGTGTTAAGTGCAGTAGAATCCTCCATCGTGCTTCCTGGAGTAGCCCCTGTTAGTAAGTGCGCTGTGGGGACCCTCTGGAGAGACAAAAGGAGACTTCACATCACAATGGTCACCTCAATACACAGTCAGTACATAGGTGTGTGAAAGAGGAATGGGTTAGTACAGAATGAGACACATTTTCAAGTCCCTGCATTTACTGAGGTGTTATTACGGCTTTGCTGCATCTCATAGCAGGCGTTCATAGTAACTGAGTACCTTTAACTATTATTAACATGAGGTCAGAGCATCTACTGTTAAATATAACATAGAGTAGCAAAACATGGATTTGTCACATGTTATCTTGCATTTCTTCATTGGAGCTTTTGTGCATTTGAATATGTTTCCATTACAGGAGCTCTCACAGCGGCAGATCACAAACTGGCCCGGTGACTGGTCCTGCACTCCACAAAGCAGCCCGTCACGTCTCTCCGCTCTCTCACCTATGGTTCCCTTGATCCTGTGAATGGAGATTCTCTCTGGGTATTGAAGCATGCTGATCTGCCTGTTCATGTCTGTATATTATACAACCCTGTTATAATTCTGCTCATTAACGGTCTGTATTCTCACCCATGTCAAGTTTTCTCTGCGGTATAGGGTCTCATTCTTAGGCTTCAGAAACTCCTGGTGGTGGATATAGGTGGACATCAGTCCAGGCTGTCCTCTATGGGGTGCCTTTTGTGTCAGATTTCATGCATGAAAGCAATATTTGTGCAGCAATACATATGTTGTGCCACAAAATAAACAATATATGTAATCAATTTTGTGAACAAAATGATGAAAGAGAGTTTTCATTACGTCCACAAAATGGCAACTTTTACATTATGTGCACGAAACGGTAATTTTGTGGGACGAAATGCATTGTCATGGGATGAAATGTCATTTCATGGGTCACGACTCGATTTGTGACATGAGGCATATTAGCGAATCTGATGAGTTATGGTGCATACGAGTTGAAATTGTAAACATGCCTATTGTTTAAATCACCATTTCAAACACTGTCAATAACTCCCAATGCAGCAGACCAGCCAATATTAAATTAATCAGATTTAAATATCTGGAGTTGATAATCAATCAGGGTCATTGTATAGAGGAGACTAAAGCCACTACACGTTAGATACACCGATCAGCCATAACATTATGACCACTGACAGGTGAAGTGAATTACACTGATAATCTTGTTATCATGGCATCTGTCAGTGAGTGGGATATATTAGGCAGCAAGTGAACATTTTGTCCTCAAAGTTGATGTGTTAGAAGCAGGAAAAATGGGCAGCGTAAGGATCTGAGCGACTTTGACAAGGGCCAAATTGTGATGGCTAGACGACTGGGTCAGTGCATCTCCAAAACTGCAGCTCTTGTGGGGTGTTCCCAGTCTGCAGTGGTCAGTACCTATCAAAAGCGGTCCAAGGAAGGAAAAGCGTTAAACTGGCGACAGGGTCATGGGCGGCCAAGGCTCATTGATGCACGTGGGGAGCGAAGGCTGGCCCGTGTGGTCCGATCCAACAGACGAGCTACTGTAGCTCAAATTGCTGAAAAGGTTAATGCTGGTTCTGATAAAAAGGTGTCAGAACACACGGTGCATTGCAGTTTGTTGCGTATGGGGCTGCGTAGCCGCAGACCAGTCAGGGTGCCCATGCTGACCCCTGTCCACTGCCGAAAGCGCCTACAATGGGCACGTGAGCATCAGAACTGGACCACGGAGCAATGGAGGAAGGTGGCCTGGTCTGATGAATCACGAGTTCAAGGTGTTGACTTGGCCTCCAAATTCCCCAGATCACAATCCAATCAAGCATCTGTGGGATGTGCTGGACAAACAAGTCCGATCCATGGAGGCCCCACCTCACAACTTACAGGACTTAAAGGATCTGCTGCTAACGTCTTGGTGCCAGATACCACAGCACACCTTCAGAGGTCTAGTGGAGTCCATTCCTCGACGGGTCAGGGCTGTTTTGGCGGCAAAATATTAAGCAGGTGTTCATAAATGTTATGGCTGATCGTTGCAGTTGCATGAAGGCATAGGTTTAATTTCAGGACGCAATGCTTCTTTAAATAGGTCAAACCCCCCCCCATATTTTTTACAGACGCGATATTTCACAACGAATGCCCCCCCCACACACACACACACACACTTCTGAAATGTAAGTTAAGCCACTTCATTAATGCCTTCTGGGTTCTCGTCAAAATATATATGGATAATTATGCAAAGTGGTTAGATCGAATGACTTCCAAAATCTGGATTTACTCTATCTAACCTCCAGGGCAGGTATGTTGTGGCCAGGTTTAGTGATGTCACAGTTCAGGGCTTCCACTTGAACGTCTGGTATCACACGCGGCTAAATGGTGTAAAACATGGTACATCAGATAAAAACATACGTGTTGTATCAAATGGCACTCTATGACTCCGGGGGAAGAACTACTGTAGTTGTAGTACGATCTTGCCTATTATCTAATTGATGCCCATCTAGTGCTCCACACAGGAGACTAGAAGATCACTGCCTGTAATTCGTTCCATCCCATTAGCTGAGGTCCATCACTGCTGCTCATCTCCCCGCCCGAGGGGGCAGGGACATTCATTGTGAAAGATCGCGTCTATAAAAAAGACAGTGGGTAGGACATGCCCACCTTGTTCCCTCCATTAATTACGCCCACGCCTTCATGCAGCTCTGGGGTGCCAAAGAGGCCATAATACATCGGATTGCATAAGTACTATATTGGTAAGCAACTTAGCATGCATAGTATCACAGTTTGTGTGTGTACTATATCGGTTTGCGTGTGTACTATGTTGGTTTGTGTGTGTACCATATCGGTTGTTCACGTGACTCAAGTGGGTGGGGCAGGATTAGGGATGAAGGGAAATCAAGACGGTAGCAGCAGTGCAAGGTTTGTCCTCAAGCATCACATCACTGAATGACTAAACCATGTCATCTGAGCAAGAGGGTACAGATGACTGTCTAAGTATTGATCACACCGTGCTAATGGTTGACACTTATGGGGCGCCTTTTAGGACAGACATAATTATGTACAAGAAAGCGCTTTTGTGCATCAGTATGCATTTTGTCCCACAAAATGACCATTTCATGCACATAATGAGTTTGTCCTTATTTCATGCTTAGCAATTTTGTGGAAAAAAGTAAAGTACTTTGCCTTCTGTGGACGGAATGAACACCCGAGTGCATTAAGTCCACAAAATGATGTAAGGAAAAATATATTCCGTGCACAAAATTTAGTGGATGAAATGAAAACCCTGTTTTCATCATTTCGTTAAAAAAACGAATTACAGATATTGATCATTTTGTGTCACAAATTGTGTATTGCTGGACAACAGCGGTTTCATGCATGAAATTATGTCTGACACCAAAAAGGCGCCCCATTAGTGTGAACCATGGACACGGTGTGATCATTAGTTCAACAGTCATCTGTATTGTCCTGCTCAGTCATTCAATAATGTGTAGCTTGAGGACAAACTTTGCACTGCTGCTTCCACCTTGATTTATTTTTGTCCCTCTAGTCCTGCCCCGCCCAGTTCATGTGAACAACCAGTATGGTATGCACACAAACCAGTATAGTATGCACACAAACCAGTATAGTATGCATGCGAAATTATGAACCAGTATATGCACGCAATCCAATGTTTTTTGGCCAACTATGTTGTCTAATATTTAGTGGATTTAGTTTCCTCTATACAAAGACATTCAAGACCCTGACTGATTATCAGCTCCAGATATTTAAATCTGATTTATTTAATATTGGATAGTTTTAAATTTGGCCGCTCTGCTACATTAGGAGTTATTGACAGTGTTTGAAATGGCGATTTAAACACCGGACATTTACAATTTCAACTCGTATGCGCCATCACTCTCATCAGATTCGCCAATATGCCTCGTGTCACGATGATGTCACAAATCCACTCATGAAATTACATTTCGTCACACGATTTTCTGCACTTAATTCACATTACATGCACATAACGAGTTCTACAAAATACATATAAGGAAAAATACATTCCGTGCACAAAATGTAAAAGTAACATTTCATGCACAGAATCATGTATGACACAAACGGCACCCCACAGTCCTCAGGGGCCTTGAGAAGAATGGCAGAAGTACAGTGAACAAACTCAGGCTAGAAAGTCCATTAAGAAGGAGGGGGACATAGGTTTGATTTTGTTTACAATTTGTAAATGCATAAGCTTCCAGGATTAACACTCTTCCTAAATGTGGGCATCAATTGAATTTAGTGTAAAATCCCTGTTTTAAAACTAATTTAATTCTGAACATTTTAGGGCAATTTACAGTTTAAACAAACATATATTAAAAGCATTACAATGGTGAAGTAACACAATCAGTAACCATACTAGTACAATGAGCCAATAAGTGCAGATATAATGCAGCTAAATCCTAGATATGTGCTAAAGGGAGGGGATTGCATAGGAGAGATTGCAACAGCACAATAGAATTGCTAAAAATGCACAAGTGGGCAGGAGCATAAGGAACAGGTTAATGAAGTGCAAAATAAGTGTGCTGAGCAGCCCAGGAGCTTAGGCTGCTGGTGTATTACACAGATAGTCTGATACTTATGTGATTTACATCCAGCAGGAAGCCGGAGCAGTTAAGAGTTACTTTGTCTTTCTATCAGTCGGGGAGTGAGGTGTAGGTTTGTATCATGTACCTCCATATCAAAGTGGAGGACAGCATTGCTCTAGTGTTCAGGTGATTCCAGGGATCGTTTTACGCCAGATGGTTGGGCTTTGAATCGTGCTGTATCTGTAAAGGAAATTATGCAACGGTAACAAATAACTTGTCACCAAGTTGTTCATAGTTATAAATGATTAGCTATAATCACAAGATATTCGTCCCTTATTTATTACAGGATATGTGGGTTTGAATACTCGTTATTTGGTAGTCTACATGTTTATAATATTTAAAACTTCCATATTTTAAAACTTGTGATTAAAATATTTTAAAATAAAATCCTAAAAAGCCTTTAAAACATTAAAATCCTAAAACTAATCAGATCAGAATCAGAACAAATAAAACAAGTCAAACAAAAGGAAACAAATGCATTTTAAAATAAAACAATCAATACATATGACGATATCAGAAAACAAATCACATCCACCAAAAGAACAAAGAGAAAAGGAATAATCAAATGCCTTTTAAAATGCTGTTTGGACTGCTGGGACTCCTCTGTGGTGTTAAGTGCAGTAGAATCCTCCATCGTGCTTCCTGGAGTAGCCCCTGTTAGTAAGTGCGCTGTGGGGACCCTCTGGAGAGACAAAAGGAGACTTCACATCACAATGGTCACCTCAATACACAGTCAGTACATAGGTGTGTGAAAGAGGAATGGGTTAGTACAGAATGAGACACATTTTCAAGTCCCTGCATTTACTGATGTGTTATTACGGCTTTGCTGCATCTCATAGCAGGCGTTCATAGTAACTGAGTACCTTTAACTATTATTAACATGAGGTCAGAGCATCTACTGTTAAATATAACATAGAGTAGCAAAACATGGATTTGTCACATGTTATCTTGCATCTCTTCATTGGAGCTTTTGTGCATTTGAATATGTTTCCATTACAGGAGCTCTCACAGCGGCAGATCACAAACTGGCCCGGTGACTGGTCCTGGACTCCACAAAGCAGCCCGTCACGTCTCTCCGCTCTCTCACCTATGGTTCCCTTGATCCTGTGAATGGACAGTCTCTCACCGCTGACACACATTCTGAATGGAATCTTCTCAGGGTTGTTCTGTGGAGGGTCTTCCTTCACATGGTTCGTCAAAATCCTCCTGGAAGAAGTAGTTGTGTGGGTTGTGTTAATAAACACAATTGTGTGATACAGGGGCTGAACACACTTGAATACATTCTTTACAAACTAGGATAAGAAGAAATATGAACAATAATGCTGTTTTCTCCCCCTTCACCTGTGTGTGGCAGCACTAAACATCCTTGAGATACAATGTCATGCTTTGAAATCAGTAGAATTGTGTGTAAGCTCTAGAAAGCAGGTAAAACTTGTGCAAGAGGGTTGCTAATGTCCATGTCTGAATCAGCAGGCCTAGGTGTGGCTGTTTATCGGGGTTGAAGCGTGCTGACCTGCCTGTTCATGTCTGCATATTATACACATTGTTTTAATTCTGCTGATTAATGGTCTGTATTCTCACCCATGGTCCTCATTAAAGGTTTCACTTTGGTACAGGGTCTCATTCTTGCTCTTCAGGAAGTCTTCATGTTGGTTATAGGTGGACTTCATCCTAAAGTCCAGGCTGTCTTGAGGGGCCTTGACAAAAACGTCAGAAGTACAGTGAACAAACTCAGACTATAAAGTCCATTAAGAAGGAGGGGGAATAGGTTTGATTTTGTTTACAATTTGTAAATGCATAAGCTTCCAGGATTAACACTCCTAAATGTGGGCATCATTTGAATGTTTGTGTAAAATCCCTGTTTTAAAACTTATTTAATTTTGAACATTTCAGGGCAATTAAACGTTTATACAAGCATAAAGCATTACAAAGGTGAAGTAACACAATCAGTAACCATACTAGTGAAATGAGCCAATAAGTGCAGATATAAGCAGCTAAATCCTAGATATGTGCTAAAGGGAGGGGAAGGCATACACAATAGAAGTGCTGCAAATACACAAGTGCGCAGGAGCATAAAGGAACAGGTTAATGAAGTGCAAAATAAGTGTGCTGAGCAGCCCAGGATCTTATGGTTAAGTGCATCGGGCTTAGTGCAGGAGCTATAGGTTGGTGTATTACAGCTACAGTCGGATATGTATGTGCTTTAAGAGTTGCTTTGTCTTTCTGTCAGTCGGGGGGTGAGGTGTAGGTTTGTCCCTGTTTAGGACCTCTTGCTTTTTGCTGGACTGCTTGGCTCCGGCGTTCAGGCGATTCCAGGGGTCGTCCTTCTGCGCCAGATGGGTGGGCTTTGAATCGTGCGGTATCTGTAAAGGAAACGATGCAACAGTTACAAACGACTCGTCACCAAGTTATTCATAGTTATAAATGATTAGTTATGGTCACACGATATTCGTCGTTCGTTGTGATCCCATATACGCAATGGGACATTTGATAAAACACCCTTGATATACAATTTGAAATAAACTTTAAAGAAATGTTTCCAAAAATATATGTATCTACAATATAATAATGTCTTGTGCACAACTGGATTCAACTGCAGATGTTGTTCTCCGTATAAACAGCACAGCTTGTGTGCTTGTATGGACGCATATATTCTTCCCCAAGAAAAAGCTCTATTTACGTGATATCTCTTGCTGTCTCCGAGGAAAGTGTCATCATTTTCAAATCTCGGGTAGGGGAAGGGGTCCCTGGACTGTGGCATGTGACTTGTGATTCTGATGTGTCTGCTGTCTGGGCTCCCTGTTTACGGTCTTCGGCGGGGTTGCTAGGACACGGTTTGTGAGTATAGAGTGCCAGCCGATGACGTCACAATCCCAAGCAGCTGTAGCGGCTGCATCAAACTAGTCGCCATTTTGGTAGGGAAGCTAATCGAGTTACAAGGCAGTATGACAAAATAACTGTACAATGCTGTGCGCAGGGTGATCAACCTGGCAGTAGTTCCAAAAAACAAAACACGAATACACATTTTAATATTAGCATTCATACAAAATAAAGAAATAAATATGTCAGTTTCAATATTGAAATCGGAACCATTTACCTGCACTTGTTTTAGGAGTATGCAGATTCCCAACCCTGCTACTGGAGGACCCCCTACTCCGCTGGTTTTTGTTCCAACCAAGCTCAATAAATATGGTTTCTCCTTTACAATGGAGAACTCAATCAATGTACTAGTTAACACATTCACTTTTAACTGTTCAGTTTCACTGTTTTGTGCAACTCCACAGCAGCAACATATCAGAATGATAAAAAAAAATTATGATGAGTGTCAGAGAATGAAACGCATACACAAACATCGCAGCAGCATGCACCTTTTTAAAATGTAACATCCACGTAACATTATATGGATCAGTAATACCGAGTCTCTCTAGTTTAGACATATATCGAATTATATCTGTTTGATCAAAGTGAACAGTACAATCACATGGCTGAAAATCAACTAAATACTGGTGGTGTTTGTCAAATCCCGGCATATCGTAACAACATATTGAACACTCTACCCTCATTACAACATTGAACAGATGAACAGATTTCAGTAACATCGAGGAATATGTCTTCCTGTTCGCAGCTAGGGAGATTAAATAGCTAGACGCAAGCGATTGAAGAGTAATGTAATAATAAATGATCGGAGCTTTATAAATCTTTTTTTTATTGAAGCCATATAAGTTAAATTCCGCAAACGATGCGAGTACATGTTACCTTCCAGGAGCGGGGTGTATTCCCACCCAAGATGGTGGATTGAAATGTCACGCAGCTGCGCAGTAGAGACAGGCACGGGAGCGGTCTATTCTCTTTCGCCTCCCTGTGCACTTCACGCCCCTCACCTGTGCGGACTCCTGATTCGGTACTTTCCGTCTCTGCCGAGTGACAGCGAAGAGCAGCAATTGCCGAGCTGTATATATCCAGCGGGCGATGGCTCTGAGGTCGGTTCAGACAGACACTCGCACATAGGATCAGCATCCCGGAGCAGAGTACCATCACCATCGCCTGGTGCCACCGTGCACTGGTACACCAGCGTCCTCTCCACGGACAGCGAAGACAGGATGGCATCACTTTCACAGAACCGTGCGCTTTTAAATGCCCTTCTCCTCTCCAGACACTTCTTCGTGTTGCTCCTGTTTGCTCCTGGGGTGACAGCACAAGAGAGGCAGTTGCCAATGTGTAAGGAGGTAAGATTGGACCTTTTGGTTATATTGAGGTGGATAAACGTGACTCCCAGGGAGGTACACATGCAGAGCAACTATAGGGTATACTTTTTGTGTTGCACCAACATTCATTTCGTAATGGAAATGTTGTCAAATTCAATATGCGTTTTGAGATAAACATATAAGCAGTCCCACGTAACTTACGTTTATTTCTTTATTAAAACGTGTTCTGCACCTAACACATCTGGATCACAGAACACACTGCGAGCAGATGTTTTGTTCAGTCCGGCACACTGTAAAGAGTTAATCTGTGTGCAATGTCCCTCCAAAATATAAAACGTGAAGTTATTTCGCATTTTGTCGTTCAGACTTCCATAATTTACCTAAAAGTGTAATGACGCTTCGTTGCCTTTTATATTAGTAATAGTTTAATGGATTTGTTCATCGTGTAATGAAGCATATGGTGCACAACAGGTGTGCTAGGGGCGGGAGAGTTGAGTCATCGAGTGTGGCTATAGATAAGGTATTAATGTTTATATATTTTAAAATACATTAATAGTTTCCTATATTTTGAGTAATAATGAATAAAAGCAAGAAAAATAGCACCATCCCCAAGGGCTCGATTGTAAATGTAAAAGGAGTTGTGTGCTCGAATACTTTTTATTATAATACAGTTTTAAGTTTCCAGCATAATATCTGGTGTCTGCTTATATTATGTCCTGCAGAAAGTGGTGCCACTGATTAAATTCGTGCTCTGAAGCTGTTCATCAGCAAATGAACAAAAAGATGGATGCTGCCATAAACATGTGCCCCACATCCCTGACCAAAACCTCACTCATCACTTATTTGTATTTAACTGTGAGATCCATGCCAAGTGCAATGTGGCACAGCGGGTATACCATTCAAGAGAACACCTGATCTATAAACGCCAGTATTGATTTATATGAAAAATATAGGATTGAACGCAATGGGTGCATTTGTTCACTTGAACTGCATTGATAATATCTGTGAGGAGACGTGACTGTTGGGCTACATTGCACACACTGCACTGTATACTGAGGGCCTGCTGTCTCTCCTGGGTTTGTTTCCCTCGAGAAGACTTGAGGATTAGTGCAAAGTGGAAAGGTTGTTGGTAATAGGAAAATGGCCTTTCAGGAAATATGTAATTGAGTGATTGATATACACTCACCTAAAGGATTATTAGGAACACCTGTTCAATTTCTCATTAATGCAATTATCTAACCAACCAATCACATGGCAGTTGCTTCAATGCATTTAGGGGTGTGGTCCTGGTCAAGACAAAACTGAATGTCTGAATGGGAAAGAAAGGTGATTTAAGCAATTTTGAGCGTGGCATGGTTGTTGGTGCCAGACGGGCCGGTCTGAGTATTTCACAATCTGCTCAGTTACTGGGATTTTCACCATTTCTAGGGTTTACAAAGAATGGTGTGAAAAGGGAAAAACATCCAGTATGCGGCAGTCCTGTGGGCGAAAATGCCTTGTTGATGCTAGAGGTCAGAGGAGAATGGGCCGACTGATTCAAGCTGATAGAAGAGCAACTTTGACTGAAATAACCACTCGTTACAACCGAGGTATGCAGCAAAGCATTTGTGAAGCCACAACACGTACAACCTTGAGGCGGATGGGCTACAACAGAAGAAGACCCCACCGGGTACCACTCATCTCCACTACAAATAGGAAAAAGAGGCTACAATTTGCACAAGCTCACCAAAATTGGACAGTTGAAGACTGGAAAAATGTTGCCTGGTCTGATGAGTCTCGATTTCTGTTGAGACATTCAGATGGTAGTGTCAGAATTTGGCGTAAACAGAATGAGAACATGGATCCATCATGCCTTGTTACCACTGTGCAGGCTGGTGGTGGTGGTGTAATGGTGTGGGGGATGTTTTCTTGGCACACTTTAGGCCCCTTAGTGCCAATTGGGCATCGTTTAAATGCCACGGCCTACCTGAGCATTGTTTCTGACCATGTCCATCCCTTTATGACCACCATGTACCCATCCTCTGATGGCTACTTCCAGCAGGATAATGCACCATGTCACAAAGGTCGAATCATTTCAAATTGGTTTCTTGAACATGACAATGAGTTCACTGTACTAAACTGGCCCCCACAGTCACCAGATCTCAACCCAATAGAGCATCTTTGGGATGTGGTGGAACGGGAGCTTCGTGCCCTGGATGTGCATCCCACAAATCTCCATCAACTGCAAGATGCTATCCTATCAATATGGGCCAACATTTCTAAAGAATGCTTTCAGCACCTTGTTGAATCAATGCCACGTAGAATTAAGGCAGTTCTGAAGGCGAAAGGGGGTCAAACACAGTATTAGTATGGTGTTCCTAATAATCCTTTAGGTGAGTGTATAGTGACCTGGTCAAGTACATTTTGCTTTAGATACCCGAAGCAGACAGAAGAAAAGAGACTTAACAAATAGAAGTATTGGATTTAAAACATGGCCTAAATGACATGATTAAAACAGGGATAAAACGGGAATCAATATTTTGATCAATCAGTTCCTATAATGTAGCCTATATTGACACTCACAATTTACTGTACACATTATCATCAACTCGTCTCGTATAATGTATTTAAAGGTGTTTTGTTTTTTGGTTGTTGGTAATCATGAAAGTGAGGAGTCTAGTGAGGAGTTTCTCCCGCAATTCTGATATTCGTATTTCCTCTGAGCACGACATTAAACATAAACAATCTCTTTGGTGGTTATGAAAGAACGAAGACGAAGGATAGAGGCTGCTGCAGTAATTGAATGAAGAGCTGTCATGTTCCATAAATACATTACATGAATATTGATGTACCTTATCTGGAGCAGAACTCATTTGCATTGGCAAGGATTGTGCAGTTGTGAGTGAGACATGGCTGGTATCTTCACTCATTTTGGGTTTCTGTAATGATGTGGGTATCGATACTGTAAATAAATAAATTATAGGTCAGGTGTCCTTAAGCTTATTTAGCTTAATATTGTATTACTACACAAAACTGTGTAGAGGGGTGTACTGTTTTCCAGTGTTGCTGTTCAGTAAGTCTAACTGGTATGAAAATATGATGCAAAGCAGCAGTGGGAGGAAATCATGAAAACTGTGGATGCAAATGCATGACCTGTGGTGAGAATGGTAGATATAGAAGATATCAGTAAGTCAGCAGACAGGTTTTACCTTCTTTGAGCTTCCATTTGGTACTTGTCCAATTTTCATCCAAATAAGCTCGGATGCGTTACCTGCCAGAGTGCTTCATCTGAATATATTTTTGATATTGTTTCCTTCTCCTAAAATGCCAGTGATTGCATATGGTATGGTTTTACTGGCACATTTGCATGGCTGTTGCACAATGCAAAAGTTCTACTTAAATCGTTATTTGTTTAATTTAGGCCTATAGACAATATTGATACTTTGGCCTACCTGTGAATCACAAATTACACGTTTACCCAATCTCAATGTATTTTTATTTCCCAAAGTCTCTTTCTACTGCTTATAAATGAAAACAGGAGAGTGTATTAGATTGTAATTTGTGATTTGCGGGTAGGTAAGTCATTGAGAGCTCAACTGGACCCATACAAAACCTGAAGGCTTGTTGGGCTGTTAGAAATAAGTACATGGTGTCGCTCAGCTGCAAGTTAGAAAGTATTTTTGCTGTAGGTATTAGACATTCCTATGAGCCAAGCAGATGAACCTGGACAGTTCTATTGGGGATTATTTGAGTTATTTATCCAAGCTGAAACTTACTTACCATCTCAGATGTTGCTGCACAATGGCAACATCAGCAGTGTGGTTACAGAATACATGCATTGATCCTGTTATGATCTATGTTTCAATCACTTTTATCACACTAGCTTTTAAACTCCCGAAATCTGAGCTTTACTATTGAGATTATTACCAAAGCAATCAGTCTGAAGTCAGCATATCCCACGTGGGGGTTTTGCTTTTGCTGCGGCCATTGTAGACCATTACACCATCCTGGCACGCATGCCATTAACGCTGTGTCGAGGCGCTCCTGCAGGTGGTAATGTGCGTTCACACAGAGGAACAGGTAAGAGGTTAAAAGAAAGACATATACAGACACATCAGCCAAATCCAGGATTTACTGTTAACGCCCTGGGTAATAATAGATTACACAGGGACACTAGAGTGGATTAACCAGTGACCTTTCTGACATGAAAGTAGGTCAGGAGCCCTCAGATAGATAAAGGACACTAATGGACACATCAGGGTTGAAGCAGCTGTTGTGGTTTGATTTCTGTGAGTCGGCCGCACCAGGATTAGTCCCTACACAACTGGGAACAGAAGCTTCTATTCATGTTGTACACAGTTTCCTTAGGACTACTACTGTACTCTGTTTAAATAATAATACGAATGAATAATACATTGTTAAAGTCCATCCTATTTTAACCTAGATAATTCGAATGCTTTAGGTGGCTTAATCTTAGAAGCTTTTTCATACTTCCTTCCTGGGCTAGTGACGCTGTTTACAAATACACACACCAACACACGACTATATTCTCGGGACTGGCATATTTTTCTGTTAAAAGGCAGTACCGTCAGGTTGTCTGCAGCCGAGTCCTCTATATATTCTCCATCTGCAGACACGCATGCACGGCCGGTAAGGGTTAATCAGTAGCCGCTGCCTGTTGCCTGCTGTTCCCTTATCAAGCGCTGTAAAAACACTCTGGGCTGCTTCACACGCCATTTCACTGATGCCTGTGAGAAGCCACCTGATGCTCTACTTCAGCACTAGAGTACAGCCGATTAAGCACATTGGCCTGGTCGGTCGTGGCAGTGTTTAACTTTTATTGCATGTGGAACTGCAATCACACCAGCAGCGCCGTCTCTCCTTCCCCCGTAGAAATTCAATGCACAAAAATGAGGATCTATTTCTGAAAATTCAGATTGGTATTTGAAACCACTCTGCCAATTTCGAGTATTTTGGAAAGGCTACACCTTTAGGTGCGTGGGAAGATTTAATATACGTATGATCAAGACGCTTCAACAATGAGATTTGCGATGTTGTGCCACAGGAGGTTTAGTTAAGTGAAGATGATAAAAAGTCATTTCTTATCCATATTGATACAGAGACATCCTGAGTAGAAAAGCTAGTCAGTTGCAGTTTCTGCTTTTAGAGTGCAGTCTAGGCCTTATGCCTACCAGGTGTTGCTAGGTCAGCTTTTATGACTTATTTGTATTGTAGGGGCACAATTTGTGTATACCATCTGCTGAGCATCTCAGTATTTTATGTGCTGCTTTTTCAGAACTGGCTAATTGATTTATCTTAATGATCTTCCGCCACAGAGTGTGTGCCACCACCCTTTTGCACTTGTTTATTGTCGAATTAATCCCAGTTATGAGGAGTATTGTTTGCAGTAAACCCTGTCCCAGAACAAACAGATCCTGCATTAAAATCAAGGTTGAAGGGTAGTGTTATCCATCTTCCTCTGAAAGAGAAAGTACACCTGTTCCCGAGAGACACTGTTGCTATCACGATGTTCTCCACAGAGATGAGGACTGTGCTCCGGGAGCGCAACATGAATCTCCCAAATCTGATTCGTATTCCAAGGCTCTGGCTGACTGGGAATTGGAGAAATATGAGATGTAAGGAGAGAAGGAGCTGGAACAGATAATCCTCACCTCAGGAAAGCCAACGGGGAACCAAACTGAGAGAGATGTTTATAACTGTCACGTATTCTTAATAATGTTATTCTTCCCCCAGTTCTGCCCATTTCAGAATTTATTCTAAACGGCATGTTGCAATAGCTGACCAAACACATGGCTCCTTTGCAGCCGTTGGTTGTGGGATGCAAGCCAGTTGCCCACCACCACTGAAAGTCATGGCAGCCGTTAAATCTGAGCTGAAGAGATTTACAGTGGCTTTTTTCTGGTCAAGCTGCTGTGAGTGATGAGTGAGATCTCCATATGTGACACAAAACATGGTCAGCCACAGAGCACTGTGGTTAACACGTCTCTTGTGCACAGTTCAGTCTTCATGCGCTTTTGAGGTCAACAGCACCATCCTCTGGGTCACACACAGAAGCGACCTATTGACAATAATTATAGTATTTGTAATATTATACTGAAGTTACTCAGGCTGTACAGAAGAAAGGAATAAGAAGCTAACCAGGCCTAGGTAGCACATTCACTCATATCATCTGAATTAATGTGTGTGAAATGCAGTACAAAGTAATTCAGTTTCAATGGAACACAATCTGCTTGTAAAAGCCCTAATTTGGCAACGGTACATTGACCGTTTTCTGAAATACCAGTTTTCCCTTCCTGTATTCTCGAACATAAGATAACAGATATATTCAGGCTACAAGTATGCATGGATGAGAGATTTCAGATTAATATCGTAATCACACTCACTCATTTTATACCATTTTACCATTGTATTTTTAAATGGAATTACAAAATGGATGAATCCTGAACCAAATTAACTATTTCTGTATGTTATGTTTGTTTGTATGTCACTTTACAGCAACCTGGCTAATTTTACCTAATGTATTTACAATCTATAACATAATCCCAAACTCCTATGGTCCATTAAGTCTTTATTGGCATACTGTAGCCCCATTTCTTGCTCCAGAGAATAATTCCTAATCACCGTATTCACAGGTTAAACAGTGTTGTTGGTCTCCAGCCAATTAATGGGAAAGCTCAGGCAGCAAATGAAACTACCCTATGGCAATTAAGGGACTGGGTGAGGCAGGCTGTAATACAAATATTTACAGAACGCTTTATTTAAAGAGGGGGTTGG
Source organism: Amia ocellicauda (assembly GCF_036373705.1). Classification (NCBI taxonomy): domain Eukaryota; kingdom Metazoa; phylum Chordata; class Actinopteri; order Amiiformes; family Amiidae; genus Amia; species Amia ocellicauda. The sequence goes on from NC_089854.1 coordinate 6,512,583, forward strand.
TTGTTTTCACAGGGAAATGTCATAAGGACAAAGGGATGGATTCCTCCGGGTCAGTCGGTTTTTTTAGGTAAATGTGTTGAGGTGTGTGCGTATAGTGTTATTTTGATAGATTTAATATGACTGTCCCAAGGAGCTAACAAGTGCATTTTTTTTCCTTTCTCAAATGCAAAAGAGCTTATCCTATTACTTTCTTATTAATAAAAGTAATGTCTAGTTGGAAACTACAAAAAGTTGCTATTTCTGTACAGGATTGTATTTCCTCTGTATGAATCAGGCAGACAGTCTAGGCAGGTGAGAGAGTGTTTACACACATACAGCTTCAGGATCTCCTTGAGTTGCACAACAGGTTAAAGTGTGTTTTGTTTTGTAGCAAATGATTTTAAACCAATACAGCAGAGGGCCTGGTACACAGAAGATCTCCATCTGTTTTTGAGAAAATATGATCAACAATTGTGAATGGGTACAGTGCAGACCTGTATATCAAAAACATGTTATTTTCTGATCTCTGGGAAACCTATCATGTAATTTTGAAGTTCGGCATTGTGGCTGAAGTGTGCGATGTGTCACGTAACCCTTTTGTCGGTGTGTCTTGCAGTCTGACTACCACTTCGAGTACACGGAGTGTGACAGTCTGGGTTCGCGCTGGAGGGTGGCTGTGCCGCACACCCCTGGGATCTGCACTGGTGTGCCGGACCCCATCAAGGGCACGCAATGCTGTGAGTGCCCGTCTGCATCACCCCCCCACCCCATTCAGTCTGTTCTGTAATTCTATAAAGCCTAGGTGTCGGTCACATGTATCATCTGAATTCAACTGTGTACAAAGTCATTTTATATCGATGTGGGGGTAAAGTATTTGTCATGTCCTAACTGTCACCCATCTGACCCATTTATCATTTAGTCTTTTTAAAGGTGTACAATTCATATCGGCATGATGATGGATGTTCCTACATCAGTTTTATGACGTCTTTGAGTGTGTGCTTTATCTGAAGCAGTCATTTGAGCTCAGAGCAACAAGGTCTCTATCCCACCTTTTCTCAACAATCAAACAGACAATAATTCCTGACCTCATCTTTCCTCGTTAAAGAAACGCCTGTTAAGGAAAACAATGAAAACACTCAGGCCAAGTATTTAAAAGGCATTATAAGGGTGGCGACACAGTCTCTTAGTTCCTGTCTTTGTAAGTGTGTTGACTGTGGTCTTGTAATGGTTATCTTGACTCCTTCAGTCAAGGGTTTACTACACATCAGATTAAACAAGGATGTCAAGTGACTTTGTAACTGCCTAATCCAAATGGGAGGAAGCTCTACCTTTTGTTCTGAGTGTAATACAATAAGACACAAAACACACATGAATCAAATTTCTTATGTTCTTCAGTTCGGAGATTGGCCATTTAGCTTTATAGCTGCAAAGGTTTTTGGACGGTCTGAAGCTGTGTAGGCTACTAAAAGCACAAGGACACCATTAAAAAGGGAAAAATAAACAAAATATTTTAGTGATGGTTGAATACATTGATGTTAAAGATATGTGTGTTTGCCCACACAGTTTTACAAGGCCTAACCAGAGATTTCACACTATTCTTTCATCACAGGAGTTCAGGCAGTTTATGTGCCTGCTTTTAGATTCGATTGGTTTCTGTGTGTTTCAGCCTTCTCCTGCAAGGCGGGGGAATACCTGGAGATGAAGGAGCAGTCGTGCGTGAAGTGCGCATCGGGGACGTACTCTCTGGGGACGGGGGTGCGGATCGACGAATGGGACGTCCTGCCCCCCGGGTTTGTCAGCGTTGGGACAGATATGGAGATGGACTTGGGCTCCAAACACAGCAACTGCTCCAAGTGAGGACCTCACAAATGACATGCCATGGTCCTGTACAATGCTGCAATTATACAGGACATTCAAATAGAATAATATATACACTGGCTATAGGAAGTATATATATGTGCACTGAAATTGGGATGCATTGAAATTGGATTTTTGAATACTTTCTCTAGCCACAGTATATATTGTAGCAATTACCGGTGGAGCACATGCTACATTGTAAACAGACAGATCAGTTTTACCTGGAACTGGTGAGCCTTGTTCGGGAATAAAACGCTATCTGGAAACAAAGAGAGTTGCTTCCTCATGACAGTGACGCAGACTTCAGGGCTGGTCTTCATTCTGCTGTTCTGTGTCACAGACCTTGAGAGAGGACAGAACAATATACAGTTTTAAAGTAAGCCATAATCCTCGTTTCTATTAATCCCGAGGCCAGGAGCAGATTACTAACCATTACCAACTGCTATTTCCCTGCCTTGTATTATATAAGTGGGTTTGAAGCCTGGCCAACATTGAAAGTATCCCTATGTATACTAGTAACCTTGTTTATCATATCAAAATATATAAATAAGTGAATTCGCTTGCGCTATTGACAGCTCTACCTGGACCCCCAAAGGTGACTACATTGCATCCAATACTGACGAGTGCACTTCCACCCTGTCATACGCTGTCAATCTCAAGCAGACTGGCTCCGTCTCCTTCGAGTACCTCTACCCAGACAACAGCATTTTCTTTGAGTTCTATGTAAGTTTTGTTTTACAATATTTCTCTTTTTCATCACTGCCCATAAAACACCTTAGTCCCACTGATTGCATTCTTTAAAACTGTGATAATTCCCTATAGACCAAGAAAGCATGATAAAAATACACAATGTTACAGTATTGCTAGTAAGGATATAGCACACACTGGTGACAACAGTCATTCAATTTCAGATTGTAAGAAATGAAATAGAGAAATGCTTTCAGCCATTCACATTGCCACCGTCTACCAGAGTTTGAAGACGTCAAATATAATTTGGCTGCTTTTCACAAAGTAAACAAATGTACAGATAAGAAAGAAATTGGTCCATTTTTAAAAGCAAGACCGCACAATAGAAACTGTTTACCTTTCTAGAACTGCTTGTAACTTAATTCACTGGTTTGTGGCAAATACAGACTTCAATGTTAGTCTGACCTTGATTGATGGTTGAAAGCAGGAGCTTGATCATGTGTTAAATGCAATGCATTCACAGTCTGAATATGGACCATGTGTCTTCAGAAAATTTCCCCAATTGGGTGATTAGACTTGGCCTTCAAGTTCGTGGGAATTATACATGACATTTGTTCCCCTGCTTCTCTCTGGTGTGAGTTTTGTTTAAGATCTTCAGTCTTTGGGGTTTGAGAACCTCAGGACTAGTTCAGAAACTAATGTATGAACTGCAGTTGAATGATAGTATGTTCATTAACTGATGTTGGTATGTGAAAAGAAAAACAAATAATTTGTACGCAGTTGCTATAGCCTCCAAATCTGTAATCGCGAAAGCACAATGTAAACAAATCTTCTCTTGCTTAATAGGTTCAAAATGACCAGTGTCAGTCAACAGACACTCAGACGAGATGGATGAAAAGCACTGACACTGAATGGGAAATTCACTTTGTAAGTATTTTTTTTTTTTTTTTTTTGGAAATTGGTCATCCTTAATCAAATCAGTAATTTCTTGGATCTTGCATTAAAAAAGCTTGTGCTGCCCCTGTTACTTATTCAGCAACTGTACCAGAGACATTAATTAGATTACGTAAAAGGTAATTTTCACAGATTGCCTATTCTTTCTTTACCTTTTGTGCAATGTTTAATTTTGTGGATGTATCTTAGTTTCTTGCCAAGTACTCTTGTTTTCTTCCTGCCTCTCCTGTGAAATGTATGGTGTTTTTTCAGGTTCAGCTGAGCCGTGGTAGCAATGTCCTGTACTGGAAAACAACTGGATTCTTAATGGGTAACACTGCGGCAAAGCCAGTGCTCGTCAGGAATGTGGCCATTTCAGGTAAAAAACTAAAAACAAAGAAGAAACTCCCTTCTTTTAATGTAAAATGACTTTTACATGACTAAAATACGTCTGCTCGGTTCAAACGTTGACTGCCCCAGATCTTTTCTACCAAAACTATGACATGCTTTAACTGCTGATTTCCCATCGCTCCGTCTCCATACTACCAAAGCTAGCCTCGGGAACAGGATTGTGGATTTTAGAGTTCTCTGTTTGAGAACTGTTCTCAGCAAGTTGTATGTCTAATTCGCTTCCGTATCACAGCCGTGCTCTCATTTTTAAACCACACCATGGAGATTTGTTCTCAAATGGCCACAAGTTAAACAAATCCATTTAATTTCTATCTGTCTTTAATTTCTCTGTCATTTTTCCAAAGGGGTTGCTTACACTTCAGAGTGTTTTCCTTGCAAGCCTGGCACCTACACCTCCAAACCCGGCTCTGCGCTCTGCGCCCCTTGCCCTGAAAACTCCTACTCTAACAAGGGAGCCACGGTGTGCAGCCAGTGTGATGGTGAGAAGTATGCAGGTATGTCCAACTCTCTCTCCCGCAAAGCCTGTTTGTCGCCACACTCATTGTATTGACTTTTGCAAACTGACACATGTTGGCGGATTGTGGAAACATGAATTTGTATACTCTATAAAACAAAATATTCTCAATATCTGCATGCACAATGATACAGTTGTGTTGATATGTATTAAAGTTCCAGAGATGGACCTATGAAATGTGCAAGACAATGATATTGTGCTACAATCGAGAACATAAACAACACTGTGTGGTCAGGCTAGTAATACAAACGAAAGATCACCAAACTACAACTTCGCACAACACTGCCAGAATTAAATGTGTTAGCTGGGTCCCTGCTGAGGAATGTTGGTTGTGCCCTTCCAAATGGGGTCCAGTTAATCAAAAGTGAGCTTTGCTTCTCATGTTGTACGTTCTAATGTTGACTTCAGCTCTGATGTTTCTGTACTTTGTCTCTGGATATGATTCTGATTCTTGTTCCCTAGAAATAGGATCTGGGTCCTGCAAACCACGCCCTCCTTGCAATGCTACTGACTATTTCTACACCCACACGCCATGTGATGCTAATGGACAAGTAAGCATCCATACAATGTTCTGCTTGCACCTCCAGGTTGCACATGGTTGAGGGGAGCTATATTGAACTTCAATACAGTAGAGATTTATCTTATTTTCAAAGAGTGTAACATGTTTTGTCTATTATAATGTCTGTAGGAATGATGCCGATGCAGTCTTGTACTAACTAAAGGGTCAGACTGAAATCTGTGCTTTGTAAACTGGTCATGTGTTTCAGACCCAGCTAATGTACAAGTGGAGTGAGCCCAAAATCTGCAGCGAGAACGTGGAGGGAGCGGTGAAGTTGCCGGCCTCTGGAGAAAAGATCACTTGCCCCCCCTGCAACCCAGGCTTCTTCAAAAACAACATGTTGAACTGCCAGCCCTGCCCTTACGGCTCCTACTCCAACGGAACAGGTGCAGTGTCGCCAGAGAGCCCCCGTCCGGTTCACTCTAAGTCTGGAGACGTGGCCCTCTATGAAATCTGAAATCTTGATCTCTAGGCACCTTCTTTAATCCTCTTTCTATGCTTCCAGTGGAATTTGAAATGGAGCACCAACTTTGACTTGTGACATTACTGTCTAATATGTACACAACCAAGCTTCCCCTCCAGCACCATCAGACCTAATACAGGCCCCCACACAGACAGAAAAGGCCAAGACCGGTTTAATTGTGTTTCAGTTTGCACAGTTTGAGAAAACAACATCAATATTTCTTACTGTAATGAAGTTACTGTAGTTGCAGCCAAAAAGTTGATAATAATAGTGCCTCTAGCTTTTTTAACTTGGAATGCAATAGTAAACACAAAACCTGTTACTCTTAGTCATAAAATACATTATTTTGGCATGGATTGAGAAATATGGGCTATTGGCTCTATCAAGTGCTGCTTATCAATGGGAATTCAGCATTTACTTAACTTAAACATGTTATCTATGCCCCATTGTTGGACACATTTACAGACTTTGTTTTATTGCCTAGCTCTAGCTAAAGTGTAGTTTCTGATCGCTGTGAAATCAGAACAATGCCACAGAGTAACCAGCTCCCCGTGTCTGTTCGCAGACTGTGTGCAGTGCCCCGCTGGGACTGAACCCATGGTGGGGTTTGAGTACAAGTGGTGGAACACTATGCCCAGGAACATGAAGTCATCGGTGTTGAGCAGAGAATACAGCAGCTCTGGCAGAGAAACAGGTGAGGGTCTGATCTCTGGGGGGCGGAAATAAAAACCAGGACACAACTGATCAGCTCAACTGATTTGTTGGCAGACCCCCTGAGGTTGTTGGGTGGGGAGCAGAAAATATGCCATATATACGTTAACAAAGCACAGTAAGCTCATACAAATCAGTATAAGCCATTACTAACCCTAGCAATAGTCCATAGTTCACACTCCTAAGTTAGAAATGCCACTCTAACGTCATTCATTGGCTCTAGACCTAACCCTAGCCCAAACCAAAATTGAACCCTGATTTCATAGCTAAATGAGGTCAACTTAACCAATGCAAAACAGTAGTTGAAATGTTATTCTGTGATACTGTTACTCATATCCCTAATTAAAGACAACAGCCATTGAACTAAACTGAGCCCAGGGTTCAACGTTCAAAGGGTTAGGTTTAAGAACGGGCTGAGAGATCCAGATTGAAGAATGCATTTCAGAAATGAGTGCAAAGTGAGTGTTCTTTCACTGCAGAGACCGCTTGTTTAACTGCATATAGGAATGTTGGATGCCAAACGTACTGGGCAATACAAGGCCCTGTTCACGTGCACGTCTTCGTATAGTGCTGATTGTGTTTCTCTTGCTAGCGTGGGAGGTGGCTGGTGAATACGTCTACACAACACCGGGGGATCTAGATTCTGATTACCAGATGCTGACCTTGACTGTACCTGGCTATAGGTGAGCTTTATAAAGTTGTGATTATTTATGTTGAGTATCCTATACACACACACACATACACTTGTAATAGGCAATGAGTTGGAGATGCCCTACAGAAAAGTGTGTTACATTCTGGAATAACTGCAGAAATAAAACAGACACATGAACTTGACTATCCCTGTCGAAGAAAGAACATAAGTTAAAAGATCAAATAAATGTCTCAACTGTCTCAAAGAAGTTCAGAATCGCCTGAGACGAGCGTACGCTCATTGATACATCAGTCAAAACCAAGCTGAAGAAGATTTCGATTTCAAACCCAATAGTGGTTATAGTGGTTACACAGTGAAGGGTTTTTGTTTGTGAGCTCCTCACTGTTAAAACACAAACAACAAATGACTGTTGCTGTAACTTATTTCTCCAGATTACCCCAGTCTGTCGCAAAGGACACGGAGAATACAGAAATGTCACGGATCACGTTCGTCTTCGAGACTCAGTGCTCGGCTGATTGTACGCTGCATTTCATGGCGGTGAGGTTTTCATTATTTTGTCTGTCTTGTCTTTTTAGTTTGTTTCCTCAAATATATTCTTATAGGACCCAAGAGTTTGAGACACTCTTCGGAGTGATAGTTCCGGAGCTGGTCATTCCTTGCAAGAATAAGTCTGACTAAACGATTAAGTTCTCAAACTAGGGTTGAAATGGTTGGGCCCATGAGGTATTTTAACAAGTAGGCCTACACAAAATGAGTCCAAAACAAGACCAACAAATGCTCTTCACACTTGCTGGTACTCCACTGGTGCAGCAAAATCCATATCCCCAAATACAACCTGAAATGGTCTTGACACTATAAAGGGGACTTCAGCTGACTGACAGTGTTACCTTTTCAGGGTTACGGTGAAAGGGCCAACACTGTATTGGAGCACTGGAGCGGCTCCAGGGAGAGACAGTCCTACACTTACATCATCAACAGCAACGCCACCGTCAGCTTCACCTGGGCCTTCCAGCGCACTGGGGACTATACCACAGTAAGACATCAGGCAGAGAGGAGGAGGGAGCATTGCACCATGGGATGTGTGTGCAGAGTTTTCTGTTGTGTTTATCGCATGAAGGACACTGAAGTTTTTCAGCGCAGTATATCTGTATTTTCCTTCTTTGTGTCACCCTGAACAATATGTGTTGTGTTCAGTGGAGACCATGGCAAGGAGTCCACAGTCACACCTCATGTACTATGTTCAAATTGGCTGCCATATTGGTCATAGTATTTCTTTGTCTTGGATTCGGTTGCTTCTCTGTCTCTGTTAGAGATGTAGCGAAGGCAGATGCTTTAAATATGTACTATTGACAGCTTACTCCTTCATCCACAACATATCCCTTACTTCTGCTGATTACGCTTATTGGGTAGGACGAATCTGGGCAGATGGTGCAGTTGAAAGCAAGTAATTAATTTTCATTTTTCCTGACTTGAACTTGGTGTCACCAGGATCAAGGGAGAGGCTGAAGGCAGAGAAAATGGCAGATTAAGAAATTTGATATGGCTTGGTGTAGTGTGACGCTTTTATTTCTGAGAATCGTTGCCGCACAATAAATGTTTTATTGATTGAAACACCTTTGTAGAGCTAATTTAGGAACGCAGAGATACAAAGTGGAAAGCTAATTCCAGCTTCAGACTGTTACTGCAGGGCTTTCTCACACGCTTTGACATCTGATCTTCCAGGAGAGGAAATACAGCAGTGATTTTGCCAAACTGTACTCCATCCACATCAGCAATGCCATCGACGGAGTGGCGTCTGAGTGCCGTCACTGCGCCCTGGGCTCCGCCGAGTCGGGCTCCTCCTGTGTGCCCTGTCCCCCGGGGCACTACATAGTGAGTGGCAGCAGCGCCTGCAAGCAATGCCCCCCCAACACCTTCATCAGTCCTGACCAGCCAGTTGGCAAGCAGGCATGCATCCCATGTGGACCCAACACAAACAGCAATGAGGTAACCTAACTATTCCTGTTTACCTCTCCTAAGCATCTTCATTTTAGTGTGCTTAGAACCTAAGGACATTGGAAAGATTACAAATGAGAGGAAGCCATTTTTCTCATCCTGCTCACTTGGTATGTCTTTACAGTCAAGTAATGCAGTATTCAGACTGTCCCAAAACTGTTTACTTCAATTTTGTTGTTGATTGAGATTTGGTGCCAATGGAATATTCACCACAACTGGGTTGTTTTGTCATAATTATTTGGAAATGACTGTTACTTTCTTTAGAGTATATATAGTTTAAATCCTTGTAGTTAAAAAAATATATATATTTTTTGTGTGTGCAGTGAATAGGAAAATGTCTTGGTTTATCTTCTGATTGCACGGTTCAGTCAGTGTCATAGTATTCCTGATTATTCAGTGCACCTGTTAACTTGCTGTATTTACTTCAGTGCTTCCCCATCTGTATCTGCGCTTGAGTGCTTTCGATTGCTTTCAGTTGGTAAAGGAAAATTGCAGATTTCTGTCAGACCTGCCCAACTTGTTTTTCCATGCATTTCACAGGTAATTCCTGAAAGGTACCAAGCATTTGCTGTAAATCTGATAAGCAGGGTCACTTTATAATTGCTTTAGTGTTCCTCGGGCTATTTGAATGCCATCTCGCATCTTATTAGCCTGGACATTTCCATGTTTCCAAGCCAACATCCATTAAGTTACCTCAATGTAAAGAGTTGAGCTGTTTAAAAGCTTCATATCCTAATTTTAACATTTGCCTACCGCACCAAATGTTTTACATTGCAAATTGGAAAGTTAAAGGACTGGCACAAAGAGGATTTAAACACACAGATATTTTCAACAGCCTGAGCCCTGTTTCATGAACCTGTGCACCAGAAGCAGAACTTCTATTGTATGTAATAAAATGAACTGTATTGGAAATGATGTAACAATTCACTCAGAATGTCAGCTGAACACTGTTGTAGATCGTGATGTTTAAAATTTTTCTTTTGGAAGGGTGTAAAATACCCCTAGAGAGAAAAAGTGTTTGCTGTTTCACAGGGATTGAAAGTGTTCTTCTCTAGTTTTTAAACTGTCCATTTCGTATCGGACAATCTGTGAATGCCAGTCAAGCAGGCCTGGTGTTATTGAAGTACTGTGCTGTGTTTCAGCTGCGCTCTGCCTGCTACAGTGACTGCAAGCTGGAAGTGGTCCATGAAGGACAGAGCCTCGAGTATGACTTCAGCCCTCTCTCCAACACTACCAGCTTACAGAGTGGACCTCGATTCACCTCCCGGGGACTCAAATACTTCAATCTTTTCAGCATCAGCCTGTGTGGAAACGAGGTACAGATTGTTACCCCATAGGTTTCCCTGATGATTTAAGTCATGCCGATTTGAGCTTTAACTAAGGATGGAACTGTGAAGGACTGCCTTTCTGTGGCAGCTCTGTTTCAGTCCTCTGACATGACCTCCTCAATCTTAAAAAACACTGGGGAAAATAAAAAGTGGGGGGATAAAGACAAGATTGATGAGTAAGATAAGCCCTTGTTTGTCAGCTAGTCAGAAAGACAGTACTGTTTGTATTTTGATTTGTTGTTCTTCTAAGTGTTTGATTTCTTTCTGGGCGTCTCCCAGGGTAGAAAGTTGGCGTCTTGTGTTGACAACATCACCGAGTCCAGGAGAGAGGTCGCGGCCCATGTCTGCCAGTCGGCAGTCATCCCCTCGGATGTTAGAGGCCTGAAAACCGTGGTGTCCTCCCAGCCCTTCAGCATCGCGGACAGATTGATAGGTAAGGACTCCTATTGAGCGTTATCATCGCTGCCTGCATTATGCAACAGATAACAAGGTACTTGTGCGCCGCAGTGGAAATCACTCGACAGCCTACTTCATAAGTGACAGGGCCTGGCTAACCTCCATACTGAAAATACTCTGATGTAGAAAGGTCTTGGTTATTCAAGGATGACATTTCAAGAGCTATAACCTCCTGAATAATAGTCGATGAATCTTGAACAATGTTCTGAACAGATCAAAACTATATATTTTTCATACCTTTGTAAAAAAGCAATTTCCTCGAGTCACACGTGTACAGCTGTATGTGTCAGGGTTTCACACACTGGAGCAGACAGTGGTCTGGAGGACCCAAGTGCGGCCAAAGGAGGCAGGTCAGAAACAGGCAGAAGTCAGGAAACCGGCAAGCAGGGCGATGTAGAGTAGCCAAAGGGCGTAGTAGGGGTCACGGGCAATGGGTCAATCGATCAAGCGGACAGGGTGCAGAAGGAGAATCCAAGGACAGAGACGAAGAAACAGGCGAGGGTCAATAATACAGGAAACCAGGCAAACACACAAGGGAAAAGTTCAGTAATGCTGCAGAGGCAAGACAAGACTTCACAATTGTTTGTGGAGACAAAGGAGTATAAATAGAACGCTGGTACATGAGGGACAGGTGCGGTAATTGCTTGATGACCTGGGGATGATAATGAAATAATCAGATGATGTGAAAAAGTCAGACTGGATTGTGGTAAGGGCAACATCTGCCAGTGGACTTGGGGATGAGGGGACCTAGGATGTGACAATATGATGAAGGAATGACTCTTCTGGTCGACAATGATTTGCTATTTCTTTCATTTCCTGTCAGGAATCACTACTGATACTGTGCTTGATTACATCACTTCACCAGAGGATCTGTTCCCGGACAAAACCCCCAGGCCAGATGTCATATTCTACTTCAGGTAGGATTCACTATTTGGATCATTGTTTTGATCTAAATTATGCTTGAACCTTGAAAACCCCTTTTTTCCCCAGGATCCCATTGCAACTTCAATGTAGCAGTTACTGGATATAAACCCTTTCGCAATGCTATTTAACCTAACGAAATTGGCTTTGTTTGTTTGTTGGTCCCTTGACTTACCTTACAAGTGAATATATATTTAAAAACAGACTGGATAGGATCTTTGGATCACTCTGTTATTAATGGACACCAAATGAGCATGATGGGGCGAATGGCTTCCTCTCGTTTGTAAACTTTCTTATGTTCTTATATTATTATTATTATTTATTTATTAGCAGACACACAAAACTGTAATATCACTGGTTTACTAGCAATGAAAAAGGACAATGTTGTTCAGTCATAAACTCAGCTCTGTCTGGAAGCTGTGAGAGCATTCACATTTGAATGGGGTCCTGACAGGTATAACGAAACAAGATACCTTATGCAAAGATTTCTGACTGGTTAATAAAACCATCTGTGGCTTTGCTGTTTTGTGATTATTCCTGTAGGTCCCTTGAGGTGACACAGGCTTGCAAGACCGGTAGAGCGACCACAATAAGAGTGAGATGCGACCCTGAGTCTGTCCAGCACCAGCTCTCTCTGCCCAGGTATTCAGACAACAGCCGTGAAACATCCGCCTGCAGACTCAGACATGGGACTCGCAGACCAGTCAGAATATAGCAGAATCGACATTTAATAAACTGAGTTACTTCCTGTGATACGTGTACCGTCAAAGAATATTAGTTGAGCAGACAAATGATAGTACAGTATAAATGGCTTTTTGGTTCTATTGGCTTAGTGATGGCCTCTTTCTCTCTGTAGTAAGTGCCACGAGGGGACCTGTGACGGCTGCTCTTTCCACTTTCTGTGGAGGTCAAGACAGGCCTGTCCGCTGTGCTCCAAAAATGACTACAAGGAGATTGTGAGCGCCTGCATCCAAGGCATTCAGGTAAAGACCCAGCAGCTGCTTCCTCCTCTCTCAGCATGTTGCCTACACTCACATCTGAATTGCGATATATAACAGCTATAGGACCCAGGTCTCTTGTTAATAGGAGGTTCCCACTGGTTACAACTAACGCTGTGCAAATCACTGAGCCTACTGATACTCTGTCCCTCGAAAATAAGATGCGAGGCAAAGATCCCAAGATAACTGAGTGTCCAGTTATGCTGCCAGTCTTGCCGATAACCTGAATAAGGTGAATATAGTTGGACTCAAGATTCCATCTGTGAAATATTACAAGAGTGTGGTTCAGGAGCCCAAAGCAGCAGTGTGTCCAATTACATCACCATCGTAGCTGCTGTAGGCATAATCGCGTTTCTTCTTGTCCCAGAGAACCACGTATGTGTGGCAGGAGCCCAGGCAGTGTGCCGGCGGGGTCTCCCTGCCCGAGCAGAAAGTCAGTGCCTGTGTCACCATGGACTTCTGGCTCAAGTTTGGGGTCTCCACTGGGACGCTGACAGCCCTGCTGCTGGTGGCGATCAGCTGCTACTTCTGGAAGAAAACACGCAAGTGAGTGCAATTCGTTGTCGCCCACTCTTTTTAATCTCTTCATTTATGCCACCGCTGATATGGGTGGTCTGTGGCAAACGGATGACCTAGAAACCTAGAAACCCAGAGCAAACGAGGGAGCAATCTGGCCTGGTTGAGAAATGTGAAACCAAATCTATTTAGTCGACCACTTTGCTTTGCATTCCTGCTCTCTTGATATGTGAAAGAGATATTTCTAATCTGCACTTTCCTGTTACTCGTTTCCTAGTGAAGTCAAGAGAAATCAAAGAAGCTAGTGGTTAGTGTTCTCCTGTGAGAGAGACTGATAGCCCTGTTGAGTAGATGACACTCAGATGAGCTGTAACTAATGTGGGTGTTGGCTGTGCAGGTTGGAGTATAAGTACTCCAAGCTGGTGAGCAACTCCAGCATTAAGGACTGCGAGCTCCCGGCGGCCGACAGCTGTGCCATCATGGAGGGTGAGGACGCAGAGGATGACCTCCTATTCCTCACCAAGAAATCCATCTTCGGCAAGATGAAGTCCTTTACCAACAAGGTAGGTGCAGCTAGGTCAAGTCTTCCATCAATTTAGCTGGGACCGGGATGACATTTCCAAAGATCTGACTGCTAGGGGGAAGCGTTTGCTCAAGGCAGGTTAGACTGGGTTGTGGGGATGAGACAACTGCTACCAGTTTATGTGAAAAGTTAATGAAAAGGTAATCTTATTGTTGTACTTTTATAGACTACATTATTATGCAGAGATCCACAAAGTCAATGGTGTTGTACAGTCAGATCCACATCAAGGTACCCTCAGGACCAAATGAGGAAGATTTTTTGATCAGGAAATAATTTCACAGCATTAATGTACAGGTGCTCATGACGTTAATGACAATTCTAACGACAATTAGGTCTATACAATGCCTATGCTAGACAGCAGAGTATCAGCTTTTGGATAACACTGTACATCATCCTTGACTTGACCTCAGTTATTCCTATATGATCTGTGACTTGGTGGTTAGCGCTGCTGCCTCACAGCTTCAGGGTCCTGAGTTTGAGTCCTGTCTGTGTGGAGTTTGCATGTTCTCCCAGTGTCCGTGTGGGTTTTTTCTGGGCACTCTGGTTTCCTCCCACCGTCCAAAGACATGTGGGTTAGCTTGATTGGTCTCTCTAAATTGCCCTGTGTGTGTCTGTGTCTGTCTGTGTGTTGCCCAGTGATGAACTGGCGTCCTGTCCTGGGTGTATTCCTGTCTTGGGCCCTGTGCCTGCCGGGATCGGCTCCAGCTTCCCTGCGACCCTCATCAGGATAAGCTGTTTCAAAAATTGATGGATGTAGGAAATAATTGTACTTGTCAGAAATCATTGCTTAAATATTTATTTTATGAAGTGATCTAATAGTATTTATCTCATACATCAATATGAAGGGATAATTTCCTGTTATTTTTTCTGAAAAGACGAAGAAACTTATATCAGACAGAACAATGGCAAAATATGACAACACAATAGAGAGCTAACAATTCTGATGCAGCAAACGCTGTCCATGTTATATTCCATAACTACAAGCATGCTGATTTAAATTGGATGTGTGTGAAATTATTATAATGGGGTAAATACATAAATATAATATTATATATATATATATTTAAAATGAAGCAATGAAAGGAAGCGCAGCAGCAGTGTTTCGTTTAGGTGCGAAAATGTCTTTATATTCCTTAAAACTTTACATTGCTCAGTCATGCTGACAAAAGTTGCTCTCTGTTTTGATGTAATCTCTAGTGCAAATCAGTTTCTCTGTGCTCCGCAATCCACCTTGTGAGGCGGCACAAGCACCCGGATTTCTCAAGTCGGGATCCAGTTAACAAGACAAGTTTAGTATCTATTTAACTTCAAGGAATGGAGACAGCCTGATTTAAATTATCAGATTAATTGAATCCGGCTAACATCTGCTTAGTCTGAATTAGTTCAACCAGGTACGAGGAACGGGCCGAGATTGATACACAGCATCTGTTATTGCTATTATTTCATTCTGAGCAAACAATCACTCAGGGCAAAATCTACTCATTTCACAAAACAGATTACAATAAGTGCCAAAAATGTAAAACAATATAAACATAGTCATTGAGTAACACTGAAAGGAGATCTGGAGATCCAAGAAACTTGCATTGATTAAAATCATGACAATCCTAATCTCCGAAGAGCCTTGTGTTCGGTGCGCATCACCAGTAACACCCTGATCACGAGTTTAGTGAGAGAGTTCAGATCAGTCTGGCTGTACAGATGCTAAAGAGAGGAGACCAGCTCTGTTCTGTAAGAGGGGGGGATCAGTAATTGTGTGACATGTTCACGTCTCCACAGAGGACATCAGATGGGTTCGATTCCGTTCCTCTGAAGTCGTCCTCGGGCCTCAATGACATGGAGATGGACAGCTAGACACTGCCTCTGAACCGAAGACCTGAAGTGACCTTCACTGTGCCCTGTTCTTGCCCCTCCTGCAGGGCTGTCTGCGCACAATGACTACATGGCAGGACACAATTCACAGGGGTAACCAGCAGACAGAGCACGGACACCTACTCAATACATTCATCACTCTGAATTAAATCTTTTTTATATAAAAGAGAACCTTATAAACAGATTGTAAGTTGACAAGCTTTTTTATATAAGCTTTTTTTGGTAAGGATAAGTGTGATGTAATGATTCACACATTACCCTTTTTCTTCATCTGAAGTCCTCAGATCTTTTCATTCTTCTTTTTCTTTTATACAAAGCAAACTTCATTGACTGGTGAGCCAAAGATAATGAAGGGACTTAGGAAAAATAAGTGTTATTGATTGACACTATTTAGTCTGCAGGGAATGTTTTAATATTTGATGTAAATGATTTTTGGTAAGATTGTACTATAGGATCTGTTTTTTAATAGTTTTTACACCTCGTGGACTTAAAACAAATGTACATCTGTACTTCCCCCTTCGTTTTATTTCCTTTCTTTTTTAATGCTAAAGTAAACACTTAAACTGCAACTGTAATATCATGTTGAAAACTGTAGCCTTTGTATAAGCTGTGGCAAGAGCTTGGTGGGCGGTACAGTGTCAATACAGCTGTGCTCTCCAGCCCAAGTCCATGAGAGCCTTATTCCCGCAGGCTTTATGGAAGTCTTGGTTAGTATGAAAACCACGAAACCCTGAAGCTTGAGCCTCTTGTGCTGCAGCTCTACAGGAGCACAGAGTTTCCTGCACTACATGCATTTCTTAAGAAGTTGACTGTTAGTATTTAAGTATATTCATTTCTGAGTATGGCAGGATGCCATAAAGAGGCCTTATTGTTACCAAAGCTTCTACCAGAGGTTTTTATTTATTTTCAATGCTCATGACACACACTTGTTGATGATTTGTTTCGCTCATACTTGCCTTTGCTCTGCGGTGCTTGAGGTTATACTGTTTTTAATGGGTGTTAATTCTGAAGCTTCTCTGAGCTTTTCTGTTCATTTTATTGCCACTGGATTCCTGCTTCACATTAAAGAAGCCAGACTATCAATAAATGTAATTCTCATATTTACACTTTCGTCTACTGTACAACACAACTACAACTGCAGTCTTTCCCTGGAACTGCCAACTAACCATCGCCAAACGCGTGTTAACATTCACTGCCAAAACTTCATACAGTCACAGCATCATGGATAACTCAGTGCTGACATACACTCATCTAATGTTTCTCCTCTTGCTGTTGTTTTGTTTATTTGTTTGAATTAATATGGTGTATTGTGTAACCACGTGTGGGCATGTAGATTATGTCAAAAATTGAATACTGAAGATTGTGTTTTCTGAAACTAAAACTATTTTAACGTTGATCAAGATTCCTTGTCCTTGTTAACACATGTGTTGGAGTTCACTGCAGTGCAGCCACAATGGAAATGATGATTTCTGTGAAGATCAGTACAGAAATACAATATTCGGGTCAATAACCGGCTCTTCTTTGTAAGGGGTACAATACAATGTTGTTGTCTGGGGTCCATGTCTGTGTCCTGCTGGCCCCCTCTTGTGGTCATTCAGTGAACTGTCAGGCCTCTTGAGAAAACAACCTGAGAGAAAACAAAACCACAGCCAGGAGGCCATTTTCCTGTTTTACTAAAATCAGTTATTGCTTTCCGCAATCTGCTTTTTAGCACATCCTTCCACAGAAATGTATCAAACTAAAGCTGCCTAAACAAGTCTTTGAGTTATCTATTAGTGATGTAGCGGCAGAAGCAGGAATGATACTGTATTAAACACATTCATAAAAATAATGATTTCTTCATGGATGCAGCTGCTTAACTTCCACACCACTGGGCTATAGCATGCAAGCTGAGAGTCCTGTTGAGACACTCGGGAGGCCTGCTAAAGTTTCTCACCAAGTCCAGCGCTTTCAAAGTAAAGTCAGCCCCAAGAATTAAGAGATATTTAAAGATAACAAATATAATATCACACAACATGACTGACGTTAATACCTGGGTCAATATCGGTGTCTCCTGGATGAAGGGATTGTGTCAGTGGTCTTGGAGTGATAATTGGTGAAAGGCACATTGGCATACACAGCGCTGTCCGGGGCTGCGCTGGCAGTTTTGATGTGAGCTTTGTTACTCTAAATCAGAAAATTAAGGTTAAGTAAAATGAAAGCCCTGTCAGTCTGCATAGTGCTATATTTCACCATGAAAGTGACAGTGTGCTAAAGTACTGAAGCAAAGTGAAACACTGTTGTATTGACAGACACACAGTTAACAAGAACGCAGTCAATTTCTGCTAAACCTTTTTGTTTTACCACTTTGCTCCTCTTGAGGGGAAAAGCAGAACCTTTAATTTCACACAGTATGCTTAAACCATTGTTCATCTGCAAATGTTACCAGAACGAACTGGGTTAACTAGAAGCTGCCATCAGTATAAAATTAAGAAAAAGGGCATTAAGACATTGATCTGATTTACCTGTACTGGGGCTGTTCTCCTGCAGTGTTCTGCTGCTAGGAAAGAAGATAATTGATCAATGATCCATAATTCAAAGTGCACACTGCCTTCTCACAGTCCAGTGCAATGCAACACACATTAGAGAACCCTGTATATACACATTATAAAACACCAAATTGTATAAATATATAAAATACATCCAATTACATTATATAAAATGCTCTTCTTGGTCATTAACAGTTAAACTTAAGTTTAAATAGGATTTGTATAATATGTAAAATATGTTGTAAATAGGACTGAGATGCAGACACCTAGCACACCAGGGTGTACACAATGCAATTAGGTCCTTAAATATTTGGACAGTGACACAATTGTCATCATTTTGGCTCTGTACACCACCACAATGGATTTGAATGGAAACATAAGAACATAAGAAAGTTTACAAACGAGAGGAGGCCATTCGACCCATCGTGCTCGTTTGGTGTCCATTAATAACTGAGTGATCCAAGGATCCTATCCAGTCTGTTTTTAAATGTTCCCAAATTTTCAGCTTCAACCGCATCGCTGAGGAGTTTGTTCAGATTGTGACGCCTCTCTGTGTGAAGAAGTGTCTCCTGTTTTGAATGCCTTGATGCCCAATTTCCATTTGTGTCCCCGAGTGCGTGTGTCCCTGCTGATCTGGAAAAGCTCCTCTGGTTTGATGTGGTCGATGCCTTTCATGATTTTGAAGACTTGGATCAAGTCCCCACGTAGTCTCCTCTGTTCCAGGGTGAAAAGGTTCAGTTCCTCAGTCTCTCAGTAGGACTTTCCCTTCAGACCTGGAATAAGTCTGGTTGCTCTCCTCTGAACTGCCTCTAGAGCAGCGATATCTTTCTTGAAGTGTGGAGCCCAGAACTGTCCACAGTATCCAGATGAGCTCTAACTAGTGCATTGTACAGTCTGGACATCACTGCCCTTGTTCTCAATTCTACACTTTTGACAATATGCCCTAACACTCTGTTTGCCTTTTTTATTGCTTCCCCCCACTGTTTGGATGGAGAAAGTGAGGAGTCCACATAGACTCCTAGGTCTTTCTCATGCGTTACTTCATCTAGTTCTATTCCTCCCATAGTGTCATTATTGTGGACATTTTTGTTACCTGCATGTAATACCTTGCACTTGTCCACATTGAATTTCATCTGCCAGGTGTCGGCCCACAACTGAATATTATCTAAGTCCCTCTGAATAGCCTGTGCTGCCGAGATTGTACCTAATTATCCTGATCTCTCTTAGGGTTTGACTGGACTGATTGTTAAACTGTGGCATGTCATCTGTCTTTTCTTTTGTAAAAACCTCTGTGAAATACTAATTTAGAACATTTGCCACATCTTGTTAGTTTTCCAAGATACCTCAATTTTTGCTCTTTATCTGTTTCACTTCCTCCTTTATTGACCGCTTGCTGTTGTAATATTGAAAAAAGCTCTTTGCATTAGTTTTAGCTCCAAGAGCTATGTTTCTTTCAATTTCCCTCTTTGCTTTCCTGATCCCTTTAAGATCTCTTTGCAGCTCAACATATTCTATGTATTTTGTTTCGTCTCCATCCCTTTTGTATGCACTATACAACATTTTCTTCCTCTTGATATTTTACATACCTCTATTAAACCATTTTGGCCACTGTTTTTTGGTCCCCAATTTGCTAAGTTTTGGTACAAATTTCTCCTGAGCCTCAAGTAGTATATTCTTAAAATATAACCATCCATTTTCAACTGAATCTGTATCCAGTGTGCTCCAGTCTACCTCTTCTAAGTGGAGTCTCATACCTTCAAAGTTTGCTTTTCCGAAATTATAGACCATTGTTTTAGACTTGGGTCTTGTTTTTTGAAAGAATGCCTCAAAGCTAACCATGTTGTGATCACAATTTGCCATTGGTTCTCTAACTACTGTCCCCCTGACTCTATCCTGGTCATTTGAAAATATCAAGTCAATGCATGCACTCTCCCTGGTTGGTTCCCTGACAAATTGAGTTAGAAAACAGTCGTTTACCATCTCAACCATTTCTATTTCTGCTTCTGTAGTCCCAACCGGGCTTTCCCAGTCTATGTTTGGGAAATTGAAATCCCCCATTATAACAGCCACATCCTTGCTACATGCAGTCTTGATTACACTGTACAATACAACATCTTTCTGAATATCTGAGTTGGGTGGTCTGTAACACACTCCTACCACTAATCCTCCACATCTCTTGTCCAAAAGTTTCAAGATGTGCTTTAAGTGTAGACTTTCATCTTTAATTTGAGGGTAGATGCATCCAAATTGGGTGAATGGTGAAGGAATTACACCCATTTCTGTATGTGGTCCCCCCAATTTTAAAATTTCAAAAGTATTTGGACAAACTAACATAATCATGAATTAAATTGTGAGTTTCAATATTTGGTTGCAAACCCTTTGCAGTCAATGACTGCCTGAAGTCTGGAATGCATAGACATCACCAGATGCTGGGTTTCTTCCCTGGTGATGCTCTGCCAGGCCTGTTCTGCAACTGTCTTTAGTGCCTGCTTGTTCTTCGGGCGTTTAAGGGCACATATACAAATGTGTGTAATTCTACACCGTTCACCAATTTGGATGAAACTACTCTCAAATTAAAGATGAAAGCCCTTAAAGCCCATCGTGATTGTTTCCTTTCAAATGCATTGTGGTGGTTTACAGAGCCAAAATGATGACAATTGTGTCACTGTCCAAATATTTATGGACCTAACTGTATATTATGGTATATTGGTACACATAACACTTTCTGGGACAATATTAGATTGCTATGTTGCTATTCAATGAAGCTATAAAACATAAACTAATAGCTGAATATCAACCCTGCTCCCAGCCTCCCACTATGAAGTACTGTTTAAGGAAACTCACCTTGTACACCTGTACGCCTTTTCATGTACAGAATGAAAAGTGCCACAACACACACAATGATCACCGCCCCGGACAGAGCTCCCAACACTATAGATATTTCTGCAACAGAACAGATTCAGATGACAAATGACAAAGGGAGAGTAAAAAACTCCCATTAGTCCTCACCAGAAATACGCAGTTTGCGTCTTCAGCAGTGATGTTACGAAGCAGGATTGACACTTCCGAAGCACAATGCATAGATACAATGGTTTGATTACCAGCACCATGTAATCACTGCAAACTAAGCTTCGTTACGTCACACCAGCAGCTGACTGTCAAACTGGTTTGGAATACGTGTCAGTGTATCAAACCCCCATAATACTTAAAAGAGATCTGAACCACCTCAAATCCAAGGGTTATAGAGAGGAGACAGATCTGCAGATGCTACAGAATGCATTTATTGAGCGAGATAGATACTTAGACAGATGTACAGATAGCGAGTTAGATAGAGACATAGATATAGCGATAGATAGATACTGTGGTAGAGTCAGCCCCAGCAGTGTAGAAACATTTTCTTTAAATAAATTATTTAAATTACACTGATTGTCCAGTTGCATAATTATGTCACTCCAACACATTTGCTCTTCACACAATCACTATTCTTGTTTATATAAGATCATACATCTCTCTCCACTTCCCAAAATATAGTTTTCTTTTGCCCTATATAAACCATCACTTTCCCAGTTGCACAAGCATACCTGTCTGATAAACAAAATGTAGGCTATACTCTATATCAGCATCACTTGGATCATTACACATCCCTAGATATACAGACGTGCTTAAATTTGTTGGTACCCCTCTACAAAAAATGAAGAATGTACAATTTCCTCTGAAATAACTTGAAACTGACAAAAGTAATTGGCATCCACCATTGTTTATTCCATATTTAATCGAATTCAGACTTTGCTTTTGATTTTGTTTTTGTTTTTCAACATAAATCGTAAATAAAACAAATGAAAATGGCATGGACAGAAATTATGGGACCCTCAACCCAATATTTTGTTGCACAACCTTTAGAGGCAATCACTGCAATCAAATGTTTTCTGTGTCTCTCAGTGAGAATTCTGCACCTGTTAACAGGTAGTCTGGCCCACTCTTCCTGAGCAAACTGCCCCAGCTGTCTCAGGTGTGATGGGTGTCTTCTCCAGACTGCAAGTTTCATCTCTTTCCAAAGGTGTTCAATAGGATTCAGATCAGGAATCATAGAAGGCCACTTCAGAACAGTCCAATGTTCTGTTCCTATCCATTCTTGGGGGCTTTTAGCTGTGTGTTTTGGGTCATTATCCTGTTAGAGGACCCATGACCTGCGACTGAGACAGAGCTTTCTGACACTGGGCAGTATGTTTTGCTCCAGAATGCCTTGATAGTCTTGAGATTTCATTGTGCCTGGCACAGACTCAAGACACCCTGTGCCAGGCGCAGCAAAGAAGCCCCAAAACATAACCGAGCCTCCTCCATGTTTCACTGTAGGTATGGTGTTCTTTTCTTTGAAAGCTTCATTTTTTCATCTACAAACATAGAGCTGATGTGACTTTCCACAAAGCTCCAGTTTTGACTCATCTGTCCAAAGGACATTCTCCCAGAAGGATTGTGGCTCGTCAATATGCATTTTAGCAAATTCCAGTCTGGCTTTTTTATGTTTGGAGTCCTCCTGGGTCTTCTTCCATGGAGGCCACTTTTGCTCAAAAAGCTACGGATGGTGCGATCAGACATACCTTCACCTTGGAGTTCAGCTTGTATCTCTTTGGCAGTTATCCTTGGTTCTTTTTCTGCCATTCGCACTATCCTTCTGTTTAATCTGGGGTCGATTTTCCTCTTGCGGCCACCCAGGGAGGTTGGCTACAACTTCTTAATTATATTAGCAACTGTTGTCACAGGAACATCAAGCTGCTTGGAGATGGCCTTTACCTTTACCATGCTTGTCTATTATTTTCTTTCTGATCACCTCAGACAACTCTCTCCTTTGTTTTCTCTGGTCCATGTTAAGTGTGGTGCACACAATGTTACCAAACGGCACAGTGACTACTCTCCTCCATTTAAATAGGCTGAATGACTGATTACAAGATTACAAATTTAATGTGACTTCCTTTGCCTTGGTCTTCAAAGTTCTTTATCTTGTATTGCTTATTTTGTTTACAAACCTGACAAATCCAATTGTGTGTGCTGCTGATAGCTCCTAAAATATCAAAAATCCTGATAAAGATCATAAACATTATGATTGGTATAAAATCATATTCCTCACAGGATTGTACCCAAGATACTATTTCTGAACAGGATGTTGAACAGTATCCCGTTTCTGAACAGGATTTTGGCCGGGATCCTGTTCCTATTCCTACAGGATCTTTTGTAACAGTTTCGTATGTAACTGTTGACCATAGGCTATATGAAATGAAGATTACATTTATAGTTAATCGCATTTATTTGACATTTATTTGACACCGCTACTTACTTAACATACGACAGGTATCTATGGAGAGCATGTATCGAGCGCTTCGAAGCAGCAAACCTTTTTTCGGTACAATAGCTTAAAATGGTTCAATGCTTCGTTTCCCCATCACTAGTCTTCAGAGTTTGTGCAAGTGGCCTATATTTAATCGGCCGTGTGGTTTTATTCACCACTGCAAATTGAAGTGAGGCGGTAGTAGGCTACATCAACCGGTGAGGGGATTAAAATCACAATTTGGTGCCAAAAATTTAATTTAATTAAAATATATAAATGGTGTGTGAAGGAGCTGAAATCGCCTGACGGCAGTGTTGTCTTACCAATAAACGGCACCCCTCCTCCACTAAGGACTAATGCAACATATACACAAACTTGTAGCCACATATCGCTATCACTGTTGTGAAGTCGAGCTGTGTTTGTTTGTCCAGGAGCGGAGAGAGAGAGTTACAAGCCAGAGCGAGTGGATGGGCTCTGGGAGGGTCTGCTTAAAACCCCAAATCTAAGCCAAAAAAAAAAAAAGAACTTGTTTGTTTGTGATTACACTCTCTGTTTATTGAGAGTGTGTATTTTGTTTTGTTTCCAAGTTATTAAGTGTTTCTTTTGATTTACTTTGTCCTATTTCTTGTTTTGTTCCTGTGTACTGCTCATTTTTAGTCTTCCGGGCATCAAACAATCTTAGACTTTCTGAGAATTGTGCTCCAGATTGCCCCTTCAGTATTACGGCACAAGGCTCCACGCTTACATGGTGACAAGTTCCAGTTCAACATGAACTAAATACATTCCACTGTTACACAACATGCTTTAGGCCTATTTCAATTCTCCTTAAAACTACTATTTTCTCTTCTGCAATTTAACAAGTAGTTCTAACCCAGTTATCCATGAACATGTACTGTGTTTGATCTTGCTTACAGCCTATTAGAATTACAGTTCCTTAAAGATGAGGTAGGTAGAGAAGGAAAAGGAATTTGTTGGTTAAGATTCTGGCTGTGAGTGTGGACATTGATATTTAATTGTCCCTGCTGATCTGGAAAAGCTCCTCTGGTTTGATGTGGTCGATGCCTTTCATGATTTTGAAGACTTGAATCAAGTCCCCACGTAGTCTCCACTGTTCCAGGGTGAAAAGGTTCAGGTCCTCAGTCTCTCAGTAGGACTTTCCCTTCAGACCTGGAATAAGTCTGGTTGCTCTCCTCTGAACTGCCTCTAGAGCAGCGATATCTTTCTTGAAATGTGGAGCCCAGAACTGCACACAGTATCCAGATGAGCTCTAACTAGTGCATTGTACAGTCTGCACATCACTGCCCTTGTTCTCAATTCTACACTTTTGACAATAAACCCTAACATCCTGTTTGCCTTTTCTATTGCTTCCCCACATTGTTTGGATGGAGAAAGTGAGGAGTCCATGTAGACTCCTAGGTCTTTCTCATGTGTTACTTCATCTACTTATATTCCTCCCATAGTGTCATTATTGTGGACATTTCTGTTACCTGCATGTAATACCTTGCACTTGTCCCCATTGTATTTCAACTGCCAGCTGTCGGCCCACAACTGAATATTATCTAAGTCCCTTTGAATAGCCTGTGCTGCCGAGATTGTATCTGCTGAGCCACCTATTTTAGTATCATCTGCAAATTTGACAAGTTTGCTAACTATCCCAGAGTCCAGATCATTAATATAGATTAGAAACAGCAAAGGTCCTAGTACTGACCCCTGTGGAACTCCACTAACAACCTCACTCCAGTTAGTGAGACAGTTATAAGGTCACTCCAAATAAGAAATGCTGACATGGACAGACTTATGTGACCATTTGGATATAATAGACGTACAAACTGTTGTCAGTGGCCGAATTAATCAATTTGCATACAGAAGCCAACGATTCCTCTGCGAGTAGATCATGTGAGTTGATTGTTGGTAAGTCACACTACAACTTTTAATTTCCATTTTTACTCCTTTATTTTGTGAAATTTGGCCTTAAGTATGTGGTGTTCAATTCTCAAAATCTGAGACTGATATTAAAATAACAGCTAGTCATATCATTAAAAAAAGCAGGCCACACAAGTCTTAGAAATTATTGTATTGTAATCTTAATTCTCATTTGCTTACTGTGGTGGTCCCAAAATCAGACAGTCACAAACAAGGCTTCAAAAACAGGGACATTTATTGTCTTTTGGTCACTAAAAAAATTCTCAAAACAGGACCACAAACTGGTAGGTGTTAACCACCACACAGTTCCCCCCTACTGAACCCCTTGACCCAGCTTTTATACTGCTGTAATATTAGCCACACCCACTAGACCCAACCATTAGAGAATAAAGGTGACAAAAGAAATATTAAAAACATACATCCCTGAATTCCAAAATAGGTTTACATCAAAATACCAAAACTTATAATACAAGAAATGCATGATTATAAAATCAAACTATAAACAAAATAAATAAACACTAACCAATAGTATAAACCCCCTCCCATGTCAGCGATAAGGCGACCCAGGTCTCTAAAGTCCCTTCCCAAGATGGCCGCTCCACAACCCCACCCCAAAGTAAGCCTTTGTTTGGAAGGGCTGTTATTTTCCAAACACCTTAACAAAGGGATGGGCCTACTCCACCACACTTACTTTAAGTTTTAGACTTTGGGGCATTTTATAAAACGTTTTGTATCTCAATGAATTAAATAACATGACTGTGTAGAATACAATAATCTACAATAGCGAGTTTGAAGTTATTGAAATTGCTGAAATTGTTGCATGTTTCATTAAACTTTGTGTTCAGTATATATACACATCCCCTCTTTATTAAAAACAATTAGAAGAGCAACAAAAGGGCATTGCTTTTCATCCTCCACATCCCTGTATGCAACATATTCACTCTATATACTGGAAACAGGAACAACTTTTTTTTTTTTTTTTTTTTTAAGAAGAACTGACACAGAAATTACAATTTTTCTGATAATCTGTTACCAGTTTATAGACCTATTTACCTGTGTAAATAAGATAGGGGTGCTTTTCCTTGGTTATCCCTGTAGTGAAAGGCTCTAATCACAATTTGATAGCATACTGTACCTTTGATGCTGGGACTTTCACCATCATGTACTGCTCCTGTTGTGCTGGCCCCTACAGAAGAAACTGAGGGGAAGGTTAAAAGAATATATCAAAAGAAAGGCTGCAATATTATTTTTGGTGTTCGTTTGTTTGGTTTGTATTTTAAGAGAACAACCTCAATGAGTAATTGGAAGATTTATGATAGTAAAGATTTACAATATACTGTGTTTGAAGAGCCTTTTAATGACAACAAATCAAAAACCGAATAGGAATCATTTTGAGCAAAAAATAACCATCAAAGTACAGTCTTATATATAAACTCACTGTCTTCAGCCTGGGTGGAGATCTCTGTGGTTGGTGTGACAGTAACTGTGGTCTCTACAGGGGTGGACAAAATGGAGACTGTGGGAGCTGAGAAACAAAAACACAATAGTATCATCACACTCAGCCTAAATTCAGTTCATCCATATTACAGTTAGGTCTGGTTTCACAGATCCACATAAGCACTAGTCATGATTACTCAGTGTAATTTACGTAATCATATACCCCATTCATATATATATATATATATATATATATATATATATATATATATATATATATATATATATATATATATATATATATATATATACACTCACCTAAAGGATTATTAGGAACACCATACTAATACTATGTTTGACCCCCTTTCGCCTTCAGAACTGCCTTAATTCTACGTGGCATTGATTCAACAAGGTGCTGAAAGCATTCTTTAGAAATGTTGGCCCATATTGATAGGATAGCATCTTGCAGTTGATGGAGATTTGTGGGATGCACATCCAGGGCACGAAGCTCCCGTTCCACCACATCCCAAAGATGCTCTATTGGGTTGAGATCTGGTGACTGTGGGGGCCAGTTTAGTACAGTGAACTCATTGTCATGTTCAAGAAACCAATTTGAAATGATTCGACATTTGTGACATGGTGCATTATCCTGCTGGAAGTAGCCATCAGAGGATGGGTACATGGTGGTCATAAAGGGATGGACATGGTCAGAAACAATGCTCAGGTAGGCCGTGGCATTTAAACGATGCCCAATTGGCACTAAGGGGCCTAAAGTGTGCCAAGAAAACATCCCCCACACCATTACACCACCACCACCAGCCTGCACAGTGGTAACAAGGCATGATGGATCCATGTTCTCATTCTGTTTACGCCAAATTCTGACTCTACCATCTGAATGTCTCAACAGAAATCGAGACTCATCAGACCAGGCAACATTTTTCCAGTCTTCAACTGTCCAATTTTGGTGAGCTTGTGCAAATTGTAGCCTCTTTTTCCTATTTGTAGTGGAGATGAGTGGTACCCGGTGGGGTCTTCTGCTGTTGTAGCCCATCCGCCTCAAGGTTGTACGTGTTGTGGCTTCACAAATGCTTTGCTGCATACCTCGGTTGTAACGAGTGGTTATTTCAGTCAAAGTTGCTCTTCTATCAGCTTGAATCAGTCGGCCCATTCTCCTCTGACCTCTAGCATCAACAAGGCATTTTCGCCCACAGGACTGCTGCATACTGGATGTTTTTCCCTTTTCACACCATTCTTTGTAAACCCTAGAAATGGTTGTGCGTGAAAATCCCAGTAACTGAGCAGATTGTGAAATACTCAGACCGGCCCGTCTGGCACCAACAACCATGCCACGCTCAAAATTGCTTAAATCACCTTTCTTTCCCATTCAGACATTCAGTTTGGAGTTCAGGAGATTGTCTTGATCAGGACCACACCCCTAAATGCATTGAAGCAACTGCCATGTGATTGGTTGGTTAGATAATTGCATTAATGAGAAATTGAACAGGTGTTCCTAATAATCCTTTAGTTGAGTGTATATAGTCAGTTGTTAAGCATTGTGAATTCAATACGTCCCCTTCTCAGGCCCATATGCCCAGCAGTAAACAGAGGTGAGGATCCAGTTGTGGATTCTGGAGGACTGACAAAGTTTCACTGAGGAGTGGAAATCCAGTGCAAGAGGGGCAAAAGGCATAGCCATGTAAACAAGCAGTAGGTCAATCAATTGCCAGACAAGGCAATCCACTGTATTTTTGCACTGTGTATTGCACTTATATTTTGTAAGTCGCCCTGGATGAGGGCGTCTACTAATAAATAAATAATAATAATAATAATAATAATAATAATAATAATAATAATAACAAGAATGGTGATCAGGCTGGGGTCAATGCACAGGATTTCAGGAAGCAGATTAATCAAAGTGCTCAGTATGGTTGTGAGAGAGGCAAAGCAGTACTTTTGCAGTACTAAGTAGTGAGCTGTTAAATGAGGAACAAGTGCGGTAATTGCTTGATGGGCTGATAATTACAATGTAATAATCAGATTAGAAGGGAACAGACAAAGTCCCTTTGTGTAATGTTGCCTTCAATGTCATAAAACTTGTTCTTACTTCAACATGTGGGTCACTATCCAGAAGTGATGAGCCAAGGAAATCTGATAACTGATAATGTACTGTTAATGACATGTTATTTTATTATTATTACAGAAACTACACGCACACACACATGCAAATTGCATCCTGTATGTGCAGATCTCTATTGTCTTGCTATAGTTGGCTAGAGACTTAACACTAGAACATACATAGACACATAAGAAACGCACATCTCTGCGTATGTGAATTTCTCCTGCATGTATGTTACTGTATATTTGAATTAGATACATATATGGCGTTTCTGCTGTTAAACTCCTCAAAATTAATGAGCTTTAAATACGTTGTTCTCCAACTGCCAGACCCACAGTTTATGTGAGTTTATAGCCCACTGAATAATGTAATACATATAGCCGACAACATGGGCTTTGTAATCAAATTAGTAATTGTGAAATATTTATAATCGTGTTTATTGGTGAAATACGCTATTTGCTACACATCATATATTAATTATAATTATGTATTGTATTAATTTGCACTTGATATAGCGCTCGTCTGATCGGCCCAGCAAGTTCAATCCTGATCACGTTGCAAACCCAGGTCTCTGGATCAATGCCTTGATCAATCACTGTTCAATCCTGATGCTAATTGTTCATTCCGTCCACGGAAAGCAAAGTACATTTTACCTTTCGTCCAAAATTGCCAAGCACGAAATACGTGGGCATTTCGTGGGATAAAATGTGAATTATGTTCATGAAATGTGAATTGTTTGAGGGACAAAATACTAATTATGTGGACAAATGCGTTTTGTGGATGCATTTTAAATACTTTCGTGTGTCAGCACACGGTTTCTCTGCGGCGGCGCCACACACAGACCTGCAGCACTGCGCGCCTGGCCGCGGCTCTCAGAATATCCTGCTCAGCCAATCAGCGCTGGCCTGACGCGCAGACGCAGAGACGTGCTGTTGATCTCGGAGGAGTGGCGTCGGTGCGTCTGCGGGCTGCGCTTACCCACAAACCCCTGCTCTGCGTCTATACGCAGGGACGCAGACGCGGACCTACGCAGAAGTATAAATCGGCCATCTTATTTACGCTGTATTAGCCCACCACCACTACAATTGTCGTTCATATGTTTACTACAAGGTGGCTGCACTACGTGTGAAATTGATTGAATACGTGTCAGACCATGAAATCAAAATTAGCCTACTTTGATAATAGGATAAATAAAACATAGATTTAAAAAATAACAAAAGTAAATAAGTGAACCGTGCTTTTAGTAGATGAGGCTTTGTAAGCCTAATCGCCAGTGCGTTCATTCATTGGGCAGCATTTACGACCTATGTTGTTGGTTCAATTGACGTAACTATAGTAAATCAAAAATTACTTTTGATACGTTTGCCTTTACATTTCTGTAGAATTCAGTATCAAGAAACATCCTAGTTCAATCATAGGCTAACTATAGAAATCAACTGTTTCAGTTTCAGGTTGAAGAGGCACCGCTGGTTTAATCTGGAAGAAAGTTAAGTGGTAAGAATGACCAGTTCAGTGCGAGGTATAATCATTGTCGCAGCCACATACAGCAGTCTATGGGGCCTTCGGGGTCTTCGTGAGTTTATTTTCATTAAAGGGTCGTTTAAGAACCGCCAGGTCCGTGGTAAACACATGGGAGCATTTAAGAGCCCTTTTCATCATGACAGCGGTTGATTTAAGACACATTTGATGTTCTTTAAGGATCATTGTTTGCGAGGAACCTGGGTAAAAGGTCCTAATAAGAAGCTTCAAGGGTTCCTCCACAGTATCAACCCCGGAAACCCTAAAAGGGTCTTATTAGAACTGTTACTTTTTAGAGTATAAAACGTGTGTTCATACAGAGATTTTGGTTTTAAACTTTACCGATTGAAAATCATTGCAATATTAGCTAATTACTTTAAGTCGGATAATGTACTGTATTTTATTAAATATGTGCACACGAAAATAAAATAAACAAACAATACAGTGCATCCGGAAAGTATTCACAGCGCTTCACTTTTTCCACATTTTGTTATGTTACAGCCTTATTCCAAAATGGATTAAATTATTTTCCTCAAAATTCTACAAATAATACCCCATAATGACAACGTGACAGAAGTTTGTTTGAAATCTTTGCAAATTTATTAAAAATAAAAAACAAAAAAAGCACATGTACATAAGTATTCACAGCCTTTGCCATGACACTCAAAATTGAGCTCAGGTGCATCCTGTTTCCACTGATCATCCTTGAGATGTTTCTACAACTTGATTGGAGTCCACCTGTGGTAAATTCAGTTGATTGGACATGATTTGGAGAGGCACACACCTGTCTATATAAGTTCCCACAGTTCACAGTGCATGTCAGAGCACAAACCAAGCCATGAAGTCCAAGGAATTGTCTGTAGATCTCCGAGACAGGATTATATCGAGGCACAGATCTGGGGAAGGGTACAGAAACATTTCTGCAGCATTGAAGGTCCCAATGACCACAGTGGCCTCCATCATCCGTAAATGAAAGAAGATTGGAACCACCAGGACTCTTCCTAGAGCTGGCCGCCAGGCCAAACTGAGCGATCGGGGGAGAAGGGCCTTAGTCAGGGAGGTGACCACGAACCCCATGGTCACTCTGACAGAGCTCCAGCGTGTCTCTGTGGAGAGAGGAGAACCTTCCAGAAGAACAACCATCTTTGCAGCACTCCACCAATCAGGCCTGTATGGTAGAGTGGCCAGACGGAAGCCACTCCTCAGTAAAAGGCACATGACAGCCCGCCTGGAGTTTGCCAAAAGGCACCTGAAGGACTCTCAGACCATGAGAAACAAAATGCTCTGGTCTGAAGAAACAAAGATTGAACTCTTTGGCCTGAATGGCAAGCGTCATGTCTGGAGGAAACCAGGCACCGCTCATCACCTGGCAAATACCATCCCTATAGTGAAGCATGGTGGTGGCAGCGTCATGCTGTGGGGATGTTTTTCAGCGGCAGGAACTGGGAGACTAGTCAGGATCGAGGGAAAGATGAATGCAGCAATGTACAGAGACATCCTTGATGAAAACCTGCTCCAGTGCGCTCTGGACCTCAGACTGGGGCAAAGGTTCATCTTCCAACAGGACAACTACCCTAAGCACACAGCCAAGATAACAAAGGAGTGGCTACAGGACAACTCTGTGAATGTCCATGAGTGGCCCAGCCAGAGCCCAGACTTGAACCTGATTGAACATCTCTGGATGGTCTGAAAATGGCTGTGCACCGACGCTCCCCATCCAACCTGATGGAGCTTGAGAGGTCCTGCAAAGAAGAATGGGAGAAACTGCCCAAAAATAGGTGTGCCAAACTTGTAGCATCATACTCAAAAAGACATGAGGCTGTAATTGGTGCCAAAGGTGCTTCAACAAAATATTGAGCAAAGGCTGTGAATACTTATGTACATGTGCTTTTTTTGTTTCCACACATAATGCGTCAGCTCTTTTGCCAAAATGGGAAACAAAGTTAGTCATCAATAGTGTGGGGCTTACCTGCTTTAGCAATGCGCAGACTAGCATGGTAAGATGCTTCTTGGGCTTTGGAAACTGGAGTAGCGCTGTATGGAGCGCCGTTTGTGCCAAGTGTTCGTCCGTCAATTTGGTAGTTAATTGGGAAATTCATTGGGAAATTCATCAATTTGGCCATAGTAACGGGGAGACTAACCGGGGAGAGGAACACAAGTGTGGATGCAGTGAGACCTGGAAACAGGCAGGGGTTGAGACCAGCAAACAGGAGTGTCCAAGGAAGTCCGAGTGTCGTAGTCGATGAGGCAGGCAAGGGTCGTAATACGGGAACACAAGCAAACACGCAATAGGGGGAATAAGGAGCACAAGGAATTGCTATGGAGAATAGACAAGACTGAGCATAGAATGGAAGTCACAGGAGGGTTATATGCAGTGGAGAGGAAGACAGGATACCAGTGGTGGAAGTGCTGAACAAATGGGAAGGAGGACAGGAGAAACAAGTGCACATGGTGTTGTGGAATGTTATTAGAATAATTGGACAAGAAGCTGAGGTAGGGTGAAGGCAATTAGAATTCAGGGGATGAGGACCTGTGGTAGCTGACCTCGGAAGTGTGGGGCACAGATGTGACAGAACCCCCCTCCTCACAAGCGGCTCCTGACGCAACTAGGCAGCGGCGTGGCATGTCTGTTCATGTGGAAGGTCATTGGTTTGTCTGGAAGTTCATCGGTTTGTCTGTAAGTTTGTCTGTTCGTCTGGAAGTTAATTAGTTTGTCTGAAAGTTGGTCTGTTTGTCTGTTTATATTAATGAATAGCCACATTAATTACAAAGTTGATAGTGTCCTGGATGAATGTACTACTGTATGATCAAATTGACTAATTTCCGAATGAATTTCTGGATGAACTACCAAATTGACGGACGAACACTTTTGGCACAAACGGCGCTCCATACTCGAGAGCGGTGTAAACACTCACGTATTAGCGCGTGCAGTACAGACGTAGTGAATAGGAACTTAATAGACAATTAAAATAGAAAATATGAAAACCCGTCTCAAGTTTTCTTAAACAAATTCAATACATTACAAATAATGAATTGACATAGATTTTATTATTATTATTGTTATTATTTTAATTACTAATTTTTCTGTGCACACAACAAATTGCAGGGTAGTCTGGCGTACCACAGTTTGAGAACCAAGGCTCTAGGCAAAGCTGTGGTTAACCCTTGCCTATTTTAACTATTAATCTTCTCATAAACGAGCCTATGTTAATTATCATTTTAATTTCCATACGATTACATAAGCTGTGTCCGAAACCGCCCCCTATCCACTACATAGTTCACTATTTAGGGTGTCAGCCATTTTGTAGTGGTGTCCGAATTCATTCCCTACATTTGTTCACTCATTCTTACCCACAGTGCAATCTGATTTCGAGGGGACATACGATGGCTGCGTCCCAAATCGCACACTTGCTCCTACACCCTTCGACAAGTGTACACTTTGCGTGACGTTGTGCTGACGTCACAGAGTGTGCACTTGAGTAGGTGTAGGTGAAGATAAAAGCGCTCAATGGGACTCACTTCAGCGCCTTTGTCTGAAAAAGTACCTACGCAGTCTTTTCTTGTCATTTGTCTCTGTATTTAATTATAGTAATAATAATAATTTTGAAATACACTGTTCGTTAATATCACCTCCTAGTTTTATAGGATACTACTTCAGTAATTAATTAATATTAATATTTTTTTGGCTGAACTTTCTAATCGTATATTAAATCATGATTATATAATCATTTTATTTTATCTATCTATGTATTATTCCCTTGATACATAATTTAACAATTTCTACAACTGTCTTGCTAACATTACATTTATATTCACCCGCCGCTGCTCTATTTTCCCAGGTGACGTGTCTCCGCCTTTACCGCAAAGACTTCTGGGACTTCAGCGCTAAACACTTCCGCGTCAGTGCGCTCTTCTGTTCACTCCGCTGAAGGAGCATTGAAGGGCAACCGGCTCGGTTAGGCTCTTCACTCGCTCCCTCCGTGTTTGGGACACAGCGCTTAAGATGGACACCGCAGCACCGCCGCCCCGCAAGGGAAGGGAACAAGGGAACAAGTGTGCGATTTGGGACGCAACCGGCCTCTATTTCCCAGAATCCAACGCGGATCCGGCGGCAGAGTGCAAACATACATTGCTCGTGCACAGAATTGAGTACTCCATATGACATCAAAGATAAAAAGAATGAAAACGCTGCTGTTATTTATATATATTTTTGCACCCATGGGATTTTCTGTTTCATTTGTACCACCTTCATCTGCTGTACACTGTGTATTATTGGCTGGTTTGTGTGTCTTGCTGATGAGGGCGGTGTTCCCAGTCTGCAAGCGCCAAACCAGCGGTACGTTCAGTTTTGCAAGGCACTGTACATAAACATGTAATAGTATACTCCTAAATCAGATTTGTGTATTTAAGTTAGATAATATTGTTTGTAATTATTTCCGATACTTTATGCATGAGATGTGGTGTTTGTGCATATATGTTTTAAGAGTATTCTGTCGAATATCCTTTTGTTTTTAGTTTGCTAGCTAGAGCGAGATAGCGGCGTGAGTAACGGAGTCTCATGTATTTTGTACAGTGTATGCATGCAGAGGTGATGCTCTGTGGCTGCATCGTGTCATCTGCATTCCCTTTGTTTCTGACCAGGTACATTATTTTTATTTTATTTTGCATTGAATGTTTTATGTAATTGTATGTCGGTGATTTATTTTAAGTTAAAATCGCCCAGTCTGCAAGCGCCAAACAAGCGCCAGCGTGTACATGCAGCGGTGATGATCTGTGGCTGCATCGTGTCATCTGTATTCCCTTTGTTTCTGACCAGATCGTCCAATAAAGCAATGATTGGTGATACATACTGGAGTCCTCTTGCGGTTTATTAAGAAAATACACAACGCAAGAAGAGTACCGTGACATATATAAAAATTACAGAGATGATCAAATTCATGTCTGGGACAGCTCCTCAGTGCTCTCTGGTGCAGGTAATTGACGTCAGCGTCTGAAATCGCTCACTCATTTCGTTCCCTCACTGCTGATTAATAGTGCACTCACTATATGGGGAATATTGAATGAGTGAACTTGTGGGCGATTTCAGACACAGCCATAGAGACACGAGAAACGCACTTTCTAATAAACTGCAGCATTATTGGCTGAAGCCATTTTATGTGAACCTGGAGTTTTAGGCGCGTCTGCTCCGATTGGCTAGAAGGACTCAAGTGGGTCTGACTCAGTTATTATGACCTGACTTCTTAACAGACAATTAGTGTTACAATTGTTAAAACATCACATATTTTTTACATGTGTACCCATTTACACCGCAGGGCACTTACTGGAGCAATCTAGGTAAAGTACACCTTGCTCAAGGATAATACAGCAGTGCCCCTCACCTGGGGATTGAGCCCACAGCCATCCACTGCAGAGTCCAGAGCCCAGAGCCCTGACTGCTCCTCCACACTCCACACCGCATGATTGACAGCTGGTCTGTCTTGCTACAGATCAAACACACAGGCCAGCCAGCAGCGGGGTTTTTCTCAAAGCCCTGAGGAGGGGTTAAAGAGCCGCGGCTTGCCGACCCGTGTGTTAACTATTGTCACACAAAATATAATATCTCTATACATAGGCAAACGTGTTAGACTGCATTACTTTGTTTCACGTTATTTCATTTTAAGGCAGTAATGTCAAACTTTAAAAGAAGTTGTTTTGAGCAATCAATCGCAGATCTGCACTCCCAGACTTTTAGATATAGATATACATACAATGTAATGCCATGCTTTTTTCTAATTTATTTCAGTTGATTTAACTTTGCTGCAGTTGGTCAAGACCCACACAATGCCTCTCGTTAATTGACCGTGAGCTGATAGCCGAGTGTCATACTGGGTTCACTGGTTTAAATGATCTGTGACCTCTGGGTCCAGTGACCACACCGCAGAAACACACAACCAGACAAACGCAAAAATGCACCCCAGATTGATGTACCGTTTGTGTTTCCCTCCTGACTGTTTGTTTTTGGTAGTGAGTCAGAACCGACCCGGCGCCCTGGTTAGAACCAATGGCCCAGTAAACACAATGGAAGGAAATTGGCAAAATGTGAAAATGATTGAACATTTACAAACATCCAGAATATGGGTCCGTGTCTGCTCTCCTGAATCCACCGGCTTCATAGCGCCTCATTCTCAAGGCTCTCTGTTTTGGGTGGGAATGGATACATGCCTGCATTTTGCTGGCTTTCAAAACTGTTGTGAATGGTGGTGCAATAGGAAACAAGCAAGCAAATGTTGCCTGCATTTTGCTTTCATTTCAGTGTGAATGGGGCTTAGACTAGTGCTAATCAAGGTCTGTGATTAGCATTTAATGTATTACTCGTTAATTTACATAAGAAAATCAACACAATAACTAAATTTTGAACTCTCAGCCAGAAAAGAAATTCTATTGGAACCCTGATCCCATCCAACACTGTCACCTTATTCAATTCACAAGCAAATCAATTAAAGGAAGTGCTTTATATGAGGCATTGCTTCCATCAAGTGATACCTGTTGGTTTATAAATGTTTTATATTTCTTTTTTAAAATTGTCAAGGAAAAATACACAAATAATGTGCATTTCAAAGTGACATAAATGTAATGAAGCTTAAAAGTATTACATACCTTTACTGACGCTCAAGTGTGTCTTTGTTAATGTGTCTCTGCCCCATTCCTCCATTCCGCAGTAATAGACCCCAGAATCCTGCAGTGTCAGTCTGTTCATCCACACAGTAAAGGTCTTTGCTGAGACAGAGTTCGTGAGGGTGAATTTCCCTGCAGTAACAACAGTGTCTGTCGTACCAGTGCTAATGAGAACATCCTTATTCCCACAGGGATGACGACACCAGTACTTCACACTGTACTGATAACCATCCTGATATGGACACTTAATCTCTACACTTCCACCTTCAGCCCCAGTCACTCTTCTGTCAGCCGACGTCACACAGCCTAGAACTGGATGAAAAAATATGTATAATCAAAAATGAATTGGTCATTCAGGATTGAAAAGCAATGAAAATGAGTATATCAGAGTATAAATACTCTTAAAGAAGCCTTTAATTTGAGCAATTTTAGTTGATGGGCATTTTACCCATGTTTTCATCGTTTTACCTTCAATTTGTAGTAGCAATCGGTGGTAAAAGTGGCTGCAGGTTCATCATGATGCACTACAGTAAATCTCCATGAGGACAGAGCACTTTGAAAGGAAATTGAAGACTTCATGCAACACTACACATCAAGTGCTCTGATACTTTAGACCGCATCACATCTTAAACAGTATAAAAATATGTGCTGAAATGAATGCCATTGTCACATCTAACAGCTCTATTTCAAAACAGTATTGTAAGATACTTTGAGAAACATATTACAGGCATTTGGTAGCTAAAGATAACCTTGTTTCCAGTTACTGGTTCGCTGATGCATTCTATCTTTTTCTGTAAGATTAAAAAATAATGAAACCACAAAAACTCACCTACCAGGAGAAGCAAAAAGCACAAAGATGCTGGCATGTTCAGCTCCTGTGGTAATTTTAATATTCTGTACTGAGAGAGAGCGCGTACCAAAGTCATACTAGGAAATGACAGAAGCTTATTGGAACTTTGCTTGATAACGTCACAAGAAAACAACCACCCACTTTAATTTATTCTGTTGTTTGCAGAATGCCCTCTTTACAGTGTTACTCAATTGAAGCTTTGTTTAGCTGTTTGAAGCCATATCAATGTATATAAAATTAACTTTTCTGCATCCATTTTGACAGCAAACTTGAAGGCAGAAACATGTTAATAATGTTTAAGTAAAGATAACACCATGAACAGTTTGTAAGTTTACAAGCTTTTTACTATTTTTAAAGAATAAATGTGGTGTAGTTGCCAAAGGATTAATCAATTTTTTTATACAAAGCAAACCTCATACACTATTGATTGGTAAGGCAAAGATAATGATGGGACTTAGGAAAAGGAACTGTTATTAATTAACACTTTGTAGTCTCTTTCAATATTTGAATTACATTTTTTTTGTTAAGAATGTACTATATGATCTTTTTGAATAGTTTTTGCATATCGTGGACGTAAAACATAAGATCATAAGAAAGTTTACAAACACACATCTGTCCTTTCCCCCTTCCCTTCTCTTGCTTTTCTTTTTTCAATTTTAAACACTTAAAATGCAACTGTAAAGTCGAGTTGAAAAATGTGTAAATTTTGTAGCCTTTAATCAGCTGTGGCTGCAGCTCTACAGAACCACAGTTTCCTGTGAAACACTCTTGTTCTTAAGGTGTTATTTAAGTATATTAATTTATGAGTACGACAGGATGCCATACATGGGCTTTACTGTTACCAAAGCTTTTTATTTCTTTGAAATACTACTCATTTGTTGTTGATTTGTTTCGCTCATACTTGCCTTTGCGCTGCAGTGCTTGGAGTTATACTGTTTTTAACGGGTGTTAATTCTGAAGCTTCTCTGAGCATTCCTGTTCATTTTATTGCCACTGGATTCCTGCTTCACATGAAAGAAGCCAGACTGTCAATTAATGTAATTCTCATATTTACACTTTCGTCTACTGTACAACACAACTACAAATACAGCAGCGCGTCAGAACTGCAGTCTTTCCCTGGAACTGCCAACTAACCATCGCCAAACGCGTGTTAACATTCACTGCCAAAACTTCATACAGTCACAGCATCATGGATAACTCAGTGCTGACATACACTCATCTAATGTTTCTCCTCTTGCTGCTGTTTTGTTTGTTGTTTTTAAGAGTCAAAAATCATCCAGAGAAATGCATTTCCAATCAAAAGGTTTTATTATTACGAACACCTGCACAGAAGAGGTCCAAGAGGCAATCTCACAAACAGTCTTAGAAAAGTTATGAAGTGCAGGTACTTTTATGCAGACCAGACAGGAGAGATGGATTACAGGGCCCACATGTCTGTCCCGTGATGAGTGGAAATTCGGTTTCTGCCTGACAACTAGTCAGGAACACCCATATATGATTTAGCCAAATTGTTGTTGAAACAGTTCAAGAGTTGAACTCTAGCACAGTACCGTAGCCCAGTAAGACTGTGAGACTGTGACCTTGTTCACACAGACACTCAGGGACAGACATGCGGTTCTTCAGTTTTAATTATACATACGATGTATGTTGTACCCATGTGTGGGCATGTGGATAATGTAAAAAATGGAATACTGAAGATTGTGTTTTCTGAAACAAAAACAAGTTAAACTTTATTAATTAATTTTTAAAACACACTACAGTGCAGCCACACTGGGAATGATTTCTTCAGTGAAGATCAGTACAGAAATACAATATTCGGGTCAATAGCCGGCTCTTCTTTGTAAGAGGTACAATACAATATTGTTGTCTGGGGTCCATGTCTGTGTCCTGCTGGTCCCCTCTTGTGGTTCTTCAGTGAACTGTCATCCTCTTCAACCTGGTAGAAAACAGAACCACAGCCGAGAAGGTAATTTTCCTGTTTTACTAAAATCAGTTCTCGCTTTCAGCAACCTGCTTTTTAGCACATCCTTCCACTGAAATGTATCAAAATTAGCTTTTCAAAGTAAAGGTCAGGCACAAGAACTGAAACATATTTAAATATAACAAATATAATAGATATCACACAGCACAACTGACGTTAATACCTGGTCCTGGGTCAGGGGAGTGTGTCAGAGGTCTTTTAGTGATAATCTGTTAAAGGCACATTGGCATACACAGCACTGTCCGGGACTGCGCTGGCAGTTTTGATGTGAGCTTTGGGTTGCTTGTTAGTCTAAATCAGACCATGAAGTTTAAGTAAAATGAAAGCTCTGTCAGTGTGCATAGTGCTATATTTCACCATGAAAGTGACAGTGTGCTAAAGTACTAAAGCAAAGTGAAACACTGTGGTATTGACATTGAAAACCCTGCATAAAACACTTATTTTATAGATATATAAAACACATCCAATTACATTCTAGAAAATGATTTTCTTGGCCATTAATAGTTAAAATCAGTTTTAAATAGGATTTGTATAAAATGTCAAATATGTTGTAAACAGGACTGAGCTGCAGACACCAAACACACCAGGGTGTACAAAGTGTATTATGGTATACTGGCACACATAACACTTTGTGGGACAATACTAGATTGCTATGTTGATATTCAATGGAGCTATAGGACAGAAACCAATAGCTGAATATCAACCCTGCTCCCAGCCTCCCACTATGAAATAAATGGGAGTCGCACTGATAGCGCTGTGCCTTTAAGCCCTGATTAAGGAAACTCACCTTGTACACCTGTACGCCGTTTCATGTACAGAAAGAAAAGTGCCACAAAACACACAATGATCCCCACCCCGGACAGAGCTCCCGACACTATAGATATTTCTGCAACAAACCAGATTCAGATAGAATGCTGAAATGTGTGATTTATTTGACCAATGATCTTTATAAACATGTCTTCACTTTATGAAAAACAGTTAGAAGAGCAAGAAAAGGGCATTGTTTTCGCTTGGCTATCCCTGTAGTGAGAGGCTCAAATCCTAGTGCGATAGCGTACTGTACCTTTGATGCCTGGACGTCTGCCATCATGTACTGCTCCTGCTGTGCTGGCTCCTACAGGAGACACTGAAGGGCAGGTTAAAAATCAAAAGAAAGGCTGCAATATTATGTTTGATGTTAGTTTTTTTTTAATATATTTTTAAGAGAACAGCCTCAACGAGTAAATGGAAGATTTATGATAATAAAGCTTTACAATAGACTGGGTTTGAAAAGTCTGTTAATATGACAAAAAATTAGAAACGAGAGAGCGATAAATCCCATCCACACACTGTATTTAGGAAGAAACAAAGTCAACAAAACAAATATTTTCACTGACACCACATTTTATTTCTTTGTGGAATCTGGTCTAAAGTGCTAGAAGTTCTCAAAAGTGCTCAAGTGGAAGCAATAGCAGCAAACATTTCAGTGATTATCGTTTCATCAGTGCTTTTCTATCAAATTAGAAACCAAGTAGGAATCATTTTGAGCAAAAAATAACAATCAAACTACAGCCTTATAAACTCACTGTCTTCAGCCTGGGTGGAGATCTCTGTGGTTGGTGTGACAGTAACTGTGGTCTCTACAGTCACAGGTCCAGGGGTGGACAATACGGAGACTGAGGGAGCTGAGAGACAAACACAGTACTGGTTCAGGGCGCTTCATTGTAACATCATTGTCAACATGCCAGACATGGTAGATAAGAAGATAGGATCATCATTCCTTTATAAAAGAAAACTAAAGATTTTACTCAAAAGGTGAAAAGACCTGTCAGTGTTGTGTGCATTGCATTGATTTCAATAGTAGGATAATTATCAACTGATCAACTGTGAAATCAGTTTTCTGTAGCCTGAATTTTCAATATAGTTGATCACAAATTTGTGTTAATTAAGACTATTTTATTTCTGTATTTGGGATGGTATTTGGATGAAGCAACTTGCTTTTAGTAGTCTAAATCTTCAGGGAAAGAAAAAGAAAATC
Organism: Amia ocellicauda; assembly: GCF_036373705.1. NCBI lineage: Eukaryota > Metazoa > Chordata > Actinopteri > Amiiformes > Amiidae > Amia > Amia ocellicauda. The sequence goes on from NC_089854.1 coordinate 6,554,362, forward strand.
ATTGTGATCATTTCGATTGCTATTGCATAGTTTGCATTGTTATTTAAATAAATAAAAATCAACAGAATAAAGACAAATTAGATTCCCTGCATAACCGAAATATCAGTGTTTGTCTGCATCGAATGAATTACTGGGAACCCTGACCCTGACCAATGCAGTCAGGTGTTCAATTCACACACAAATCAATTCAGTTAAGCGCTTCATATATGCATCATCACCTACATTATTTGTCACAAAATAATGTGTAAAACCCGGACACAAACAGCAGTGAGAGAGTCTCAGATTTCAGCAGTGTCTGGGCTTTATTGAGCTTTGATCAGGCTCGTCCAGTGGGAACACACAAACAGGGGGAAAAACAAAAGCAAAACAAGCAGACAAACGTCGACACAAACGGGGTGCTCCAGGCAGCCAGGAGTTGTAGTGGCAGTCCTTCTTCTCATCGGATAACTGCTTCACCCGGGAAAGGAGAGAGGTTAAATAGATGATGCACAGCTGCCACTGACGTCACAGTCCGCAGCCTGTTTGCACATGAGCACCTAATCAGCGAGCGGCAGCAGCAGCCGAGCCGTGACAGACAGCTTCCTGTCACATAATGCTAATTCAAAAACACCTGTAAGTAAGGACAGCCTACCTTTACTGACGCTCAAGTGTATTTTTTCTAATGTGTCTTTGCCCCAATCCTCCACTCCGCAGTAATAGACCCCAGAATCCTGCAGTGTCAGTCTGTTCATCCACACAGTAAAGGTCTTTGCTGAGACAGAGTCAATCATGTTGAATCTCCCTGCAGTAACAACAGTGTCTGCCTTGCCATTTCTAATGAGAACATCCTTATTCCCACAGGGATCATGACACCAGTACTTCACACGGTACTGAGAACCATCCTGATATGGACACTTAATCTCTACACTTCCACCTTCAGCCCCAGTCACTCTTCTGTCAGCCGACTTCACACAGCCTAGAACTGGATGAAAAATTGTATAATCAGGAATTCATTCATCAGTGAGGAGTGAACAACAATCAAAAGCAAGACTCCAGCAACCTCAGTGAAAATCAGCGATGGTTGTCTGACTAGAACAGTGGTGGGCAACCTAAATTAATCAGTGGGCCGCAAGACCACTTTTACCACAATTACAAGTCATGAATGCTACATTTAATCCACAAATAGCAATATAATGCAATATATACATATCAACAATGTATTAAAGGAGTAACACATTGATACAAAATAAGCAGTTGTCATAAATACACTACTTTATTGTGTATTATTTTGTGGGGAGGGTGGTTGTGGGTCACAAGTGGATGCACTCTGAGCCGCATGTGGCCGTGGGCCGCAGATTGCCCACCACTGGACTAGAAGTTCTCATAAATTAAAGCCTTTAGTGTGTTTTCACATATAGTCCTCTTTAAAAGTGGACCAAAGAGTGGACCAAGAGAAAAATAACCCAGTTCTCTTTGATTTCACACTGTCCCAGATCTCTTTCTGGTCCACTTCAGCTGTTAGGGGTCTCAGTCCACTTACCATTCACACTATTGTTCTTTGGGAACCCAGACCACCAGTGTATACATACACCGATCAGCCATAACATTATTACCACCTGCCTAATATTGTGTAGGTCCCCCATTTGCCACCAAAACAGCCCTGACCCGTCGAGGCATGGACTCCACTAGACCTCTGAGGGTGTGCTGTGGTATCTGGCACCAAGACGTTAGCAGCAGATCCTTTAAGTCCTGTAAGTTGCAAGGTGGGGCCTCCATGGATCGGACTTGTTTGTCCAGCACATCCCACAGATGCTCGATTGGATTGAGATCTGGGGAATTTGGAGGCCAAGTCAACACCTTGAACTCGTGATTCATCAGACCAGGCCACCTTCTTCCATTGCTCCGTGGTCCAGTTCTGATGCTCACGAGCCCATTGTAGGCGCTTTCGGCAGTGGACAGGGGTCAGCATGGGCACCCTGACTGGTCTGTGGCTACGCAGCCCCATACGCAACAAACTGCGATGCACTGTGTGTTCTGACACCTTTCTATCAAAACATGGGTACTGCAACATACCAGAGGGTGGATGCTAAAATAAAGCACTAGTATAAGAAGTGCACGGTCGCTTTATGTATTATGTATGTCATGTGAATTATGTATGTGCAATGAATTAAGAGGGCCAAGACGGAAAAGCGATTATGAAAGCAAGCGAACCCAGAGCGTGCCATGTTCACAATGGACAGGTTAAGCGAACCACACGGCGGACCTGAAACGGACCGCACTGAGAGCGCCTCCTGAGATGGGCTGAGTCCGGTTCACTTCAGAGCGTCTGAGATCGTTTGGAGCATTCACATATGTGTGAATTGTTTTGCCAGCCGCTCTGAGTTCACTTACAATGTCCGAAACAAACCAAGTGTGGAAACACCCTTAATTTGAGCAGTTTACCACATTACATTTACAAAGATGTTTGGCATTTACCCCTTTTTGCATGATTTCACTTTCCCTTTCCCGCATCCTGGACAGGTTCATCATGGACACTAGAGTGAGTCTCCATAAGGACAGAACACTTGAAACGAAACTGAAGACTTAATTCAACACTAAACACTAACTGCTCTAATACTTTAGATCAAATCACAACAGTAGAAAAATAAAGTGATGCCATGGTCACATCATTGTAAGATCCTTTGATGGGAAACATTGACCGTAAATTGGAAGCTAAAGATAATCTGGTTTCTAGTTACTGGTTCAGTGATACATTCTTTTTTGAAAAAATAAATATATAAAATAATTAAACCACAACAACTCACCTACCAGGAGAAGCAAACAGCGCAAAGACGCTGGCATTTTCAGCCCCTTTGGTAATCTTAATATTCTTTACAGAGCGAGAACTCTTAAAGTCGTAACAGGAAGCTTTGTTGAACTCCACTTGGTAGGTGAAAATAACCGAACATTTTCATTTCTTGTCTGTTGTTGCACAATGCCCTTTGTACAGTGAAATAGTTTTGAGGCTGTTTTTAGCTGATGGAAAGAAAGACCCATATCAATGTATATAAAATAAATGTTTGTGCTTTTATTTTAAGAGCAAGTCTGATGGGAGCAACTTGAGAAAAAAATATTAAGAAAGTTTAATTAGGTGAATTATTTTCCTCCAAAGAACAACAAAAGATTCTAATGGAAACTTCAACTGGCCAGAATGGAGTCCACAATATAGGACCTCTGTACAAACCCACTAGCAGGGCAGTCCTCTGATGCAGCAGCAACGCATATATGACTTGTGCATGCACCCTGAACACTAGAGTTCAGACACCTTTGAAAGCAGTTTTAAAAATAAATTCTTCTCATCAGACCATAAGCAAACAAAATACCCTTTTGAAAACAATGTTTCAGTGGATTTGTTATCCTGCTCTTTTACCTTCTTTACTCATTTAAGATAATTACACCTGGTAATGCATTCTGGGATGCACATTGACCTCTCAGAGGACTGAAGCCAGGAGAGATGTGAGTCTATGGGTCGAGCCATTAGGTTTATGAGGTGAGATGTAGAGATTATGAGAGAGCTAACTTTATTTTAGACCTATGAAAGGTTGTCACAATGTCCAGAATCTGGTTGAACTGTCTGACTTATTACTGGAACAGTATCGACACTACATTATTAATCTCTTCACATTCAGTCTTTAGATATCTCCTTTATTTAGGAACTTAAACAGAATTAAACAGAAATTAAATATTGATCAATTGTAAAGTGAGTTTGAACAATTAGTTTAACTGAGCTACTTAGGAGAAACACTATTTAAAAGGCTGTCTCGTTTGGATAAAATGTAAAACGAAATACATTTTCACATCTTCACTCAATTGCCTATGAGATTCACACCAATTGAACAATACCACTAATGATACCTGCTCTTATACTTTGTTTCCTGTCACATGACTCTCACTTTGACCTGCATTATGTGACCAAATCCGTTTGTTAACACACAGAATTTTTCATTCAATGTTTAAAAAAGAAAGGAAGGAAATTTAAAGAATGAATGTTAATTTAAACCATGTGGTCTAATGAAAAACAATAATACAGCTAAACAAAACAGACATTTATATTTCAACATTAAGCTATTGAAAATAACGGCAAATTACCATGTACAACTTTATTTTCTATTGCTAATCTTTGGAAAAACCCACAAAAACAATTAAAATATTTAATAGTATATAATTGTTTCAATGTATGAAAAAATAGAAGGTTTGGCATGAAATACTAATGCCATTTCAATATTCCCCAAACTGAGCATTTTTATGAAAAAAAAAAACTATCATATAAATATGAAATATGTTTACATGGTAAACACACCTGTAGTCGTACTATCTGTCATATGCTGTGAAGTATTGGTTAGTGTGGTGTCAGTAAATCCAGTCACAGGAAATGTGGTCCGAGTGGAAACTGTTGGAGCTGTACAGAAAAACAGGAATGAGAGGCATGGTCTAGAATAGGGATGCCCTGAAAAAAGAAATATAAATTACCTAAAATTATCTTTATTTTTTAAAATCTCCCAAGTGAAAACTACAGGCTACTTGTAAAAGCTACTTATGGACACTTAAAGTGACTAAATTGCAGTATTATGATGCTCATGATCACCGCCAGAGGCCGCTCGTGCCATTCTTTTCCTGTCTCTCTCAGACTATCCTCACCTAATCAGAAAACAATCTTCTCTGGTTAATCAGTCATTCAGTACATCTGTATCTGATCCATCCAATCATCAACCCATGTATTTATACCCCTTTGTTCCCCACAGAAGAAGTTGTGTTTGTGTCTTTACAGCAGGAGTGGCTGAGCTTAGACCTGGAGAGACGCAATCCTGCAGGATTTCCAGGTCTCTCTAAATTACCAATCAATAGATACCTTGAACACAGGGACATTTTGCCTAATTAAGTTCAATTAAACAGTTAACAAACAAAAAACAAATAACAAAAAGGTGGGTTAGCCACCCCTGCTTTATTGAGCGGTATCTCCAAGTTTCCTATTGATCTTTTGTGTTCTTGACCCCTGCCTGCCTTTTGCACCTCGTCTCCCGGATAGTCTTTGTTACCAAGTTCACCTGATCTTCTGACTTGACGCCTGTGACCTCGACCATCCTTTTACCTTGTCTACAAATTTCCGTTTGCCTAATCCCTGACCACCGTCTTGTTTGTTGACTTCCCTTTGCCTACCACACTTGGGTCCTCAGCTCCTCTGAGAGTCCCTGTGAAGCCTAGCCTGACAAATACAAATATTTCGGAGCATGACATAAATGTGTGGGTACTGTTTGTTTAACTTTCAAGTCTTTCTATTGAGCAACTTAAAATACATTTTCAACATGCTTGTGTTTTCTTAGTGTAGCATTAAAAAGTTACTTTAATTAAAACTTAAATATTAACAAGCAATAGATACAAATTCACATTAAAATGTGTACCATGAAGAATTATTAAATATTCATACTGTAAACAGGGTCCTCATAAATAGATGTATAGAGTATGACCTGACTGTTTGTTAAGCCTCTCATTTTTCAGTTTGTTTTCCTCTGGGATGGAGGAGAGAGTGTACAGGGGACTGACCATCTGTCATGTTCTCAGGTGTCAAATTGCATTTTATCGACAAGGAAGGATTCACAAATAATATACTTTTCAAAGTGACATTAATTACCTGAAGTTTGAAATGATTACATACCTTCACTAACACTCAAGTGCATTTTTTCTAAGCTGTCTTTGCCCCATTCCTCCACTCCGCAGTAATAGACCCCAGAATCCTGCAGTGTCAGTCTGTTCATCCACACAGTAAAGGTCTTTGCTGAGACAGAGTTCGTGAGGGTGAATTTCCCTGCAGTAACAACAGTGTCTGTCTTACCAGTGCTAATGAGAACATCCTTATTCCCACAGGGATGACGACACCAGTACTTCACACTGTACTGATAACCATCCTGATATGGACATTTAATCTCTACACTTCATAACCGAAATATCAGTGTTTGTCTGCATCGAATGAATTACTGGGAACCCTGACCCTGACCAATGCAGTCAGGTGTTCAATTCACACACAAATCAATTCAGTTAAGCGCTTCATATATGCATCATCACCTACATTATTTGTCACAAAATAATGTGTAAAACCCGGACACAAACAGCAGTGAGAGAGTCTCAGATTTCAGCAGTGTCTGGGCTTTATTGAGCTTTGATCAGGCTCGTCCAGTGGGAACACACAAACAGGGGTAAAAACAAAAGCAAAACAAGCAGACAAACGTCGACACAAACGGGGTGCTCCAGGCAGCCAGGAGTTGTAGTGGCAGTCCTTCTTCTCATCGGATAACTGCTTCACCCGGGAAAGGAGAGAGGTTAAATAGATGATGCACAGCTGCCACTGACGTCACAGTCCGCAGCCTGTTTGCACATGAGCACCTAATCAGCGAGCGGCAGCAGCAGCCGAGCCGTGACAGACAGCTTCCTGTCACATAATGCTAATTCAAAAACACCTGTAAGTAAGGACAGCCTACCTTTACTGACGCTCAAGTGTATTTTTTCTAATGTGTCTTTGCCCCAATCCTCCACTCCGCAGTAATAGACCCCAGAATCCTGCAGTGTCAGTCTGTTCATCCACACAGTAAAGGTCTTTGCTGAGACAGAGTCAATCATGTTGAATCTCCCTGCAGTAACAACAGTGTCTGCCTTGCCATTTCTAATGAGAACATCCTTATTCCCACAGGGATCATGACACCAGTACTTCACACGGTACTGAGAACCATCCTGATATGGACACTTAATCTCTACACTTCCACCTTCAGCCCCAGTCACTCTTCTGTCAGCCGACTTCACACAGCCTAGAACTGGATGAAAAATTGTATAATCAGGAATTCATTCATCAGTGAGGAGTGAACAACAATCAAAAGCAAGACTCCAGCAACCTCAGTGAAAATCAGCGATGGTTGTCTGACTAGAACAGTGGTGGGCAACCTAAATTAATCAGTGGGCCGCAAGACCACTTTTACCACAATTACAAGTCATGAATGCTACATTTAATCCACAAATAGCAATATAATGCAATATATACATATCAACAATGTATTAAAGGAGTAACACATTGATACAAAATAAGCAGTTGTCATAAATACACTACTTTATTGTGTATTATTTTGTGGGGAGGGTGGTTGTGGGTCACAAGTGGATGCACTCTGAGCCGCATGTGGCCGTGGGCCGCAGATTGCCCACCACTGGACTAGAAGTTCTCATAAATTAAAGCCTTTAGTGTGTTTTCACATATAGTCCTCTTTAAAAGTGGACCAAAGAGTGGACCAAGAGAAAAATAACCCAGTTCTCTTTGATTTCACACTGTCCCAGATCTCTTTCTGGTCCACTTCAGCTGTTAGGGGTCTCAGTCCACTTACCATTCACACTATTGTTCTTTGGGAACCCAGACCACCAGTGTATACATACACCGATCAGCCATAACATTATTACCACCTGCCTAATATTGTGTAGGTCCCCCATTTGCCACCAAAACAGCCCTGACCCGTCGAGGCATGGACTCCACTAGACCTCTGAGGGTGTGCTGTGGTATCTGGCACCAAGACGTTAGCAGCAGATCCTTTAAGTCCTGTAAGTTGCAAGGTGGGGCCTCCATGGATCGGACTTGTTTGTCCAGCACATCCCACAGATGCTCGATTGGATTGAGATCTGGGGAATTTGGAGGCCAAGTCAACACCTTGAACTCGTGATTCATCAGACCAGGCCACCTTCTTCCATTGCTCCGTGGTCCAGTTCTGATGCTCACGAGCCCATTGTAGGCGCTTTCGGCAGTGGACAGGGGTCAGCATGGGCACCCTGACTGGTCTGTGGCTACGCAGCCCCATACGCAACAAACTGCGATGCACTGTGTGTTCTGACACCTTTCTATCAAAACATGGGTACTGCAACATACCAGAGGGTGGATGCTAAAATAAAGCACTAGTATAAGAAGTGCACGGTCGCTTTATGTATTATGTATGTCATGTGAATTATGTATGTGCAATGAATTAAGAGGGCCAAGACGGAAAAGCGATTATGAAAGCAAGCGAACCCAGAGCGTGCCATGTTCACAATGGACAGGTTAAGCGAACCACACGGCGGACCTGAAACGGACCGCACTGAGAGCGCCTCCTGAGATGGGCTGAGTCCGGTTCACTTCAGAGCGTCTGAGATCGTTTGGAGCATTCACATATGTGTGAATTGTTTTGCCAGCCGCTCTGAGTTCACTTACAATGTCCGAAACAAACCAAGTGTGGAAACACCCTTAATTTGAGCAGTTTACCACATTACATTTACAAAGATGTTTGGCATTTACCCCTTTTTGCATGATTTCACTTTCCCTTTCCCGCATCCTGGACAGGTTCATCATGGACACTAGAGTGAGTCTCCATAAGGACAGAACACTTGAAACGAAACTGAAGACTTAATTCAACACTAAACACTAACTGCTCTAATACTTTAGATCAAATCACAACAGTAGAAAAATAAAGTGATGCCATGGTCACATCATTGTAAGATCCTTTGATGGGAAACATTGACCGTAAATTGGAAGCTAAAGATAATCTGGTTTCTAGTTACTGGTTCAGTGATACATTCTTTTTTGAAAAAATAAATATATAAAATAATTAAACCACAACAACTCACCTACCAGGAGAAGCAAACAGCGCAAAGACGCTGGCATTTTCAGCCCCTTTGGTAATCTTAATATTCTTTACAGAGCGAGAACTCTTAAAGTCGTAACAGGAAGCTTTGTTGAACTCCACTTGGTAGGTGAAAATAACCGAACATTTTCATTTCTTGTCTGTTGTTGCACAATGCCCTTTGTACAGTGAAATAGTTTTGAGGCTGTTTTTAGCTGATGGAAAGAAAGACCCATATCAATGTATATAAAATAAATGTTTGTGCTTTTATTTTAAGAGCAAGTCTGATGGGAGCAACTTGAGAAAAAAATATTAAGAAAGTTTAATTAGGTGAATTATTTTCCTCCAAAGAACAACAAAAGATTCTAATGGAAACTTCAACTGGCCAGAATGGAGTCCACAATATAGGACCTCTGTACAAACCCACTAGCAGGGCAGTCCTCTGATGCAGCAGCAACGCATATATGACTTGTGCATGCACCCTGAACACTAGAGTTCAGACACCTTTGAAAGCAGTTTTAAAAATAAATTCTTCTCATCAGACCATAAGCAAACAAAATACCCTTTTGAAAACAATGTTTCAGTGGATTTGTTATCCTGCTCTTTTACCTTCTTTACTCATTTAAGATAATTACACCTGGTAATGCATTCTGGGATGCACATTGACCTCTCAGAGGACTGAAGCCAGGAGAGATGTGAGTCTATGGGTCGAGCCATTAGGTTTATGAGGTGAGATGTAGAGATTATGAGAGAGCTAACTTTATTTTAGACCTATGAAAGGTTGTCACAATGTCCAGAATCTGGTTGAACTGTCTGACTTATTACTGGAACAGTATCGACACTACATTATTAATCTCTTCACATTCAGTCTTTAGATATCTCCTTTATTTAGGAACTTAAACAGAATTAAACAGAAATTAAATATTGATCAATTGTAAAGTGAGTTTGAACAATTAGTTTAACTGAGCTACTTAGGAGAAACACTATTTAAAAGGCTGTCTCGTTTGGATAAAATGTAAAACGAAATACATTTTCACATCTTCACTCAATTGCCTATGAGATTCACACCAATTGAACAATACCATTAATGATACCTGCTCTTATACTTTGTTTCCTGTCACATGACTCTCACTTTGACCTGCATTATGTGACCAAATCCGTTTGTTAACACACAGAATTTTTCATTCAATGTTTAAAAAAGAAAGGAAGGAAATTTAAAGAATGAATGTTAATTTAAACCATGTGGTCTAATGAAAAACAATAATACAGCTAAACAAAACAGACATTTATATTTCAACATTAAGCTATTGAAAATAACGGCAAATTACCATGTACAACTTTATTTTCTATTGCTAATCTTTGGAAAAACCCACAAAAACAATTAAAATATTTAATAGTATATAATTGTTTCAATGTATGAAAAAATAGAAGGTTTGGCATGAAATACTAATGCCATTTCAATATTCCCCAAACTGAGCATTTTTATGAAAAAAAAAAAACTATCATATAAATATGAAATATGTTTACATGGTAAACACACCTGTAGTCGTACTATCTGTCATATGCTGTGAAGTATTGGTTAGTGTGGTGTCAGTAAATCCAGTCACAGGAAATGTGGTCCGAGTGGAAACTGTTGGAGCTGTACAGAAAAACAGGAATGAGAGGCATGGTCTAGAATAGGGATGCCCTGAAAAAAGAAATATAAATTACCTAAAATTATCTTTATTTTTTAAAATCTCCCAAGTGAAAACTACAGGCTACTTGTAAAAGCTACTTATGGACACTTAAAGTGACTAAATTGCAGTATTATGATGCTCATGATCACCGCCAGAGGCCGCTCGTGCCATTCTTTTCCTGTCTCTCTCAGACTATCCTCACCTAATCAGAAAACAATCTTCTCTGGTTAATCAGTCATTCAGTACATCTGTATCTGATCCATCCAATCATCAACCCATGTATTTATACCCCTTTGTTCCCCACAGAAGAAGTTGTGTTTGTGTCTTTACAGCAGGAGTGGCTGAGCTTAGACCTGGAGAGACGCAATCCTGCAGGATTTCCAGGTCTCTCTAAATTACCAATCAATAGATACCTTGAACACAGGGACATTTTGCCTAATTAAGTTCAATTAAACAGTTAACAAACAAAAAACAAATAACAAAAAGGTGGGTTAGCCACCCCTGCTTTATTGAGCGGTATCTCCAAGTTTCCTATTGATCTTTTGTGTTCTTGACCCCTGCCTGCCTTTTGCACCTCGTCTCCCGGATAGTCTTTGTTACCAAGTTCACCTGATCTTCTGACTTGACGCCTGTGACCTCGACCATCCTTTTACCTTGTCTACAAATTTCCGTTTGCCTAATCCCTGACCACCGTCTTGTTTGTTGACTTCCCTTTGCCTACCACACTTGGGTCCTCAGCTCCTCTGAGAGTCCCTGTGAAGCCTAGCCTGACAAATACAAATATTTCGGAGCATGACATAAATGTGTGGGTACTGTTTGTTTAACTTTCAAGTCTTTCTATTGAGCAACTTAAAATACATTTTCAACATGCTTGTGTTTTCTTAGTGTAGCATTAAAAAGTTACTTTAATTAAAACTTAAATATTAACAAGCAATAGATACAAATTCACATTAAAATGTGTACCATGAAGAATTATTAAATATTCATACTGTAAACAGGGTCCTCATAAATAGATGTATAGAGTATGACCTGACTGTTTGTTAAGCCTCTCATTTTTCAGTTTGTTTTCCTCTGGGATGGAGGAGAGAGTGTACAGGGGACTGACCATCTGTCATGTTCTCAGGTGTCAAATTGCATTTTATCGACAAGGAAGGATTCACAAATAATATACTTTTCAAAGTGACATTAATTACCTGAAGTTTGAAATGATTACATACCTTCACTAACACTCAAGTGCATTTTTTCTAAGCTGTCTTTGCCCCATTCCTCCACTCCGCAGTAATAGACCCCAGAATCCTGCAGTGTCAGTCTGTTCATCCACACAGTAAAGGTCTTTGCTGAGACAGAGTTCGTGAGGGTGAATTTCCCTGCAGTAACAACAGTGTCTGTCTTACCAGTGCTAATGAGAACATCCTTATTCCCACAGGGATGACGACACCAGTACTTCACACTGTACTGATAACCATCCTGATATGGACATTTAATCTCTACACTTCATAACCGAAATATCAGTGTTTGTCTGCATCGAATGAATTACTGGGAACCCTGACCCTGACCAATGCAGTCAGGTGTTCAATTCACACACAAATCAATTCAGTTAAGCGCTTCATATATGCATCATCACCTACATTATTTGTCACAAAATAATGTGTAAAACCCGGACACAAACAGCAGTGAGAGAGTCTCAGATTTCAGCAGTGTCTGGGCTTTATTGAGCTTTGATCAGGCTCGTCCAGTGGGAACACACAAACAGGGGGAAAAACAAAAGCAAAACAAGCAGACAAACGTCGACACAAACGGGGTGCTCCAGGCAGCCAGGAGTTGTAGTGGCAGTCCTTCTTCTCATCGGATAACTGCTTCACCCGGGAAAGGAGAGAGGTTAAATAGATGATGCACAGCTGCCACTGACGTCACAGTCCGCAGCCTGTTTGCACATGAGCACCTAATCAGCGAGCGGCAGCAGCAGCCGAGCCGTGACAGACAGCTTCCTGTCACATAATGCTAATTCAAAAACACCTGTAAGTAAGGACAGCCTACCTTTACTGACGCTCAAGTGTATTTTTTCTAATGTGTCTTTGCCCCAATCCTCCACTCCGCAGTAATAGACCCCAGAATCCTGCAGTGTCAGTCTGTTCATCCACACAGTAAAGGTCTTTGCTGAGACAGAGTCAATCATGTTGAATCTCCCTGCAGTAACAACAGTGTCTGCCTTGCCATTTCTAATGAGAACATCCTTATTCCCACAGGGATCATGACACCAGTACTTCACACGGTACTGAGAACCATCCTGATATGGACACTTAATCTCTACACTTCCACCTTCAGCCCCAGTCACTCTTCTGTCAGCCGACGTCACACAGCCTAGAACTGGATGAAAAATATGTATAATCAGGAATTCATTCATCAGTGAGGAGTGAACAACAATCAAAAGCAAGACTCCAGCAACCTCAGTGAAAATCAGCGATGGTTGTCTGACTAGAACAGTGGTGGGCAACCTAAATTAATCAGTGGGCCGCAAGACCACTATAATGCAATATATACATATCAACAATGTATTAAAGGAGTAACACATTGATACAAAATAAGCAGTTGTCATAAATACACTACTTTATTGTGTATTATTTTGTGGGGAGGGTGGTTGTGGGCCACAAGTGGATGCACTCTGAGCTGCATGTGGCCGTGGGCCGCAGATTGCCCACCACTGGACTAGAAGTTCTCATAAATTAAAGCCTTTAGTGTGTTTTCACATATAGTCCTCTTTAAAAGTGGACCAAAGAGTGGACCAAGAGAAAAATAACCCAGTTCTCTTTGATTTCACACTGTCCCAGATCTCTTTCTGGTCCACTTCAGCTGTTAGGGGTCTCAGTCCACTTACCATTCACACTATTGTTCTTTGGGAACCCAGACCACCAGTGTATACATACACCGATCAGCCATAACATTATTACCACCTGCCTAATATTGTGTAGGTCCCCCATTTGCCACCAAAACAGCCCTGACCCGTCGAGGCATGGACTCCACTAGACCTCTGAGGTTGTGCTGTGGTATCTGGCACCAAGACGTTAGCAGCAGATCCTTTAAGTCCTGTAAGTTGCAAGGTGGGGCCTCCATGGATCGGACTTGTTTGTCCAGCACATCCCACAGATGCTCGATTGGATTGAGATCTGGGGAATTTGGAGGCCAAGTCAACACCTTGAACTCGTGATTCATCAGACCAGGCCACCTTCTTCCATTGCTCCGTGGTCCAGTTCTGATGCTCACGAGCCCATTGTAGGCGCTTTCGGCAGTGGACAGGGGTCAGCATGGGCACCCTGACTGGTCTGCGGCTACGCAGCCCCATACGCAACAAACTGCGATGCACTGTGTGTTCTGACACCTTTCTATCAAAACTTGGGTACTGCAACATACCAGAGGGTGGATGCTAAAATAAAGCACTAGTATAAGAAGTGCACGGTCGCTTTATGTATTATGTATGTCATGTGAATTATGTATGTGCAATGAATTAAGAGGGCCAAGACGGAAAAGCGATTATGAAAGCAAGCGAACCCAGAGCGTGCCATGTTCACAATGGACAGGTTAAGCGAACCACACGGCGGACCTGAAACGGACCGCACTGAGAGCGCCTCCTGAGATGGGCTGAGTCCGGTTCACTTCAGAGGGTCTGAGATCGTTTGGAGCATTCACATATGTGTGAATTGTTTTGCCAGCCGCTCTGAGTTCACTTACAATGTCCGAAACAAACCAAGTGTGGAAACACCCTTAATTTGAGCAGTTTACCACATTACATTTACAAAGATGTTTGGCATTTACCCCTTTTTGCATGATTTCACTTTCCCTTTCCTGCATCCTGGACAGGTTCATCATGGACACTAAAATAACCGAACATTTTCATTTCTTGTCTGTTGTTGCACAATGCCCTTTGTACAGTGAAATAGTTTTGAGGCTGTTTATAGCTGATGGAAAGAAAGACCCATATCAATGTACATAAAATAAATGTTTGTGCTTTTATTTTAAGAGCAAGTCTGATGGGAGCAACTTGAGAAAAAAATATTAAGAAAGTTTAATTAGGTGAATTATTTTCCTCCAAAGAACAACAAAAGATTCTAATGGAAACTTCAACTGACTAGAATGGAGTCCACAATATAGGACCTCTGTACAAACCCACAAGCAGGGCAGTCCTCTGATGCAGCAGCAACGCATATATGACTGGTGCATGCACCCTGAACACTAGAGTTCAGAAACCTTTGAAAGCAGTTTTAAAAATAAATTCTTCTCATCAGACCATAAGCAAACAAAATACCCTTTTGAAAACAATGTTTCAGTGGATTTGTTATCCTGCTCTTTTACCTTCTTTACTCATTTAAGATAATTACACCTGGTAATGCATTCTGGGATGCACATTGACCTCTCAGAGGACTGAAGCCAGGAGAGATGTGAGTCTATGGGTCGAGCCATTAGGTTTATGAGGTGAGATGTAGAGATTATGAGAGAGCTAACTTTATTTTAGACCTATGAAAGGTTGTCACAATGTCCAGAATCTGGTTGAACTGTCTGACTTATTACTGGAACAGTATCGACACTACATTATTAATCTCTTCACATTCAGTCTTTAGATATCTCCTTTATTTAGGAACTTAAACAGAATTAAACAGAAATTAAATATTGATCAATTGTAAAGTGAGTTTGAACAATTAGTTTAACTGAGCTACTTAGGAGAAACACTATTTAAAAGGCTGTCTCGTTTGGATAAAATGTAAAACGAAATACATTTTCACATCTTCACTCAATTGCCTATGAGATTCACACCAATTGAACAATACCACTAATGATACCTGCTCTTATACTTTGTTTCCTGTCACATGACTCTCACTTTGACCTGCATTATGTGACCAAATCCGTTTGTTAACACACAGAATTTTTCATTCAATGTTTAAAAAAGAAAGGAAGGAAATTTAAAGAATGAATGTTAATTTAAACCATGTGGTCTAATGAAAAACAATAATACAGCTAAACAAAACAGACATTTATATTTCAACATTAAGCTATTGAAAATAACGGCAAATTACCATGTACAACTTTATTTTCTATTGCTAATCTTTGGAAAAACCCACAAAAACAATTAAAATATTTAATAGTATATAATTGTTTCAATGTATGAAAGAATAGAAGGTTTGGCATGAAATACTAATGCCATTTCAATATTCCCCAAACTGAGCATTTTTATGAAAAAAAAAAAACTATCATATAAATATGAAATATGTTTACATGGTAAACACACCTGTAGTCGTACTATCTGTCATATGCTGTGAAGTATTGGTTAGTGTGGTGTCAGTAAATCCAGTCACAGGAAATGTGGTCCGAGTGGAAACTGTTGGAGCTGTACAGAAAAACAGGAATGAGAGGCATGGTCTAGAATAGGGATGCCCTGAAAAAAGAAATATAAATTACCTAAAATTATCTTTATTTTTTAAAATCTCCCAAGTGAAAACTACAGGCTACTTGTAAAAGCTACTTATGGACACTTAAAGTGACTAAATTGCAGTATTATGATGCTCATGATCACCGCCAGAGGCCGCTCGTGCCATTCTTTTCCTGTCTCTCTCAGACTATCCTCACCTAATCAGAAAACAATCTTCTCTGGTTAATCAGTCATTCAGTACATCTGTATCTGATCCATCCAATCATCAACCCATGTATTTATACCCCTTTGTTCCCCACAGAAGAAGTTGTGTTTGTGTCTTTACAGCAGGAGTGGCTGAGCTTAGACCTGGAGAGACGCAATCCTGCAGGATTTCCAGGTCTCTCTAAATTACCAATCAATAGATACCTTGAACACAGGGACATTTTGCCTAATTAAGTTCAATTAAACAGTTAACAAACAAAAAACAAATAACAAAAAGGTGGGTTAGCCACCCCTGCTTTATTGAGCGGTATCTCCAAGTTTCCTATTGATCTTTTGTGTTCTTGACCCCTGCCTGCCTTTTGCACCTCGTCTCCCGGATAGTCTTTGTTACCAAGTTCACCTGATCTTCTGACTTGACGCCTGTGACCTCGACCATCCTTTTACCTTGTCTACAAATTTCCGTTTGCCTAATCCCTGACCACCGTCTTGTTTGTTGACTTCCCTTTGCCTACCACACTTGGGTCCTCAGCTCCTCTGAGAGTCCCTGTGAAGCCTAGCCTGACAAATACAAATATTTCGGAGCATGACATAAATGTGTGGGTACTGTTTGTTTAACTTTCAAGTCTTTCTATTGAGCAACTTAAAATACATTTTCAACATGCTTGTGTTTTCTTAGTGTAGCATTAAAAAGTTACTTTAATTAAAACTTAAATATTAACAAGCAATAGATACAAATTCACATTAAAATGTGTACCATGAAGAATTATTAAATATTCATACTGTAAACAGGGTCCTCATAAATAGATGTATAGAGTATGACCTGACTGTTTGTTAAGCCTCTCATTTTTCAGTTTGTTTTCCTCTGGGATGGAGGAGAGAGTGTACAGGGGACTGACCATCTGTCATGTTCTCAGGTGTCAAATTGCATTTTATCGACAAGGAAGGATTCACAAATAATATACTTTTCAAAGTGACATTAATTACCTGAAGTTTGAAATGATTACATACCTTCACTAACACTCAAGTGCATTTTTTCTAAGCTGTCTTTGCCCCATTCCTCCACTCCGCAGTAATAGACCCCAGAATCCTGCAGTGTCAGTCTGTTCATCCACACAGTAAAGGTCTTTGCTGAGACAGAGTTCGTGAGGGTGAATTTCCCTGCAGTAACAACAGTGTCTGTCTTACCAGTGCTAATGAGAACATCCTTATTCCCACAGGGATGACGACACCAGTACTTCACACTGTACTGATAACCATCCTGATATGGACATTTAATCTCTACACTTCATAACCGAAATATCAGTGTTTGTCTGCATCGAATGAATTACTGGGAACCCTGACCCTGACCAATGCAGTCAGGTGTTCAATTCACACACAAATCAATTCAGTTAAGCGCTTCATATATGCATCATCACCTACATTATTTGTCACAAAATAATGTGTAAAACCCGGACACAAACAGCAGTGAGAGAGTCTCAGATTTCAGCAGTGTCTGGGCTTTATTGAGCTTTGATCAGGCTCGTCCAGTGGGAACACACAAACAGGGGGAAAAACAAAAGCAAAACAAGCAGACAAACGTCGACACAAACGGGGTGCTCCAGGCAGCCAGGAGTTGTAGTGGCAGTCCTTCTTCTCATCGGATAACTGCTTCACCCGGGAAAGGAGAGAGGTTAAATAGATGATGCACAGCTGCCACTGACGTCACAGTCCGCAGCCTGTTTGCACATGAGCACCTAATCAGCGAGCGGCAGCAGCAGCCGAGCCGTGACAGACAGCTTCCTGTCACATAATGCTAATTCAAAAACACCTGTAAGTAAGGACAGCCTACCTTTACTGACGCTCAAGTGTATTTTTTCTAATGTGTCTTTGCCCCAATCCTCCACTCCGCAGTAATAGACCCCAGAATCCTGCAGTGTCAGTCTGTTCATCCACACAGTAAAGGTCTTTGCTGAGACAGAGTCAATCATGTTGAATCTCCCTGCAGTAACAACAGTGTCTGCCTTGCCATTTCTAATGAGAACATCCTTATTCCCACAGGGATCATGACACCAGTACTTCACACGGTACTGAGAACCATCCTGATATGGACACTTAATCTCTACACTTCCACCTTCAGCCCCAGTCACTCTTCTGTCAGCCGACGTCACACAGCCTAGAACTGGATGAAAAATATGTATAATCAGGAATTCATTCATCAGTGAGGAGTTAACAACAATCAAAAGCAAGACTCCAGCAACCTCAGTGAAAATCAGCGATGGTTGTCTGACTAGAACAGTGGTGGGCAACCTAAATTAATCAGTGGGCCGCAAGACCACTATAATGCAATATATACATATCAACAATGTATTAAAGGAGTAACACATTGATACAAAATAAGCAGTTGTCATAAATACACTACTTTATTGTGTATTATTTTGTGGGGAGGGTGGTTGTGGGCCACAAGTGGATGCACTCTGAGCTGCATGTGGCCGTGGGCCGCAGATTGCCCACCACTGGACTAGAAGTTCTCATAAATTAAAGCCTTTAGTGTGTTTTCACATATAGTCCTCTTTAAAAGTGGACCAAAGAGTGGACCAAGAGAAAAATAACCCAGTTCTCTTTGATTTCACACTGTCCCAGATCTCTTTCTGGTCCACTTCAGCTGTTAGGGGTCTCAGTCCACTTACCATTCACACTATTGTTCTTTGGGAACCCAGACCACCAGTGTATACATACACCGATCAGCCATAACATTATTACCACCTGCCTAATATTGTGTAGGTCCCCCATTTGCCACCAAAACAGCCCTGACCCGTCGAGGCATGGACTCCACTAGACCTCTGAGGTTGTGCTGTGGTATCTGGCACCAAGACGTTAGCAGCAGATCCTTTAAGTCCTGTAAGTTGCAAGGTGGGGCCTCCATGGATCGGACTTGTTTGTCCAGCACATCCCACAGATGCTCGATTGGATTGAGATCTGGGGAATTTGGAGGCCAAGTCAACACCTTGAACTCGTGATTCATCAGACCAGGCCACCTTCTTCCATTGCTCCGTGGTCCAGTTCTGATGCTCACGAGCCCATTGTAGGCGCTTTCGGCAGTGGACAGGGGTCAGCATGGGCACCCTGACTGGTCTGCGGCTACGCAGCCCCATACGCTACAAACTGCGATGCACTGTGTGTTCTGACACCTTTCTATCAAAACTTGGGTACTGCAACATACCAGAGGGTGGATGCTAAAATAAAGCACTAGTATAAGAAGTGCACGGTCGCTTTATGTATTATGTATGTCATGTGAATTATGTATGTGCAATGAATTAAGAGGGCCAAGACGGAAAAGCGATTATGAAAGCAAGCGAACCCAGAGCGTGCCATGTTCACAATGGACAGGTTAAGCGAACCACACGGCGGACCTGAAACGGACCGCACTGAGAGCGCCTCCTGAGATGGGCTGAGTCCGGTTCACTTCAGAGGGTCTGAGATCGTTTGGAGCATTCACATATGTGTGAATTGTTTTGCCAGCCGCTCTGAGTTCACTTACAATGTCCGAAACAAACCAAGTGTGGAAACACCCTTAATTTGAGCAGTTTACCACATTACATTTACAAAGATGTTTGGCATTTACCCCTTTTTGCATGATTTCACTTTCCCTTTCCTGCATCCTGGACAGGTTCATCATGGACACTAAAATAACCGAACATTTTCATTTCTTGTCTGTTGTTGCACAATGCCCTTTGTACAGTGAAATAGTTTTGAGGCTGTTTATAGCTGATGGAAAGAAAGACCCATATCAATGTACATAAAATAAATGTTTGTGCTTTTATTTTAAGAGCAAGTCTGATGGGAGCAACTTGAGAAAAAAATATTAAGAAAGTTTAATTAGGTGAATTATTTTCCTCCAAAGAACAACAAAAGATTCTAATGGAAACTTCAACTGACTAGAATGGAGTCCACAATATAGGACCTCTGTACAAACCCACTAGCAGGGCAGTCCTCTGATGCAGCAGCAACGCATATATGACTTGTGCATGCACCCTGAACACTAGAGTTCAGACACCTTTGAAAGCAGTTTTAAAAATAAATTCTTCTCATCAGACCATAAGCAAACAAAATACCCTTTTGAAAACAATGTTTCAGTGGATTTGTTATCCTGCTCTTTTACCTTCTTTACTCATTTAAGATAATTACACCTGGTAATGCATTCTGGGATGCACATTGACCTCTCAGAGGACTGAAGCCAGGAGAGATGTGAGTCTATGGGTCGAGCCATTAGGTTTATGAGGTGAGATGTAGAGATTATGAGAGAGCTAACTTTATTTTAGACCTATGAAAGGTTGTCACAATGTCCAGAATCTGGTTGAACTGTCTGACTTATTACTGGAACAGTATCGACACTACATTATTAATCTCTTCACATTCAGTCTTTAGATATCTCCTTTATTTAGGAACTTAAACAGAATTAAACAGAAATTAAATATTGATCAATTGTAAAGTGAGTTTGAACAATTAGTTTAACTGAGCTACTTAGGAGAAACACTATTTAAAAGGCTGTCTCGTTTGGATAAAATGTAAAACGAAATACATTTTCACATCTTCACTCAATTGCCTATGAGATTCACACCAATTGAACAATACCACTAATGATACCTGCTCTTATACTTTGTTTCCTGTCACATGACTCTCACTTTGACCTGCATTATGTGACCAAATCCGTTTGTTAACACACAGAATTTTTCATTCAATGTTTAAAAAAGAAAGGAAGGAAATGTAAAGAATGAATGTTAATTTAAACCATGTGGTCTAATGAAAAACAATATTACAGCTAAACAAAACAGACATTTATATTTCAACATTAAGCTATTGAAAATAACGGCAAATTACCATGTACAACTTTATTTTCTATTGCTAATCTTTGGAAAAACCCACAAAAACAATTAAAATATTTAATAGTATATAATTGTTTTAATGTATGAAAAAATAGAAGGTTTGGCATGAAATACTAATGCCATTTCAATATTCCCCAAACTGAGCATTTTTATGAAAAAAAAAAAACTATCATATAAATATGAAATATGTTTACATGGTAAACACACCTGTAGTCGTACTATCTGTCATATGCTGTGAAGTATTGGTTAGTGTGGTGTCAGTAAATCCAGTCACAGGAAATGTGGTCCGAGTGGAAACTGTTGGAGCTGTACAGAAAAACAGGAATGAGAGGCATGGTCTAGAATAGGGATGCCCTGAAAAAAGAAATATAAATTACCTAAAATTATCTTTATTTTTTAAAATCTCCCAAGTGAAAACTACAGGCTACTTGTAAAAGCTACTTATGGACACTTAAAGTGACTAAATTGCAGTATTATGATGCTCATGATCACCGCCAGAGGCCGCTCGTGCCATTCTTTTCCTGTCTCTCTCAGACTATCCTCACCTAATCAGAAAACAATCTTCTCTGGTTAATCAGTCATTCAGTACATCTGTATCTGATCCATCCAATCATCAACCCATGTATTTATACCCCTTTGTTCCCCACAGAAGAAGTTGTGTTTGTGTCTTTACAGCAGGAGTGGCTGAGCTTAGACCTGGAGAGACGCAATCCTGCAGGATTTCCAGGTCTCTCTAAATTACCAATCAATAGATACCTTGAACACAGGGACATTTTGCCTAATTAAGTTCAATTAAACAGTTAACAAACAAAAAACAAATAACAAAAAGGTGGGTTAGCCACCCCTGCTTTATTGAGCGGTATCTCCAAGTTTCCTATTGATCTTTTGTGTTCTTGACCCCTGCCTGCCTTTTGCACCTCGTCTCCCGGATAGTCTTTGTTACCAAGTTCACCTGATCTTCTGACTTGACGCCTGTGACCTCGACCATCCTTTTACCTTGTCTACAAATTTCCGTTTGCCTAATCCCTGACCACCGTCTTGTTTGTTGACTTCCCTTTGCCTACCACACTTGGGTCCTCAGCTCCTCTGAGAGTCCCTGTGAAGCCTAGCCTGACAAATACAAATATTTCGGAGCATGACATAAATGTGTGGGTACTGTTTGTTTAACTTTCAAGTCTTTCTATTGAGCAACTTAAAATACATTTTCAACATGCTTGTGTTTTCTTAGTGTAGCATTAAAAAGTTACTTTAATTAAAACTTAAATATTAACAAGCAATAGATACAAATTCACATTAAAATGTGTACCATGAAGAATTATTAAATATTCATACTGTAAACAGGGTCCTCATAAATAGATGTATAGAGTATGACCTGACTGTTTGTTAAGCCTCTCATTTTTCAGTTTGTTTTCCTCTGGGATGGAGGAGAGAGTGTACAGGGGACTGACCATCTGTCATGTTCTCAGGTGTCAAATTGCATTTTATCGACAAGGAAGGATTCACAAATAATATACTTTTCAAAGTGACATTAATTACCTGAAGTTTGAAATGATTACATACCTTCACTAACACTCAAGTGCATTTTTTCTAAGCTGTCTTTGCCCCATTCCTCCACTCCGCAGTAATAGACCCCAGAATCCTGCAGTGTCAGTCTGTTCATCCACACAGTAAAGGTCTTTGCTGAGACAGAGTTCGTGAGGGTGAATTTCCCTGCAGTAACAACAGTGTCTGTCTTACCAGTGCTAATGAGAACATCCTTATTCCCACAGGGATGACGACACCAGTACTTCACACTGTACTGATAACCATCCTGATATGGACATTTAATCTCTACACTTCATAACCGAAATATCAGTGTTTGTCTGCATCGAATGAATTACTGGGAACCCTGACCCTGACCAATGCAGTCAGGTGTTCAATTCACACACAAATCAATTCAGTTAAGCGCTTCATATATGCATCATCACCTACATTATTTGTCACAAAATAATGTGTAAAACCCGGACACAAACAGCAGTGAGAGAGTCTCAGATTTCAGCAGTGTCTGGGCTTTATTGAGCTTTGATCAGGCTCGTCCAGTGGGAACACACAAACAGGGGGAAAAACAAAAGCAAAACAAGCAGACAAACGTCGACACAAACGGGGTGCTCCAGGCAGCCAGGAGTTGTAGTGGCAGTCCTTCTTCTCATCGGATAACTGCTTCACCCGGGAAAGGAGAGAGGTTAAATAGATGATGCACAGCTGCCACTGACGTCACAGTCCGCAGCCTGTTTGCACATGAGCACCTAATCAGCGAGCGGCAGCAGCAGCCGAGCCGTGACAGACAGCTTCCTGTCACATAATGCTAATTCAAAAACACCTGTAAGTAAGGACAGCCTACCTTTACTGACGCTCAAGTGTATTTTTTCTAATGTGTCTTTGCCCCAATCCTCCACTCCGCAGTAATAGACCCCAGAATCCTGCAGTGTCAGTCTGTTCATCCACACAGTAAAGGTCTTTGCTGAGACAGAGTCAATCATGTTGAATCTCCCTGCAGTAACAACAGTGTCTGCCTTGCCATTTCTAATGAGAACATCCTTATTCCCACAGGGATCATGACACCAGTACTTCACACGGTACTGAGAACCATCCTGATATGGACACTTAATCTCTACACTTCCACCTTCAGCCCCAGTCACTCTTCTGTCAGCCGACGTCACACAGCCTAGAACTGGATGAAAAATATGTATAATCAGGAATTCATTCATCAGTGAGGAGTTAACAACAATCAAAAGCAAGACTCCAGCAACCTCAGTGAAAATCAGCGATGGTTGTCTGACTAGAACAGTGGTGGGCAACCTAAATTAATCAGTGGGCCGCAAGACCACTATAATGCAATATATACATATCAACAATGTATTAAAGGAGTAACACATTGATACAAAATAAGCAGTTGTCATAAATACACTACTTTATTGTGTATTATTTTGTGGGGAGGGTGGTTGTGGGCCACAAGTGGATGCACTCTGAGCTGCATGTGGCCGTGGGCCGCAGATTGCCCACCACTGGACTAGAAGTTCTCATAAATTAAAGCCTTTAGTGTGTTTTCACATATAGTCCTCTTTAAAAGTGGACCAAAGAGTGGACCAAGAGAAAAATAACCCAGTTCTCTTTGATTTCACACTGTCCCAGATCTCTTTCTGGTCCACTTCAGCTGTTAGGGGTCTCAGTCCACTTACCATTCACACTATTGTTCTTTGGGAACCCAGACCACCAGTGTATACATACACCGATCAGCCATAACATTATTACCACCTGCCTAATATTGTGTAGGTCCCCCATTTGCCACCAAAACAGCCCTGACCCGTCGAGGCATGGACTCCACTAGACCTCTGAGGTTGTGCTGTGGTATCTGGCACCAAGACGTTAGCAGCAGATCCTTTAAGTCCTGTAAGTTGCAAGGTGGGGCCTCCATGGATCGGACTTGTTTGTCCAGCACATCCCACAGATGCTCGATTGGATTGAGATCTGGGGAATTTGGAGGCCAAGTCAACACCTTGAACTCGTGATTCATCAGACCAGGCCACCTTCTTCCATTGCTCCGTGGTCCAGTTCTGATGCTCACGAGCCCATTGTAGGCGCTTTCGGCAGTGGACAGGGGTCAGCATGGGCACCCTGACTGGTCTGCGGCTACGCAGCCCCATACGCAACAAACTGCGATGCACTGTGTGTTCTGACACCTTTCTATCAAAACTTGGGTACTGCAACATACCAGAGGGTGGATGCTAAAATAAAGCACTAGTATAAGAAGTGCACGGTCGCTTTATGTATTATGTATGTCATGTGAATTATGTATGTGCAATGAATTAAGAGGGCCAAGACGGAAAAGCGATTATGAAAGCAAGCGAACCCAGAGCGTGCCATGTTCACAATGGACAGGTTAAGCGAACCACACGGCGGACCTGAAACGGACCGCACTGAGAGCGCCTCCTGAGATGGGCTGAGTCCGGTTCACTTCAGAGCGTCTGAGATCGTTTGGAGCATTCACATATGTGTGAATTGTTTTGCCAGCCGCTCTGAGTTCACTTACAATGTCCGAAACAAACCAAGTGTGGAAACACCCTTAATTTGAGCAGTTTACCACATTACATTTACAAAGATGTTTGGCATTTACCCCTTTTTGCATGATTTCACTTTCCCTTTCCTGCATCCTGGACAGGTTCATCATGGACACTAAAATAACCGAACATTTTCATTTCTTGTCTGTTGTTGCACAATGCCCTTTGTACAGTGAAATAGTTTTGAGGCTGTTTATAGCTGATGGAAAGAAAGACCCATATCAATGTACATAAAATAAATGTTTGTGCTTTTATTTTAAGAGCAAGTCTGATGGGAGCAACTTGAGAAAAAAATATTAAGAAAGTTTAATTAGGTGAATTATTTTCCTCCAAAGAACAACAAAAGATTCTAATGGAAACTTCAACTGACTAGAATGGAGTCCACAATATAGGACCTCTGTACAAACCCACTAGCAGGGCAGTCCTCTGATGCAGCAGCAACGCATATATGACTTGTGCATGCACCCTGAACACTAGAGTTCAGACACCTTTGAAAGCAGTTTTAAAAATAAATTCTTCTCATCAGACCATAAGCAAACAAAATACCCTTTTGAAAACAATGTTTCAGTGGATTTGTTATCCTGCTCTTTTACCTTCTTTACTCATTTAAGATAATTACACCTGGTAATGCATTCTGGGATGCACATTGACCTCTCAGAGGACTGAAGCCAGGAGAGATGTGAGTCTATGGGTCGAGCCATTAGGTTTATGAGGTGAGATGTAGAGATTATGAGAGAGCTAACTTTATTTTAGACCTATGAAAGGTTGTCACAATGTCCAGAATCTGGTTGAACTGTCTGACTTATTACTGGAACAGTATCGACACTACATTATTAATCTCTTCACATTCAGTCTTTAGATATCTCCTTTATTTAGGAACTTAAACAGAATTAAACAGAAATTAAATATTGATCAATTGTAAAGTGAGTTTGAACAATTAGTTTAACTGAGCTACTTAGGAGAAACACTATTTAAAAGGCTGTCTCGTTTGGATAAAATGTAAAACGAAATACATTTTCACATCTTCACTCAATTGCCTATGAGATTCACACCAATTGAACAATACCACTAATGATACCTGCTCTTATACTTTGTTTCCTGTCACATGACTCTCACTTTGACCTGCATTATGTGACCAAATCCGTTTGTTAACACACAGAATTTTTCATTCAATGTTTAAAAAAGAAAGGAAGGAAATTTAAAGAATGAATGTTAATTTAAACCATGTGGTCTAATGAAAAACAATAATACAGCTAAACAAAACAGACATTTATATTTCAACATTAAGCTATTGAAAATAACGGCAAATTACCATGTACAACTTTATTTTCTATTGCTAATCTTTGGAAAAACCCACAAAAACAATTAAAATATTTAATAGTATATAATTGTTTCAATGTATGAAAAAATAGAAGGTTTGGCATGAAATACTAATGCCATTTCAATATTCCCCAAACTGAGCATTTTTATGAAAAAAAAAAAACTATCATATAAATATGAAATATGTTTACATGGTAAACACACCTGTAGTCGTACTATCTGTCATATGCTGTGAAGTATTGGTTAGTGTGGTGTCAGTAAATCCAGTCACAGGAAATGTGGTCCGAGTGGAAACTGTTGGAGCTGTACAGAAAAACAGGAATGAGAGGCATGGTCTAGAATAGGGATGCCCTGAAAAACGAAATATAAATTACCTAAAATTATCTTTATTTTTTAAAATCTCCCAAGTGAAAACTACAGGCTACTTGTAAAAGCTACTTATGGACACTTAAAGTGACTAAATTGCAGTATTATGATGCTCATGATCACCGCCAGAGGCCGCTCGTGCCATTCTTTTCCTGTCTCTCTCAGACTATCCTCACCTAATCAGTGAACAATCTTCTCTGGTTAATCAGTCATTCAGTACATCTGTATCTGATCCATCCAATCATCAACCCATGTATTTATACCCCTTTGTTCCCCACAGAAGAAGTTGTGTTTGTGTCTTTACAGCAGGAGTGGCTGAGCTTAGACCTGGAGAGACGCAATCCTGCAGGATTTCCAGGTCTCTCTAAATTACCAATCAATAGATACCTTGAACACAGGGACATTTTGCCTAATTAAGTTCAATTAAACAGTTAACAAACAAAAAACAAATAACAAAAAGGTGGGTTAGCCACCCCTGCTTTATTGAGCGGTATCTCCAAGTTTCCTATTGATCTTTTGTGTTCTTGACCCCTGCCTGCCTTTTGCACCTCGTCTCCCGGATAGTCTTTGTTACCAAGTTCACCTGATCTTCTGACTTGACGCCTGTGACCTCGACCATCCTTTTACCTTGTCTACAAATTTCCGTTTGCCTAATCCCTGACCACCGTCTTGTTTGTTGACTTCCCTTTGCCTACCACACTTGGGTCCTCAGCTCCTCTGAGAGTCCCTGTGAAGCCTAGCCTGACAAATACAAATATTTCGGAGCATGACATAAATGTGTGGGTACTGTTTGTTTAACTTTCAAGTCTTTCTATTGAGCAACTTAAAATACATTTTCAACATGCTTGTGTTTTCTTAGTGTAGCATTAAAAAGTTACTTTAATTAAAACTTAAATATTAACAAGCAATAGATACAAATTCACATTAAAATGTGTACCATGAAGAATTATTAAATATTCATACTGTAAACAGGGTCCTCATAAATAGATGTATAGAGTATGACCTGACTGTTGGGCCTCTCATTTTTCAGTTTGTTCTCCTCTGGGATGGAGGAGAGAGTGTACAGGGGACTGACCATCTGTCATGTTCTCAGGTGTCAAATTGCATTTTATCGACAAGGAAGGATTCACAAATAATATACTTTTCAAAGTGACATTAATTACCTGAAGTTTGAAATGATTACATACCTTCACTAACACTCAAGTGCATTTTTTCTAAGCTGTCTTTGCCCCATTCCTCCACTCCGCAGTAATAGACCCCAGAATCCTGCAGTGTCAGTCTGTTCATCCACACAGTAAAGGTCTTTGCTGAGACAGAGTTCGTGAGGGTGAATTTCCCTGCAGTAACAACAGTGTCTGTCTTACCAGTGCTAATGAGAACATCCTTATTCCCACAGGGATGACGACACCAGTACTTCACACTGTACTGATAACCATCCTGATATGGACATTTAATCTCTACACTTCATAACCGAAATATCAGTGTTTGTCTGCATCGAATGAATTACTGGGAACCCTGACCCTGACCAATGCAGTCAGGTGTTCAATTCACACACAAATCAATTCAGTTAAGCGCTTCATATATGCATCATCACCTACATTATTTGTCACAAAATAATGTGTAAAACCCGGACACAAACAGCAGTGAGAGAGTCTCAGATTTCAGCAGTGTCTGGGCTTTATTGAGCTTTGATCAGGCTCGTCCAGTGGGAACACACAAACAGGGGGAAAAACAAAAGCAAAACAAGCAGACAAACGTCGACACAAACGGGGTGCTCCAGGCAGCCAGGAGTTGTAGTGGCAGTCCTTCTTCTCATCGGATAACTGCTTCACCCGGGAAAGGAGAGAGGTTAAATAGATGATGCACAGCTGCCACTGACGTCACAGTCCGCAGCCTGTTTGCACATGAGCACCTAATCAGCGAGCGGCAGCAGCAGCCGAGCCGTGACAGACAGCTTCCTGTCACATAATGCTAATTCAAAAACACCTGTAAGTAAGGACAGCCTACCTTTACTGACGCTCAAGTGTATTTTTTCTAATGTGTCTTTGCCCCAATCCTCCACTCCGCAGTAATAGACCCCAGAATCCTGCAGTGTCAGTCTGTTCATCCACACAGTAAAGGTCTTTGCTGAGACAGAGTCAATCATGTTGAATCTCCCTGCAGTAACAACAGTGTCTGCCTTGCCATTTCTAATGAGAACATCCTTATTCCCACAGGGATCATGACACCAGTACTTCACACGGTACTGAGAACCATCCTGATATGGACACTTAATCTCTACACTTCCACCTTCAGCCCCAGTCACTCTTCTGTCAGCCGACGTCACACAGCCTAGAACTGGATGAAAAATATGTATAATCAGGAATTCATTCATCAGTGAGGAGTTAACAACAATCAAAAGCAAGACTCCAGCAACCTCAGTGAAAATCAGCGATGGTTGTCTGACTAGAACAGTGGTGGGCAACCTAAATTAATCAGTGGGCCGCAAGACCACTATAATGCAATATATACATATCAACAATGTATTAAAGGAGTAACACATTGATACAAAATAAGCAGTTGTCATAAATACACTACTTTATTGTGTATTATTTTGTGGGGAGGGTGGTTGTGGGCCACAAGTGGATGCACTCTGAGCTGCATGTGGCCGTGGGCCGCAGATTGCCCACCACTGGACTAGAAGTTCTCATAAATTAAAGCCTTTAGTGTGTTTTCACATATAGTCCTCTTTAAAAGTGGACCAAAGAGTGGACCAAGAGAAAAATAACCCAGTTCTCTTTGATTTCACACTGTCCCAGATCTCTTTCTGGTCCACTTCAGCTGTTAGGGGTCTCAGTCCACTTACCATTCACACTATTGTTCTTTGGGAACCCAGACCACCAGTGTATACATACACCGATCAGCCATAACATTATTACCACCTGCCTAATATTGTGTAGGTCCCCCATTTGCCACCAAAACAGCCCTGACCCGTCGAGGCATGGACTCCACTAGACCTCTGAGGTTGTGCTGTGGTATCTGGCACCAAGACGTTAGCAGCAGATCCTTTAAGTCCTGTAAGTTGCAAGGTGGGGCCTCCATGGATCGGACTTGTTTGTCCAGCACATCCCACAGATGCTCGATTGGATTGAGATCTGGGGAATTTGGAGGCCAAGTCAACACCTTGAACTCGTGATTCATCAGACCAGGCCACCTTCTTCCATTGCTCCGTGGTCCAGTTCTGATGCTCACGAGCCCATTGTAGGCGCTTTCGGCAGTGGACAGGGGTCAGCATGGGCACCCTGACTGGTCTGCGGCTACGCAGCCCCATACGCAACAAACTGCGATGCACTGTGTGTTCTGACACCTTTCTATCAAAACTTGGGTACTGCAACATACCAGAGGGTGGATGCTAAAATAAAGCACTAGTATAAGAAGTGCACGGTCGCTTTATGTATTATGTATGTCATGTGAATTATGTATGTGCAATGAATTAAGAGGGCCAAGACGGAAAAGCGATTATGAAAGCAAGCGAACCCAGAGCGTGCCATGTTCACAATGGACAGGTTAAGCGAACCACACGGCGGACCTGAAACGGACCGCACTGAGAGCGCCTCCTGAGATGGGCTGAGTCCGGTTCACTTCAGAGGGTCTGAGATCGTTTGGAGCATTCACATATGTGTGAATTGTTTTGCCAGCCGCTCTGAGTTCACTTACAATGTCCGAAACAAACCAAGTGTGGAAACACCCTTAATTTGAGCAGTTTACCACATTACATTTACAAAGATGTTTGGCATTTACCCCTTTTTGCATGATTTCACTTTCCCTTTCCTGCATCCTGGACAGGTTCATCATGGACACTAAAATAACCGAACATTTTCATTTCTTGTCTGTTGTTGCACAATGCCCTTTGTACAGTGAAATAGTTTTGAGGCTGTTTATAGCTGATGGAAAGAAAGACCCATATCAATGTACATAAAATAAATGTTTGTGCTTTTATTTTAAGAGCAAGTCTGATGGGAGCAACTTGAGAAAAAAATATTAAGAAAGTTTAATTAGGTGAATTATTTTCCTCCAAAGAACAACAAAAGATTCTAATGGAAACTTCAACTGACTAGAATGGAGTCCACAATATAGGACCTCTGTACAAACCCACTAGCAGGGCAGTCCTCTGATGCAGCAGCAACGCATATATGACTTGTGCATGCACCCTGAACACTAGAGTTCAGACACCTTTGAAAGCAGTTTTAAAAATAAATTCTTCTCATCAGACCATAAGCAAACAAAATACCCTTTTGAAAACAATGTTTCAGTGGATTTGTTATCCTGCTCTTTTACCTTCTTTACTCATTTAAGATAATTACACCTGGTAATGCATTCTGGGATGCACATTGACCTCTCAGAGGACTGAAGCCAGGAGAGATGTGAGTCTATGGGTCGAGCCATTAGGTTTATGAGGTGAGATGTAGAGATTATGAGAGAGCTAACTTTATTTTAGACCTATGAAAGGTTGTCACAATGTCCAGAATCTGGTTGAACTGTCTGACTTATTACTGGAACAGTATCGACACTACATTATTAATCTCTTCACATTCAGTCTTTAGATATCTCCTTTATTTAGGAACTTAAACAGAATTAAACAGAAATTAAATATTGATCAATTGTAAAGTGAGTTTGAACAATTAGTTTAACTGAGCTACTTAGGAGAAACACTATTTAAAAGGCTGTCTCGTTTGGATAAAATGTAAAACGAAATACATTTTCACATCTTCACTCAATTGCCTATGAGATTCACACCAATTGAACAATACCACTAATGATACCTGCTCTTATACTTTGTTTCCTGTCACATGACTCTCACTTTGACCTGCATTATGTGACCAAATCCGTTTGTTAACACACAGAATTTTTCATTCAATGTTTAAAAAAGAAAGGAAGGAAATTTAAAGAATGAATGTTAATTTAAACCATGTGGTCTAATGAAAAACAATAATACAGCTAAACAAAACAGACATTTATATTTCAACATTAAGCTATTGAAAATAACGGCAAATTACCATGTACAACTTTATTTTCTATTGCTAATCTTTGGAAAAACCCACAAAAACAATTAAAATATTTAATAGTATATAATTGTTTCAATGTATGAAAAAATAGAAGGTTTGGCATGAAATACTAATGCCATTTCAATATTCCCCAAACTGAGCATTTTTATGAAAAAAAAAAAACTATCATATAAATATGAAATATGTTTACATGGTAAACACACCTGTAGTCGTACTATCTGTCATATGCTGTGAAGTATTGGTTAGTGTGGTGTCAGTAAATCCAGTCACAGGAAATGTGGTCCGAGTGGAAACTGTTGGAGCTGTACAGAAAAACAGGAATGAGAGGCATGGTCTAGAATAGGGATGCCCTGAAAAACGAAATATAAATTACCTAAAATTATCTTTATTTTTTAAAATCTCCCAAGTGAAAACTACAGGCTACTTGTAAAAGCTACTTATGGACACTTAAAGTGACTAAATTGCAGTATTATGATGCTCATGATCACCGCCAGAGGCCGCTCGTGCCATTCTTTTCCTGTCTCTCTCAGACTATCCTCACCTAATCAGAAAACAATCTTCTCTGGTTAATCAGTCATTCAGTACATCTGTATCTGATCCATCCAATCATCAACCCATGTATTTATACCCCTTTGTTCCCCACAGAAGAAGTTGTGTTTGTGTCTTTACAGCAGGAGTGGCTGAGCTTAGACCTGGAGAGACGCAATCCTGCAGGATTTCCAGGTCTCTCTAAATTACCAATCAATAGATACCTTGAACACAGGGACATTTTGCCTAATTAAGTTCAATTAAACAGTTAACAAACAAAAAACAAATAACAAAAAGGTGGGTTAGCCACCCCTGCTTTATTGAGCGGTATCTCCAAGTTTCCTATTGATCTTTTGTGTTCTTGACCCCTGCCTGCCTTTTGCACCTCGTCTCCCGGATAGTCTTTGTTACCAAGTTCACCTGATCTTCTGACTTGACGCCTGTGACCTCGACCATCCTTTTACCTTGTCTACAAATTTCCGTTTGCCTAATCCCTGACCACCGTCTTGTTTGTTGACTTCCCTTTGCCTACCACACTTGGGTCCTCAGCTCCTCTGAGAGTCCCTGTGAAGCCTAGCCTGACAAATACAAATATTTCGGAGCATGACATAAATGTGTGGGTACTGTTTGTTTAACTTTCAAGTCTTTCTATTGAGCAACTTAAAATACATTTTCAACATGCTTGTGTTTTCTTAGTGTAGCATTAAAAAGTTACTTTAATTAAAACTTAAATATTAACAAGCAATAGATACAAATTCACATTAAAATGTGTACCATGAAGAATTATTAAATATTCATACTGTAAACAGGGTCCTCATAAATAGATGTATAGAGTATGACCTGACTGTTTGTTAAGCCTCTCATTTTTCAGTTTGTTTTCCTCTGGGATGGAGGAGAGAGTGTACAGGGGACTGACCATCTGTCATGTTCTCAGGTGTCAAATTGCATTTTATCGACAAGGAAGGATTCACAAATAATATACTTTTCAAAGTGACATTAATTACCTGAAGTTTGAAATGATTACATACCTTCACTAACACTCAAGTGCATTTTTTCTAAGCTGTCTTTGCCCCATTCCTCCACTCCGCAGTAATAGACCCCAGAATCCTGCAGTGTCAGTCTGTTCATCCACACAGTAAAGGTCTTTGCTGAGACAGAGTTCGTGAGGGTGAATTTCCCTGCAGTAACAACAGTGTCTGTCTTACCAGTGCTAATGAGAACATCCTTATTCCCACAGGGATCATGACACCAGTACTTCACACGGTACTGAGAACCATCCTGATATGGACACTTAATCTCTACACTTCCACCTTCAGCCCCAGTCACTCTTCTGTCAGCCGACGTCACACAGCCTAGAACTGGATGAAAAATATGTATAATCAGGAATTCATTCATCAGTGAGGAGTTAACAACAATCAAAAGCAAGACTCCAGCAACCTCAGTGAAAATCAGCGATGGTTGTCTGACTAGAACAGTGGTGGGCAACCTAAATTAATCAGTGGGCCGCAAGACCACTATAATGCAATATATACATATCAACAATGTATTAAAGGAGTAACACATTGATACAAAATAAGCAGTTGTCATAAATACACTACTTTATTGTGTATTATTTTGTGGGGAGGGTGGTTGTGGGCCACAAGTGGATGCACTCTGAGCTGCATGTGGCCGTGGGCCGCAGATTGCCCACCACTGGACTAGAAGTTCTCATAAATTAAAGCCTTTAGTGTGTTTTCACATATAGTCCTCTTTAAAAGTGGACCAAAGAGTGGACCAAGAGAAAAATAACCCAGTTCTCTTTGATTTCACACTGTCCCAGATCTCTTTCTGGTCCACTTCAGCTGTTAGGGGTCTCAGTCCACTTACCATTCACACTATTGTTCTTTGGGAACCCAGACCACCAGTGTATACATACACCGATCAGCCATAACATTATTACCACCTGCCTAATATTGTGTAGGTCCCCCATTTGCCACCAAAACAGCCCTGACCCGTCGAGGCATGGACTCCACTAGACCTCTGAGGTTGTGCTGTGGTATCTGGCACCAAGACGTTAGCAGCAGATCCTTTAAGTCCTGTAAGTTGCAAGGTGGGGCCTCCATGGATCGGACTTGTTTGTCCAGCACATCCCACAGATGCTCGATTGGATTGAGATCTGGGGAATTTGGAGGCCAAGTCAACACCTTGAACTCGTGATTCATCAGACCAGGCCACCTTCTTCCATTGCTCCGTGGTCCAGTTCTGATGCTCACGAGCCCATTGTAGGCGCTTTCGGCAGTGGACAGGGGTCAGCATGGGCACCCTGACTGGTCTGCGGCTACGCAGCCCCATACGCAACAAACTGCGATGCACTGTGTGTTCTGACACCTTTCTATCAAAACTTGGGTACTGCAACATACCAGAGGGTGGATGCTAAAATAAAGCACTAGTATAAGAAGTGCACGGTCGCTT
The DNA here is from genome assembly GCF_036373705.1 of Amia ocellicauda. NCBI lineage: Eukaryota > Metazoa > Chordata > Actinopteri > Amiiformes > Amiidae > Amia > Amia ocellicauda. The sequence goes on from NC_089854.1 coordinate 6,588,969, forward strand.
TATGTATTATGTATGTCATGTGAATTATGTATGTGCAATGAATTAAGAGGGCCAAGACGGAAAAGCGATTATGAAAGCAAGCGAACCCAGAGCGTGCCATGTTCACAATGGACAGGTTAAGCGAACCACACGGCGGACCTGAAACGGACCGCACTGAGAGCGCCTCCTGAGATGGGCTGAGTCCGGTTCACTTCAGAGGGTCTGAGATCGTTTGGAGCATTCACATATGTGTGAATTGTTTTGCCAGCCGCTCTGAGTTCACTTACAATGTCCGAAACAAACCAAGTGTGGAAACACCCTTAATTTGAGCAGTTTACCACATTACATTTACAAAGATGTTTGGCATTTACCCCTTTTTGCATGATTTCACTTTCCCTTTCCTGCATCCTGGACAGGTTCATCATGGACACTAAAATAACCGAACATTTTCATTTCTTGTCTGTTGTTGCACAATGCCCTTTGTACAGTGAAATAGTTTTGAGGCTGTTTATAGCTGATGGAAAGAAAGACCCATATCAATGTACATAAAATAAATGTTTGTGCTTTTATTTTAAGAGCAAGTCTGATGGGAGCAACTTGAGAAAAAAATATTAAGAAAGTTTAATTAGGTGAATTATTTTCCTCCAAAGAACAACAAAAGATTCTAATGGAAACTTCAACTGACTAGAATGGAGTCCACAATATAGGACCTCTGTACAAACCCACTAGCAGGGCAGTCCTCTGATGCAGCAGCAACGCATATATGACTTGTGCATGCACCCTGAACACTAGAGTTCAGACACCTTTGAAAGCAGTTTTAAAAATAAATTCTTCTCATCAGACCATAAGCAAACAAAATACCCTTTTGAAAACAATGTTTCAGTGGATTTGTTATCCTGCTCTTTTACCTTCTTTACTCATTTAAGATAATTACACCTGGTAATGCATTCTGGGATGCACATTGACCTCTCAGAGGACTGAAGCCAGGAGAGATGTGAGTCTATGGGTCGAGCCATTAGGTTTATGAGGTGAGATGTAGAGATTATGAGAGAGCTAACTTTATTTTAGACCTATGAAAGGTTGTCACAATGTCCAGAATCTGGTTGAACTGTCTGACTTATTACTGGAACAGTATCGACACTACATTATTAATCTCTTCACATTCAGTCTTTAGATATCTCCTTTATTTAGGAACTTAAACAGAATTAAACAGAAATTAAATATTGATCAATTGTAAAGTGAGTTTGAACAATTAGTTTAACTGAGCTACTTAGGAGAAACACTATTTAAAAGGCTGTCTCGTTTGGATAAAATGTAAAACGAAATACATTTTCACATCTTCACTCAATTGCCTATGAGATTCACACCAATTGAACAATACCACTAATGATACCTGCTCTTATACTTTGTTTCCTGTCACATGACTCTCACTTTGACCTGCATTATGTGACCAAATCCGTTTGTTAACACACAGAATTTTTCATTCAATGTTTAAAAAAGAAAGGAAGGAAATTTAAAGAATGAATGTTAATTTAAACCATGTGGTCTAATGAAAAACAATAATACAGCTAAACAAAACAGACATTTATATTTCAACATTAAGCTATTGAAAATAACGGCAAATTACCATGTACAACTTTATTTTCTATTGCTAATCTTTGGAAAAACCCACAAAAACAATTAAAATATTTAATAGTATATAATTGTTTCAATGTATGAAAAAATAGAAGGTTTGGCATGAAATACTAATGCCATTTCAATATTCCCCAAACTGAGCATTTTTATGAAAAAAAAAAAACTATCATATAAATATGAAATATGTTTACATGGTAAACACACCTGTAGTCGTACTATCTGTCATATGCTGTGAAGTATTGGTTAGTGTGGTGTCAGTAAATCCAGTCACAGGAAATGTGGTCCGAGTGGAAACTGTTGGAGCTGTACAGAAAAACAGGAATGAGAGGCATGGTCTAGAATAGGGATGCCCTGAAAAACGAAATATAAATTACCTAAAATTATCTTTATTTTTTAAAATCTCCCAAGTGAAAACTACAGGCTACTTGTAAAAGCTACTTATGGACACTTAAAGTGACTAAATTGCAGTATTATGATGCTCATGATCACCGCCAGAGGCCGCTCGTGCCATTCTTTTCCTGTCTCTCTCAGACTATCCTCACCTAATCAGTGAACAATCTTCTCTGGTTAATCAGTCATTCAGTACATCTGTATCTGATCCATCCAATCATCAACCCATGTATTTATACCCCTTTGTTCCCCACAGAAGAAGTTGTGTTTGTGTCTTTACAGCAGGAGTGGCTGAGCTTAGACCTGGAGAGACGCAATCCTGCAGGATTTCCAGGTCTCTCTAAATTACCAATCAATAGATACCTTGAACACAGGGACATTTTGCCTAATTAAGTTCAATTAAACAGTTAACAAACAAAAAACAAATAACAAAAAGGTGGGTTAGCCACCCCTGCTTTATTGAGCGGTATCTCCAAGTTTCCTATTGATCTTTTGTGTTCTTGACCCCTGCCTGCCTTTTGCACCTCGTCTCCCGGATAGTCTTTGTTACCAAGTTCACCTGATCTTCTGACTTGACGCCTGTGACCTCGACCATCCTTTTACCTTGTCTACAAATTTCCGTTTGCCTAATCCCTGACCACCGTCTTGTTTGTTGACTTCCCTTTGCCTACCACACTTGGGTCCTCAGCTCCTCTGAGAGTCCCTGTGAAGCCTAGCCTGACAAATACAAATATTTCGGAGCATGACATAAATGTGTGGGTACTGTTTGTTTAACTTTCAAGTCTTTCTATTGAGCAACTTAAAATACATTTTCAACATGCTTGTGTTTTCTTAGTGTAGCATTAAAAAGTTACTTTAATTAAAACTTAAATATTAACAAGCAATAGATACAAATTCACATTAAAATGTGTACCATGAAGAATTATTAAATATTCATACTGTAAACAGGGTCCTCATAAATAGATGTATAGAGTATGACCTGACTGTTTGTTAAGCCTCTCATTTTTCAGTTTGTTTTCCTCTGGGATGGAGGAGAGAGTGTACAGGGGACTGACCATCTGTCATGTTCTCAGGTGTCAAATTGCATTTTATCGACAAGGAAGGATTCACAAATAATATACTTTTCAAAGTGACATTAATTACCTGAAGTTTGAAATGATTACATACCTTCACTAACACTCAAGTGCATTTTTTCTAAGCTGTCTTTGCCCCATTCCTCCACTCCGCAGTAATAGACCCCAGAATCCTGCAGTGTCAGTCTGTTCATCCACACAGTAAAGGTCTTTGCTGAGACAGAGTTCGTGAGGGTGAATTTCCCTGCAGTAACAACAGTGTCTGTCTTACCAGTGCTAATGAGAACATCCTTATTCCCACAGGGATCATGACACCAGTACTTCACACGGTACTGAGAACCATCCTGATATGGACACTTAATCTCTACACTTCCACCTTCAGCCCCAGTCACTCTTCTGTCAGCCGACGTCACACAGCCTAGAACTGGATGAAAAATATGTATAATCAGGAATTCATTCATCAGTGAGGAGTTAACAACAATCAAAAGCAAGACTCCAGCAACCTCAGTGAAAATCAGCGATGGTTGTCTGACTAGAACAGTGGTGGGCAACCTAAATTAATCAGTGGGCCGCAAGACCACTATAATGCAATATATACATATCAACAATGTATTAAAGGAGTAACACATTGATACAAAATAAGCAGTTGTCATAAATACACTACTTTATTGTGTATTATTTTGTGGGGAGGGTGGTTGTGGGCCACAAGTGGATGCACTCTGAGCTGCATGTGGCCGTGGGCCGCAGATTGCCCACCACTGGACTAGAAGTTCTCATAAATTAAAGCCTTTAGTGTGTTTTCACATATAGTCCTCTTTAAAAGTGGACCAAAGAGTGGACCAAGAGAAAAATAACCCAGTTCTCTTTGATTTCACACTGTCCCAGATCTCTTTCTGGTCCACTTCAGCTGTTAGGGGTCTCAGTCCACTTACCATTCACACTATTGTTCTTTGGGAACCCAGACCACCAGTGTATACATACACCGATCAGCCATAACATTATTACCACCTGCCTAATATTGTGTAGGTCCCCCATTTGCCACCAAAACAGCCCTGACCCGTCGAGGCATGGACTCCACTAGACCTCTGAGGTTGTGCTGTGGTATCTGGCACCAAGACGTTAGCAGCAGATCCTTTAAGTCCTGTAAGTTGCAAGGTGGGGCCTCCATGGATCGGACTTGTTTGTCCAGCACATCCCACAGATGCTCGATTGGATTGAGATCTGGGGAATTTGGAGGCCAAGTCAACACCTTGAACTCGTGATTCATCAGACCAGGCCACCTTCTTCCATTGCTCCGTGGTCCAGTTCTGATGCTCACGAGCCCATTGTAGGCGCTTTCGGCAGTGGACAGGGGTCAGCATGGGCACCCTGACTGGTCTGCGGCTACGCAGCCCCATACGCAACAAACTGCGATGCACTGTGTGTTCTGACACCTTTCTATCAAAACTTGGGTACTGCAACATACCAGAGGGTGGATGCTAAAATAAAGCACTAGTATAAGAAGTGCACGGTCGCTTTATGTATTATGTATGTCATGTGAATTATGTATGTGCAATGAATTAAGAGGGCCAAGACGGAAAAGCGATTATGAAAGCAAGCGAACCCAGAGCGTGCCATGTTCACAATGGACAGGTTAAGCGAACCACACGGCGGACCTGAAACGGACCGCACTGAGAGCGCCTCCTGAGATGGGCTGAGTCCGGTTCACTTCAGAGGGTCTGAGATCGTTTGGAGCATTCACATATGTGTGAATTGTTTTGCCAGCCGCTCTGAGTTCACTTACAATGTCCGAAACAAACCAAGTGTGGAAACACCCTTAATTTGAGCAGTTTACCACATTACATTTACAAAGATGTTTGGCATTTACCCCTTTTTGCATGATTTCACTTTCCCTTTCCTGCATCCTGGACAGGTTCATCATGGACACTAAAATAACCGAACATTTTCATTTCTTGTCTGTTGTTGCACAATGCCCTTTGTACAGTGAAATAGTTTTGAGGCTGTTTATAGCTGATGGAAAGAAAGACCCATATCAATGTACATAAAATAAATGTTTGTGCTTTTATTTTAAGAGCAAGTCTGATGGGAGCAACTTGAGAAAAAAATATTAAGAAAGTTTAATTAGGTGAATTATTTTCCTCCAAAGAACAACAAAAGATTCTAATGGAAACTTCAACTGACTAGAATGGAGTCCACAATATAGGACCTCTGTACAAACCCACTAGCAGGGCAGTCCTCTGATGCAGCAGCAACGCATATATGACTTGTGCATGCACCCTGAACACTAGAGTTCAGACACCTTTGAAAGCAGTTTTAAAAATAAATTCTTCTCATCAGACCATAAGCAAACAAAATACCCTTTTGAAAACAATGTTTCAGTGGATTTGTTATCCTGCTCTTTTACCTTCTTTACTCATTTAAGATAATTACACCTGGTAATGCATTCTGGGATGCACATTGACCTCTCAGAGGACTGAAGCCAGGAGAGATGTGAGTCTATGGGTCGAGCCATTAGGTTTATGAGGTGAGATGTAGAGATTATGAGAGAGCTAACTTTATTTTAGACCTATGAAAGGTTGTCACAATGTCCAGAATCTGGTTGAACTGTCTGACTTATTACTGGAACAGTATCGACACTACATTATTAATCTCTTCACATTCAGTCTTTAGATATCTCCTTTATTTAGGAACTTAAACAGAATTAAACAGAAATTAAATATTGATCAATTGTAAAGTGAGTTTGAACAATTAGTTTAACTGAGCTACTTAGGAGAAACACTATTTAAAAGGCTGTCTCGTTTGGATAAAATGTAAAACGAAATACATTTTCACATCTTCACTCAATTGCCTATGAGATTCACACCAATTGAACAATACCACTAATGATACCTGCTCTTATACTTTGTTTCCTGTCACATGACTCTCACTTTGACCTGCATTATGTGACCAAATCCGTTTGTTAACACACAGAATTTTTCATTCAATGTTTAAAAAAGAAAGGAAGGAAATTTAAAGAATGAATGTTAATTTAAACCATGTGGTCTAATGAAAAACAATAATACAGCTAAACAAAACAGACATTTATATTTCAACATTAAGCTATTGAAAATAACGGCAAATTACCATGTACAACTTTATTTTCTATTGCTAATCTTTGGAAAAACCCACAAAAACAATTAAAATATTTAATAGTATATAATTGTTTCAATGTATGAAAAAATAGAAGGTTTGGCATGAAATACTAATGCCATTTCAATATTCCCCAAACTGAGCATTTTTATGAAAAAAAAAAAACTATCATATAAATATGAAATATGTTTACATGGTAAACACACCTGTAGTCGTACTATCTGTCATATGCTGTGAAGTATTGGTTAGTGTGGTGTCAGTAAATCCAGTCACAGGAAATGTGGTCCGAGTGGAAACTGTTGGAGCTGTACAGAAAAACAGGAATGAGAGGCATGGTCTAGAATAGGGATGCCCTGAAAAACGAAATATAAATTACCTAAAATTATCTTTATTTTTTAAAATCTCCCAAGTGAAAACTACAGGCTACTTGTAAAAGCTACTTATGGACACTTAAAGTGACTAAATTGCAGTATTATGATGCTCATGATCACCGCCAGAGGCCGCTCGTGCCATTCTTTTCCTGTCTCTCTCAGACTATCCTCACCTAATCAGTGAACAATCTTCTCTGGTTAATCAGTCATTCAGTACATCTGTATCTGATCCATCCAATCATCAACCCATGTATTTATACCCCTTTGTTCCCCACAGAAGAAGTTGTGTTTGTGTCTTTACAGCAGGAGTGGCTGAGCTTAGACCTGGAGAGACGCAATCCTGCAGGATTTCCAGGTCTCTCTAAATTACCAATCAATAGATACCTTGAACACAGGGACATTTTGCCTAATTAAGTTCAATTAAACAGTTAACAAACAAAAAACAAATAACAAAAAGGTGGGTTAGCCACCCCTGCTTTATTGAGCGGTATCTCCAAGTTTCCTATTGATCTTTTGTGTTCTTGACCCCTGCCTGCCTTTTGCACCTCGTCTCCCGGATAGTCTTTGTTACCAAGTTCACCTGATCTTCTGACTTGACGCCTGTGACCTCGACCATCCTTTTACCTTGTCTACAAATTTCCGTTTGCCTAATCCCTGACCACCGTCTTGTTTGTTGACTTCCCTTTGCCTACCACACTTGGGTCCTCAGCTCCTCTGAGAGTCCCTGTGAAGCCTAGCCTGACAAATACAAATATTTCGGAGCATGACATAAATGTGTGGGTACTGTTTGTTTAACTTTCAAGTCTTTCTATTGAGCAACTTAAAATACATTTTCAACATGCTTGTGTTTTCTTAGTGTAGCATTAAAAAGTTACTTTAATTAAAACTTAAATATTAACAAGCAATAGATACAAATTCACATTAAAATGTGTACCATGAAGAATTATTAAATATTCATACTGTAAACAGGGTCCTCATAAATAGATGTATAGAGTATGACCTGACTGTTGGGCCTCTCATTTTTCAGTTTGTTCTCCTCTGGGATGGAGGAGAGAGTGTACAGGGGACTGACCATCTGTCATGTTCTCAGGTGTCAAATTGCATTTTATCGACAAGGAAGGATTCACAAATAATATACTTTTCAAAGTGACATTAATTACCTGAAGTTTGAAATGATTACATACCTTCACTAACACTCAAGTGCATTTTTTCTAAGCTGTCTTTGCCCCATTCCTCCACTCCGCAGTAATAGACCCCAGAATCCTGCAGTGTCAGTCTGTTCATCCACACAGTAAAGGTCTTTGCTGAGACAGAGTTCGTGAGGGTGAATTTCCCTGCAGTAACAACAGTGTCTGTCTTACCAGTGCTAATGAGAACATCCTTATTCCCACAGGGATGACGACACCAGTACTTCACACTGTACTGATAACCATCCTGATATGGACATTTAATCTCTACACTTCATAACCGAAATATCAGTGTTTGTCTGCATCGAATGAATTACTGGGAACCCTGACCCTGACCAATGCAGTCAGGTGTTCAATTCACACACAAATCAATTCAGTTAAGCGCTTCATATATGCATCATCACCTACATTATTTGTCACAAAATAATGTGTAAAACCCGGACACAAACAGCAGTGAGAGAGTCTCAGATTTCAGCAGTGTCTGGGCTTTATTGAGCTTTGATCAGGCTCGTCCAGTGGGAACACACAAACAGGGGGAAAAACAAAAGCAAAACAAGCAGACAAACGTCGACACAAACGGGGTGCTCCAGGCAGCCAGGAGTTGTAGTGGCAGTCCTTCTTCTCATCGGATAACTGCTTCACCCGGGAAAGGAGAGAGGTTAAATAGATGATGCACAGCTGCCACTGACGTCACAGTCCGCAGCCTGTTTGCACATGAGCACCTAATCAGCGAGCGGCAGCAGCAGCCGAGCCGTGACAGACAGCTTCCTGTCACATAATGCTAATTCAAAAACACCTGTAAGTAAGGACAGCCTACCTTTACTGACGCTCAAGTGTATTTTTTCTAATGTGTCTTTGCCCCAATCCTCCACTCCGCAGTAATAGACCCCAGAATCCTGCAGTGTCAGTCTGTTCATCCACACAGTAAAGGTCTTTGCTGAGACAGAGTCAATCATGTTGAATCTCCCTGCAGTAACAACAGTGTCTGCCTTGCCATTTCTAATGAGAACATCCTTATTCCCACAGGGATCATGACACCAGTACTTCACACGGTACTGAGAACCATCCTGATATGGACACTTAATCTCTACACTTCCACCTTCAGCCCCAGTCACTCTTCTGTCAGCCGACGTCACACAGCCTAGAACTGGATGAAAAATATGTATAATCAGGAATTCATTCATCAGTGAGGAGTTAACAACAATCAAAAGCAAGACTCCAGCAACCTCAGTGAAAATCAGCGATGGTTGTCTGACTAGAACAGTGGTGGGCAACCTAAATTAATCAGTGGGCCGCAAGACCACTATAATGCAATATATACATATCAACAATGTATTAAAGGAGTAACACATTGATACAAAATAAGCAGTTGTCATAAATACACTACTTTATTGTGTATTATTTTGTGGGGAGGGTGGTTGTGGGCCACAAGTGGATGCACTCTGAGCTGCATGTGGCCGTGGGCCGCAGATTGCCCACCACTGGACTAGAAGTTCTCATAAATTAAAGCCTTTAGTGTGTTTTCACATATAGTCCTCTTTAAAAGTGGACCAAAGAGTGGACCAAGAGAAAAATAACCCAGTTCTCTTTGATTTCACACTGTCCCAGATCTCTTTCTGGTCCACTTCAGCTGTTAGGGGTCTCAGTCCACTTACCATTCACACTATTGTTCTTTGGGAACCCAGACCACCAGTGTATACATACACCGATCAGCCATAACATTATTACCACCTGCCTAATATTGTGTAGGTCCCCCATTTGCCACCAAAACAGCCCTGACCCGTCGAGGCATGGACTCCACTAGACCTCTGAGGTTGTGCTGTGGTATCTGGCACCAAGACGTTAGCAGCAGATCCTTTAAGTCCTGTAAGTTGCAAGGTGGGGCCTCCATGGATCGGACTTGTTTGTCCAGCACATCCCACAGATGCTCGATTGGATTGAGATCTGGGGAATTTGGAGGCCAAGTCAACACCTTGAACTCGTGATTCATCAGACCAGGCCACCTTCTTCCATTGCTCCGTGGTCCAGTTCTGATGCTCACGAGCCCATTGTAGGCGCTTTCGGCAGTGGACAGGGGTCAGCATGGGCACCCTGACTGGTCTGCGGCTACGCAGCCCCATACGCAACAAACTGCGATGCACTGTGTGTTCTGACACCTTTCTATCAAAACTTGGGTACTGCAACATACCAGAGGGTGGATGCTAAAATAAAGCACTAGTATAAGAAGTGCACGGTCGCTTTATGTATTATGTATGTCATGTGAATTATGTATGTGCAATGAATTAAGAGGGCCAAGACGGAAAAGCGATTATGAAAGCAAGCGAACCCAGAGCGTGCCATGTTCACAATGGACAGGTTAAGCGAACCACACGGCGGACCTGAAACGGACCGCACTGAGAGCGCCTCCTGAGATGGGCTGAGTCCGGTTCACTTCAGAGGGTCTGAGATCGTTTGGAGCATTCACATATGTGTGAATTGTTTTGCCAGCCGCTCTGAGTTCACTTACAATGTCCGAAACAAACCAAGTGTGGAAACACCCTTAATTTGAGCAGTTTACCACATTACATTTACAAAGATGTTTGGCATTTACCCCTTTTTGCATGATTTCACTTTCCCTTTCCTGCATCCTGGACAGGTTCATCATGGACACTAAAATAACCGAACATTTTCATTTCTTGTCTGTTGTTGCACAATGCCCTTTGTACAGTGAAATAGTTTTGAGGCTGTTTATAGCTGATGGAAAGAAAGACCCATATCAATGTACATAAAATAAATGTTTGTGCTTTTATTTTAAGAGCAAGTCTGATGGGAGCAACTTGAGAAAAAAATATTAAGAAAGTTTAATTAGGTGAATTATTTTCCTCCAAAGAACAACAAAAGATTCTAATGGAAACTTCAACTGACTAGAATGGAGTCCACAATATAGGACCTCTGTACAAACCCACTAGCAGGGCAGTCCTCTGATGCAGCAGCAACGCATATATGACTTGTGCATGCACCCTGAACACTAGAGTTCAGACACCTTTGAAAGCAGTTTTAAAAATAAATTCTTCTCATCAGACCATAAGCAAACAAAATACCCTTTTGAAAACAATGTTTCAGTGGATTTGTTATCCTGCTCTTTTACCTTCTTTACTCATTTAAGATAATTACACCTGGTAATGCATTCTGGGATGCACATTGACCTCTCAGAGGACTGAAGCCAGGAGAGATGTGAGTCTATGGGTCGAGCCATTAGGTTTATGAGGTGAGATGTAGAGATTATGAGAGAGCTAACTTTATTTTAGACCTATGAAAGGTTGTCACAATGTCCAGAATCTGGTTGAACTGTCTGACTTATTACTGGAACAGTATCGACACTACATTATTAATCTCTTCACATTCAGTCTTTAGATATCTCCTTTATTTAGGAACTTAAACAGAATTAAACAGAAATTAAATATTGATCAATTGTAAAGTGAGTTTGAACAATTAGTTTAACTGAGCTACTTAGGAGAAACACTATTTAAAAGGCTGTCTCGTTTGGATAAAATGTAAAACGAAATACATTTTCACATCTTCACTCAATTGCCTATGAGATTCACACCAATTGAACAATACCACTAATGATACCTGCTCTTATACTTTGTTTCCTGTCACATGACTCTCACTTTGACCTGCATTATGTGACCAAATCCGTTTGTTAACACACAGAATTTTTCATTCAATGTTTAAAAAAGAAAGGAAGGAAATTTAAAGAATGAATGTTAATTTAAACCATGTGGTCTAATGAAAAACAATAATACAGCTAAACAAAACAGACATTTATATTTCAACATTAAGCTATTGAAAATAACGGCAAATTACCATGTACAACTTTATTTTCTATTGCTAATCTTTGGAAAAACCCACAAAAACAATTAAAATATTTAATAGTATATAATTGTTTCAATGTATGAAAAAATAGAAGGTTTGGCATGAAATACTAATGCCATTTCAATATTCCCCAAACTGAGCATTTTTATGAAAAAAAAAAAACTATCATATAAATATGAAATATGTTTACATGGTAAACACACCTGTAGTCGTACTATCTGTCATATGCTGTGAAGTATTGGTTAGTGTGGTGTCAGTAAATCCAGTCACAGGAAATGTGGTCCGAGTGGAAACTGTTGGAGCTGTACAGAAAAACAGGAATGAGAGGCATGGTCTAGAATAGGGATGCCCTGAAAAACGAAATATAAATTACCTAAAATTATCTTTATTTTTTAAAATCTCCCAAGTGAAAACTACAGGCTACTTGTAAAAGCTACTTATGGACACTTAAAGTGACTAAATTGCAGTATTATGATGCTCATGATCACCGCCAGAGGCCGCTCGTGCCATTCTTTTCCTGTCTCTCTCAGACTATCCTCACCTAATCAGAAAACAATCTTCTCTGGTTAATCAGTCATTCAGTACATCTGTATCTGATCCATCCAATCATCAACCCATGTATTTATACCCCTTTGTTCCCCACAGAAGAAGTTGTGTTTGTGTCTTTACAGCAGGAGTGGCTGAGCTTAGACCTGGAGAGACGCAATCCTGCAGGATTTCCAGGTCTCTCTAAATTACCAATCAATAGATACCTTGAACACAGGGACATTTTGCCTAATTAAGTTCAATTAAACAGTTAACAAACAAAAAACAAATAACAAAAAGGTGGGTTAGCCACCCCTGCTTTATTGAGCGGTATCTCCAAGTTTCCTATTGATCTTTTGTGTTCTTGACCCCTGCCTGCCTTTTGCACCTCGTCTCCCGGATAGTCTTTGTTACCAAGTTCACCTGATCTTCTGACTTGACGCCTGTGACCTCGACCATCCTTTTACCTTGTCTACAAATTTCCGTTTGCCTAATCCCTGACCACCGTCTTGTTTGTTGACTTCCCTTTGCCTACCACACTTGGGTCCTCAGCTCCTCTGAGAGTCCCTGTGAAGCCTAGCCTGACAAATACAAATATTTCGGAGCATGACATAAATGTGTGGGTACTGTTTGTTTAACTTTCAAGTCTTTCTATTGAGCAACTTAAAATACATTTTCAACATGCTTGTGTTTTCTTAGTGTAGCATTAAAAAGTTACTTTAATTAAAACTTAAATATTAACAAGCAATAGATACAAATTCACATTAAAATGTGTACCATGAAGAATTATTAAATATTCATACTGTAAACAGGGTCCTCATAAATAGATGTATAGAGTATGACCTGACTGTTTGTTAAGCCTCTCATTTTTCAGTTTGTTTTCCTCTGGGATGGAGGAGAGAGTGTACAGGGGACTGACCATCTGTCATGTTCTCAGGTGTCAAATTGCATTTTATCGACAAGGAAGGATTCACAAATAATATACTTTTCAAAGTGACATTAATTACCTGAAGTTTGAAATGATTACATACCTTCACTAACACTCAAGTGCATTTTTTCTAAGCTGTCTTTGCCCCATTCCTCCACTCCGCAGTAATAGACCCCAGAATCCTGCAGTGTCAGTCTGTTCATCCACACAGTAAAGGTCTTTGCTGAGACAGAGTTCGTGAGGGTGAATTTCCCTGCAGTAACAACAGTGTCTGTCTTACCAGTGCTAATGAGAACATCCTTATTCCCACAGGGATGACGACACCAGTACTTCACACTGTACTGATAACCATCCTGATATGGACATTTAATCTCTACACTTCATAACCGAAATATCAGTGTTTGTCTGCATCGAATGAATTACTGGGAACCCTGACCCTGACCAATGCAGTCAGGTGTTCAATTCACACACAAATCAATTCAGTTAAGCGCTTCATATATGCATCATCACCTACATTATTTGTCACAAAATAATGTGTAAAACCCGGACACAAACAGCAGTGAGAGAGTCTCAGATTTCAGCAGTGTCTGGGCTTTATTGAGCTTTGATCAGGCTCGTCCAGTGGGAACACACAAACAGGGGGAAAAACAAAAGCAAAACAAGCAGACAAACGTCGACACAAACGGGGTGCTCCAGGCAGCCAGGAGTTGTAGTGGCAGTCCTTCTTCTCATCGGATAACTGCTTCACCCGGGAAAGGAGAGAGGTTAAATAGATGATGCACAGCTGCCACTGACGTCACAGTCCGCAGCCTGTTTGCACATGAGCACCTAATCAGCGAGCGGCAGCAGCAGCCGAGCCGTGACAGACAGCTTCCTGTCACATAATGCTAATTCAAAAACACCTGTAAGTAAGGACAGCCTACCTTTACTGACGCTCAAGTGTATTTTTTCTAATGTGTCTTTGCCCCAATCCTCCACTCCGCAGTAATAGACCCCAGAATCCTGCAGTGTCAGTCTGTTCATCCACACAGTAAAGGTCTTTGCTGAGACAGAGTCAATCATGTTGAATCTCCCTGCAGTAACAACAGTGTCTGCCTTGCCATTTCTAATGAGAACATCCTTATTCCCACAGGGATCATGACACCAGTACTTCACACGGTACTGAGAACCATCCTGATATGGACACTTAATCTCTACACTTCCACCTTCAGCCCCAGTCACTCTTCTGTCAGCCGACGTCACACAGCCTAGAACTGGATGAAAAATATGTATAATCAGGAATTCATTCATCAGTGAGGAGTTAACAACAATCAAAAGCAAGACTCCAGCAACCTCAGTGAAAATCAGCGATGGTTGTCTGACTAGAACAGTGGTGGGCAACCTAAATTAATCAGTGGGCCGCAAGACCACTATAATGCAATATATACATATCAACAATGTATTAAAGGAGTAACACATTGATACAAAATAAGCAGTTGTCATAAATACACTACTTTATTGTGTATTATTTTGTGGGGAGGGTGGTTGTGGGCCACAAGTGGATGCACTCTGAGCTGCATGTGGCCGTGGGCCGCAGATTGCCCACCACTGGACTAGAAGTTCTCATAAATTAAAGCCTTTAGTGTGTTTTCACATATAGTCCTCTTTAAAAGTGGACCAAAGAGTGGACCAAGAGAAAAATAACCCAGTTCTCTTTGATTTCACACTGTCCCAGATCTCTTTCTGGTCCACTTCAGCTGTTAGGGGTCTCAGTCCACTTACCATTCACACTATTGTTCTTTGGGAACCCAGACCACCAGTGTATACATACACCGATCAGCCATAACATTATTACCACCTGCCTAATATTGTGTAGGTCCCCCATTTGCCACCAAAACAGCCCTGACCCGTCGAGGCATGGACTCCACTAGACCTCTGAGGTTGTGCTGTGGTATCTGGCACCAAGACGTTAGCAGCAGATCCTTTAAGTCCTGTAAGTTGCAAGGTGGGGCCTCCATGGATCGGACTTGTTTGTCCAGCACATCCCACAGATGCTCGATTGGATTGAGATCTGGGGAATTTGGAGGCCAAGTCAACACCTTGAACTCGTGATTCATCAGACCAGGCCACCTTCTTCCATTGCTCCGTGGTCCAGTTCTGATGCTCACGAGCCCATTGTAGGCGCTTTCGGCAGTGGACAGGGGTCAGCATGGGCACCCTGACTGGTCTGCGGCTACGCAGCCCCATACGCAACAAACTGCGATGCACTGTGTGTTCTGACACCTTTCTATCAAAACTTGGGTACTGCAACATACCAGAGGGTGGATGCTAAAATAAAGCACTAGTATAAGAAGTGCACGGTCGCTTTATGTATTATGTATGTCATGTGAATTATGTATGTGCAATGAATTAAGAGGGCCAAGACGGAAAAGCGATTATGAAAGCAAGCGAACCCAGAGCGTGCCATGTTCACAATGGACAGGTTAAGCGAACCACACGGCGGACCTGAAACGGACCGCACTGAGAGCGCCTCCTGAGATGGGCTGAGTCCGGTTCACTTCAGAGGGTCTGAGATCGTTTGGAGCATTCACATATGTGTGAATTGTTTTGCCAGCCGCTCTGAGTTCACTTACAATGTCCGAAACAAACCAAGTGTGGAAACACCCTTAATTTGAGCAGTTTACCACATTACATTTACAAAGATGTTTGGCATTTACCCCTTTTTGCATGATTTCACTTTCCCTTTCCTGCATCCTGGACAGGTTCATCATGGACACTAAAATAACCGAACATTTTCATTTCTTGTCTGTTGTTGCACAATGCCCTTTGTACAGTGAAATAGTTTTGAGGCTGTTTATAGCTGATGGAAAGAAAGACCCATATCAATGTACATAAAATAAATGTTTGTGCTTTTATTTTAAGAGCAAGTCTGATGGGAGCAACTTGAGAAAAAAATATTAAGAAAGTTTAATTAGGTGAATTATTTTCCTCCAAAGAACAACAAAAGATTCTAATGGAAACTTCAACTGACTAGAATGGAGTCCACAATATAGGACCTCTGTACAAACCCACTAGCAGGGCAGTCCTCTGATGCAGCAGCAACGCATATATGACTTGTGCATGCACCCTGAACACTAGAGTTCAGACACCTTTGAAAGCAGTTTTAAAAATAAATTCTTCTCATCAGACCATAAGCAAACAAAATACCCTTTTGAAAACAATGTTTCAGTGGATTTGTTATCCTGCTCTTTTACCTTCTTTACTCATTTAAGATAATTACACCTGGTAATGCATTCTGGGATGCACATTGACCTCTCAGAGGACTGAAGCCAGGAGAGATGTGAGTCTATGGGTCGAGCCATTAGGTTTATGAGGTGAGATGTAGAGATTATGAGAGAGCTAACTTTATTTTAGACCTATGAAAGGTTGTCACAATGTCCAGAATCTGGTTGAACTGTCTGACTTATTACTGGAACAGTATCGACACTACATTATTAATCTCTTCACATTCAGTCTTTAGATATCTCCTTTATTTAGGAACTTAAACAGAATTAAACAGAAATTAAATATTGATCAATTGTAAAGTGAGTTTGAACAATTAGTTTAACTGAGCTACTTAGGAGAAACACTATTTAAAAGGCTGTCTCGTTTGGATAAAATGTAAAACGAAATACATTTTCACATCTTCACTCAATTGCCTATGAGATTCACACCAATTGAACAATACCACTAATGATACCTGCTCTTATACTTTGTTTCCTGTCACATGACTCTCACTTTGACCTGCATTATGTGACCAAATCCGTTTGTTAACACACAGAATTTTTCATTCAATGTTTAAAAAAGAAAGGAAGGAAATTTAAAGAATGAATGTTAATTTAAACCATGTGGTCTAATGAAAAACAATAATACAGCTAAACAAAACAGACATTTATATTTCAACATTAAGCTATTGAAAATAACGGCAAATTACCATGTACAACTTTATTTTCTATTGCTAATCTTTGGAAAAACCCACAAAAACAATTAAAATATTTAATAGTATATAATTGTTTCAATGTATGAAAAAATAGAAGGTTTGGCATGAAATACTAATGCCATTTCAATATTCCCCAAACTGAGCATTTTTATGAAAAAAAAAAAACTATCATATAAATATGAAATATGTTTACATGGTAAACACACCTGTAGTCGTACTATCTGTCATATGCTGTGAAGTATTGGTTAGTGTGGTGTCAGTAAATCCAGTCACAGGAAATGTGGTCCGAGTGGAAACTGTTGGAGCTGTACAGAAAAACAGGAATGAGAGGCATGGTCTAGAATAGGGATGCCCTGAAAAACGAAATATAAATTACCTAAAATTATCTTTATTTTTTAAAATCTCCCAAGTGAAAACTACAGGCTACTTGTAAAAGCTACTTATGGACACTTAAAGTGACTAAATTGCAGTATTATGATGCTCATGATCACCGCCAGAGGCCGCTCGTGCCATTCTTTTCCTGTCTCTCTCAGACTATCCTCACCTAATCAGTGAACAATCTTCTCTGGTTAATCAGTCATTCAGTACATCTGTATCTGATCCATCCAATCATCAACCCATGTATTTATACCCCTTTGTTCCCCACAGAAGAAGTTGTGTTTGTGTCTTTACAGCAGGAGTGGCTGAGCTTAGACCTGGAGAGACGCAATCCTGCAGGATTTCCAGGTCTCTCTAAATTACCAATCAATAGATACCTTGAACACAGGGACATTTTGCCTAATTAAGTTCAATTAAACAGTTAACAAACAAAAAACAAATAACAAAAAGGTGGGTTAGCCACCCCTGCTTTATTGAGCGGTATCTCCAAGTTTCCTATTGATCTTTTGTGTTCTTGACCCCTGCCTGCCTTTTGCACCTCGTCTCCCGGATAGTCTTTGTTACCAAGTTCACCTGATCTTCTGACTTGACGCCTGTGACCTCGACCATCCTTTTACCTTGTCTACAAATTTCCGTTTGCCTAATCCCTGACCACCGTCTTGTTTGTTGACTTCCCTTTGCCTACCACACTTGGGTCCTCAGCTCCTCTGAGAGTCCCTGTGAAGCCTAGCCTGACAAATACAAATATTTCGGAGCATGACATAAATGTGTGGGTACTGTTTGTTTAACTTTCAAGTCTTTCTATTGAGCAACTTAAAATACATTTTCAACATGCTTGTGTTTTCTTAGTGTAGCATTAAAAAGTTACTTTAATTAAAACTTAAATATTAACAAGCAATAGATACAAATTCACATTAAAATGTGTACCATGAAGAATTATTAAATATTCATACTGTAAACAGGGTCCTCATAAATAGATGTATAGAGTATGACCTGACTGTTGGGCCTCTCATTTTTCAGTTTGTTCTCCTCTGGGATGGAGGAGAGAGTGTACAGGGGACTGACCATCTGTCATGTTCTCAGGTGTCAAATTGCATTTTATCGACAAGGAAGGATTCACAAATAATATACTTTTCAAAGTGACATTAATTACCTGAAGTTTGAAATGATTACATACCTTCACTAACACTCAAGTGCATTTTTTCTAAGCTGTCTTTGCCCCATTCCTCCACTCCGCAGTAATAGACCCCAGAATCCTGCAGTGTCAGTCTGTTCATCCACACAGTAAAGGTCTTTGCTGAGACAGAGTTCGTGAGGGTGAATTTCCCTGCAGTAACAACAGTGTCTGTCTTACCAGTGCTAATGAGAACATCCTTATTCCCACAGGGATGACGACACCAGTACTTCACACTGTACTGATAACCATCCTGATATGGACATTTAATCTCTACACTTCATAACCGAAATATCAGTGTTTGTCTGCATCGAATGAATTACTGGGAACCCTGACCCTGACCAATGCAGTCAGGTGTTCAATTCACACACAAATCAATTCAGTTAAGCGCTTCATATATGCATCATCACCTACATTATTTGTCACAAAATAATGTGTAAAACCCGGACACAAACAGCAGTGAGAGAGTCTCAGATTTCAGCAGTGTCTGGGCTTTATTGAGCTTTGATCAGGCTCGTCCAGTGGGAACACACAAACAGGGGGAAAAACAAAAGCAAAACAAGCAGACAAACGTCGACACAAACGGGGTGCTCCAGGCAGCCAGGAGTTGTAGTGGCAGTCCTTCTTCTCATCGGATAACTGCTTCACCCGGGAAAGGAGAGAGGTTAAATAGATGATGCACAGCTGCCACTGACGTCACAGTCCGCAGCCTGTTTGCACATGAGCACCTAATCAGCGAGCGGCAGCAGCAGCCGAGCCGTGACAGACAGCTTCCTGTCACATAATGCTAATTCAAAAACACCTGTAAGTAAGGACAGCCTACCTTTACTGACGCTCAAGTGTATTTTTTCTAATGTGTCTTTGCCCCAATCCTCCACTCCGCAGTAATAGACCCCAGAATCCTGCAGTGTCAGTCTGTTCATCCACACAGTAAAGGTCTTTGCTGAGACACAGTCAATCATGTTGAATCTCCCTGCAGTAACAACAGTGTCTGCCTTGCCATTTCTAATGAGAACATCCTTATTCCCACAGGGATCATGACACCAGTACTTCACACGGTACTGAGAACCATCCTGATATGGACACTTAATCTCTACACTTCCACCTTCAGCCCCAGTCACTCTTCTGTCAGCCGACTTCACACAGCCTAGAACTGGATGAAAAATATGTATAATCAGGAATTCATTCATCAGTGAGGAGTGAACAACAATCAAAAGCAAGACTCCAGCAACCTCAGTGAAAATCAGCGATGGTTGTCTGACTAGAACAGTGGTGGGCAACCTAAATTAATCAGGGGGCCGCAAGACCACTTTTACCACAATTACAAGTCATGAATGCTACATTTAATCCACAAATAGCAATATAATGCAATATATACATATCAACAATGTATTAAAGGAGTAACACATTGATACAAAATAAGCAGTTGTCATTAATACACTACTTTATTGTGTATTATTTTGTGGGGAGGGTGGTTGTGGGCCACAAGTGGATGCACTCTGAGCCGCATGTGGCCGTGGGCCGCAGATTGCCCACCACTGGACTAGAAGTTCTCATAAATTAAAGCCTTTAGTGTGTTTTCACATATAGTCCTCTTTAAAAGTGGACCAAAGAGTGGACCAAGAGAAAAATAACCCAGTTCTCTTTGATTTCACACTGTCCCAGATCTCTTTCTGGTCCACTTCAGCTGTTAGGGGTCTCAGTCCACTTACCATTCACACTATTGTTCTTTGGGAACCCAGACCACCAGTGTATACATACACCGATCAGCCATAACATTATTACCACCTGCCTAATATTGTGTAGGTCCCCCATTTGCCACCAAAACAGCCCTGACCCGTCGAGGCATGGACTCCACTAGACCTCTGAGGGTGTGCTGTGGTATCTGGCACCAAGACGTTAGCAGCAGATCCTTTAAGTCCTGTAAGTTGCAAGGTGGGGCCTCCATGGATCGGACTTGTTTGTCCAGCACATCCCACAGATGCTCGATTGGATTGAGATCTGGGGAATTTGGAGGCCAAGTCAACACCTTGAACTCGTGATTCATCAGACCAGGCCACCTTCTTCCATTGCTCCGTGGTCCAGTTCTGATGCTCACGAGCCCATTGTAGGCGCTTTCGGCAGTGGACAGGGGTCAGCATGGGCACCCTGACTGGTCTGCGGCTACGCAGCCCCATACGCAACAAACTGCGATGCACTGTGTGTTCTGACACCTTTCTATCAAAACTTGGGTACTGCAACATACCAGAGGGTGGATGCTAAAATAAAGCACTAGTATAAGAAGTGCACGGTCGCTTTATGTATTATGTATGTCATGTGAATTATGTATGTGCAATGAATTAAGAGGGCCAAGACGGAAAAGCGATTATGAAAGCAAGCGAACCCAGAGCGTGCCATGTTCACAATGGACAGGTTAAGCGAACCACACGGCGGACCTGAAACGGACCGCACTGAGAGCGCCTCCTGAGATGGGCTGAGTCCGGTTCACTTCAGAGGGTCTGAGATCGTTTGGAGCATTCACATATGTGTGAATTGTTTTGCCAGCCGCTCTGAGTTCACTTACAATGTCCGAAACAAACCAAGTGTGGAAACACCCTTAATTTGAGCAGTTTACCACATTACATTTACAAAGATGTTTGGCATTTACCCCTTTTTGCATGATTTCACTTTCCCTTTCCTGCATCCTGGACAGGTTCATCATGGACACTAAAATAACCGAACATTTTCATTTCTTGTCTGTTGTTGCACAATGCCCTTTGTACAGTGAAATAGTTTTGAGGCTGTTTATAGCTGATGGAAAGAAAGACCCATATCAATGTACATAAAATAAATGTTTGTGCTTTTATTTTAAGAGCAAGTCTGATGGGAGCAACTTGAGAAAAAAATATTAAGAAAGTTTAATTAGGTGAATTATTTTCCTCCAAAGAACAACAAAAGATTCTAATGGAAACTTCAACTGACTAGAATGGAGTCCACAATATAGGACCTCTGTACAAACCCACTAGCAGGGCAGTCCTCTGATGCAGCAGCAACGCATATATGACTTGTGCATGCACCCTGAACACTAGAGTTCAGACACCTTTGAAAGCAGTTTTAAAAATAAATTCTTCTCATCAGACCATAAGCAAACAAAATACCCTTTTGAAAACAATGTTTCAGTGGATTTGTTATCCTGCTCTTTTACCTTCTTTACTCATTTAAGATAATTACACCTGGTAATGCATTCTGGGATGCACATTGACCTCTCAGAGGACTGAAGCCAGGAGAGATGTGAGTCTATGGGTCGAGCCATTAGGTTTATGAGGTGAGATGTAGAGATTATGAGAGAGCTAACTTTATTTTAGACCTATGAAAGGTTGTCACAATGTCCAGAATCTGGTTGAACTGTCTGACTTATTACTGGAACAGTATCGACACTACATTATTAATCTCTTCACATTCAGTCTTTAGATATCTCCTTTATTTAGGAACTTAAACAGAATTAAACAGAAATTAAATATTGATCAATTGTAAAGTGAGTTTGAACAATTAGTTTAACTGAGCTACTTAGGAGAAACACTATTTAAAAGGCTGTCTCGTTTGGATAAAATGTAAAACGAAATACATTTTCACATCTTCACTCAATTGCCTATGAGATTCACACCAATTGAACA
This sequence comes from Amia ocellicauda, assembly GCF_036373705.1. Lineage (NCBI taxonomy): Eukaryota > Metazoa > Chordata > Actinopteri > Amiiformes > Amiidae > Amia > Amia ocellicauda. The sequence goes on from NC_089854.1 coordinate 6,611,204, forward strand.
ATACCACTAATGATACCTGCTCTTATACTTTGTTTCCTGTCACATGACTCTCACTTTGACCTGCATTATGTGACCAAATCCGTTTGTTAACACACAGAATTTTTCATTCAATGTTTAAAAAAGAAAGGAAGGAAATTTAAAGAATGAATGTTAATTTAAACCATGTGGTCTAATGAAAAACAATAATACAGCTAAACAAAACAGACATTTATATTTCAACATTAAGCTATTGAAAATAACGGCAAATTACCATGTACAACTTTATTTTCTATTGCTAATCTTTGGAAAAACCCACAAAAACAATTAAAATATTTAATAGTATATAATTGTTTTAATGTATGAAAAAATAGAAGGTTTGGCATGAAATACTAATGCCATTTCAATATTCCCCAAACTGAGCATTTTTATGAAAAAAAAAAAACTATCATATAAATATGAAATATGTTTACATGGTAAACACACCTGTAGTCGTACTATCTGTCATATGCTGTGAAGTATTGGTTAGTGTGGTGTCAGTAAATCCAGTCACAGGAAATGTGGTCCGAGTGGAAACTGTTGGAGCTGTACAGAAAAACAGGAATGAGAGGCATGGTCTAGAATAGGGATGCCCTGAAAAAAGAAATATAAATTACCTAAAATTATCTTTATTTTTTTAAATCTCCCAAGTGAAAACTACAGGCTACTTGTAAAAGCTACTTATGGACACTTAAAGTGACTAAATTGCAGTATTATGATGCTCATGATCACCGCCAGAGGCCGCTCGTGCCATTCTTTTCCTGTCTCTCTCAGACTATCCTCACCTAATCAGTGAACAATCTTCTCTGGTTAATCAGTCATTCAGTACATCTGTATCTGATCCATCCAATCATCAACCCATGTATTTATACCCCTTTGTTCCCCACAGAAGAAGTTGTGTTTGTGTCTTTACAGCAGGAGTGGCTGAGCTTAGACCTGGAGAGACGCAATCCTGCAGGATTTCCAGGTCTCTCTAAATTACCAATCAATAGATACCTTGAACACAGGGACATTTTGCCTAATTAAGTTCAATTAAACAGTTAACAAACAAAAAACAAATAACAAAAAGGTGGGTTAGCCACCCCTGCTTTATTGAGCGGTTTCTCCAAGTTTCCTATTGATCTTTTGTGTTCTTGACCCCTGCCTGCCTTTTGCACCTCGTCTCCCGGATAGTCTTTGTTACCAAGTTCACCTGATCTTCTGACTTGATGCCTGTGACCTCGACCATCCTTTTACCTTGTCTACAAATTTCCATTTGCCTAATCCCTGACCACCGTCTTGTTTGTTGACTTCCCTTTGCCTACCACACTTGGGTCCTCAGCTCCTCTGAGAGTCCCTGTGAAGCCTAGCCTGACAAATACAAATATTTCGGAGCATGACATAAATGTGTGGGTACTGTTTGTTTAACTTTCAAGTCTTTCTATTGAGCAACTTAAAATACATTTTCAACATGCTTGTGTTTTCTTAGTGTAGCATTAAAAAGTTACTTTAATTAAAACTTAAATATTAACAAGCAATAGATACAAATTCACATTAAAATGTGTACCATGAAGAATTATTAAATATTCATACTGTAAACAGGGTCCTCATAAATAGATGTATAGAGTATGACCTGACTGTTGGGCCTCTCATTTTTCAGTTTGTTCTCCTCTGGGATGGAGGAGAGAGTGTACAGGGGACTGACCATCTGTCATGTTCTCAGGTGTCAAATTGCATTTTATCGACAAGGAAGGATTCACAAATAATGTACTTTTCAAAGTGACATTAATTACCTGAAGTTTGAAATGATTACATACCTTCACTGACACTCAAGTGCATTTTTTCTAAGCTGTCTTTGCCCCATTCCTCCACTCCGCAGTAATAGACCCCAGAATCCTGCAGTGTCAGTCTGTTCATCCACACAGTAAAGGTCTTTGCTGAGACAGAGTTCGTGAGGGTGAATTTCCCTGCAGTAACAACAGTGTCTGTCTTACCAGTGCTAATGAGAACATCCTTATTCCCACAGGGATGACGACACCAGTACTTCACACTGTACTGATAACCATCCTGATATGGACATTTAATCTCTACACTTCCACCTTCAGCCCCAGTCACTCTTCTGTCAGCTGACATCACACAGCCTAGAACTGGATGAAAAAATAATTAATGTAAAAAATAAATCAGTACTAGTGCTACTACAGTTCTGGATTTAATCCCAGGTAATTAAATGCACACTGTGGCAGATTGAGTAGCAACACAATCGTAAAATCTGCCCTTTGTGTTCTTGATTGTAAATACTGAGACACCAATCTTAATCCTCCTGCTTGGTGTCGTCATGCTCAGATCAGCTGAGCTCAGCAGTCTCCAGATCATACACATGGATATGCATAGAGCTGTCTGTCGGTATAAAGTATTCATGAAACTTGAAATGTGTGTGGAAGTCAACAGTTTGTTTTAGACATCAAGAAATGTCGTACATGAGTGACTGCAGCACATTATCCACCTCCCTCTATCTGCAGCAAAGAGTGTCAATAATGTTGCTGCTTTCAGCGTGGCATGAAAACCCCTCATGCATGTTCACCCTGTTCAATTTATCTTCACTCTTACATTGTGTTAAATAGGCTGACAGTGTTTTCCCATGTTGTTGTGACAAAAATATAAACTGTCTCTAAGCATCCATCATAAATGACTCCCAAAGTTAGATCACAGATGATACTCTTATAAAGATCTCTAAATACAGCGTAAATATATTAATACTGGCATATGGTTTCAACTGTATCAGAGTTATTTCTCTTCAGATCAGGTTCAAAAGATAAACATTAAAGCTGCTTAGCACACACAGTCAAATAAAAAAACAAATGGCAACAGCATTTATTGGAAAAGCAATCCTAGTTTGTCAATAAAACCACAAACAAACCTTTAAATTATCCAGTTCAAGTTTAAATGGCATTATGCTTCATTTATATGAAACTCTTCTCTGTTGTAAAGGAGTATATATCATCTTCTCCCTTCTGTCCGAAGTCTGCCGAGGAATTTGAACTAAATGACAAGAGAATCAGATAATGAGCTTTATTTGTTATTTCCTTTCGGCCTTTCGCACAAGGACTGTAACCCAAGTACATTGTAGGACAAGTTACAGAGATGATATGTATGATTTATTTGGACAAAGTCAGTGGTCAGTTCCCCCAGAGTGGCTCAACTGTTAAAAGCTGCCAATAAACAAAGCTTCTCAATGCAAAGGGCCCAGACCAGGGTTCCTTTGTGAAAGCAGTGCAGTGCATGTTATTTCAATCAGCAAACACACAGCGTATGTATTCATATAAAATAGTATGAGACACAACCTGCTATAGAAACATATAATTTGAGATGTGTATATTATTCTCTGAAGTGTATCAATCGTCTTACACAGGATTTGCATTTCAGTGTGTTGCTGTACACACACACAAGGCTAGTTCATGGTTTGGGCTGCTGAGTTGGTGCGGTTTCATCCCGCAGTCCTGGCACTGCAAAGCGCTCCCTGTTAACAAATGCCTGCAGGTTATCATTTGGTGTCCTCTGTCACTGAGTGCAGTTCTCCCTCTAGTGGTCAAGCAGTGACAGGGGGCGCATCTTCAGCTTGCAGTGACACCAGCCTACCTGTAGCACTGGAAAAAGAAAAGTCTAAATTAATTAACACTACACTCACAGCCATTTTCACCTGGTTGAAACTTCTTAGATAATATGGACATAATAAGGAGTACAGGTATGTGACACCTATCAAATGAACTATACTTGTACTATAATGACCTGTACTGGAATAATATGCATAGTTGATTAAGATTAGACAAACTATATTATAGTAACAGCAGTGCTCTCCAGCCCCATGAGAGCCCTATTCCTACAGGCTTTATTGAAATCTTCAAAGCAGTGAGCCTGTAGATTTAATATTATATCATAGAGCTTGGTTAGTATGAAAACCACAAAACCCTGAAGCTTGAGCCTCTTGTGCTGCAGCTCTACAGGAGCACAGAGTTTCCTGCACTACATGCTGCGAAACACTCTTTTTATTAAGAAGTTGAGTGTTAGTATTTCAGTATAATCATTTCTAAATACAACAGGATGCCATAAAGAGGCCTTATTGTTACCAAAGCTTCTACCAGAGGTTTTTATTTATTTTCAATGCTCATGACACACACTTGTTGATGATTTGTTTCGCTCATACTTACCTTTGCTCTGCAGTGCTTGAGGTTATACTGTTTTTAACGGGTGTTAATTCTGAAGCTTCTCTGAGCTTTCCTGTTCATTTTATTGCCACTGGATTCCTGCTTCACATGATAGAAGACAGAATATCAATTAATGTTATTCTCATATTTACACTTTCACAGTCTAATCACAAGGTGTTTTGGGATTATTGGGCATAACTGTTGGATGAATTCCCATTTAGATTATATTAGAAAACTTTATTGTCCATTAAATTTACATGCCTTTGGCATTCTAGCATCACGACACAGGACAACAATAAAAAACACCTAAAATACATAAAATAAATAGAAATACATTTCCAATAGCAACAGTGCTCATGGGCTGAAGGGGGAAGGCTTTTTTAATATATCATTGTTCAAAATAGCCACCACAGAGGGCACAAATGATTTTTTGTACCCATTCTTCTGGGCTAATGGGACCTTGAGTCTCCTGCCAGATGGTAACAACTGAAATGATGAATGAAGGGGGTGTGTAGGGTCATTGTAGACCTGAGTTGCCTTCTTAGTAAGGGACCGAGTGTAGAGGTTCTGGAGTTGCAGCTGTTTGTCTCCAATAATCTTACAGGCCTGATTGACCACCTGGGTCAGCTTATTCCTGTGTCTAACTGAGAGGTTCCCATACCAGGAAACAATGTTAAAGGTGAGAACCACTTTCGGTGAGTGACCTGTAGATCATAGTTAGAGTGTGTTTGCTGGCATTAAAACTCCTCAGATTCCTGAGGAGAGAAAGCCGCTGGCGTGCCTTTTTATAAATATAATCTGCATTAGGCTGAAAATAAATGTTATTATCAATTATTGTTCCCAAATATTTAAAATATATAACCTGCTCCACTTCCTGCCCCTTCATAGTGACTGGCTTAAAGACATGCACCATGCTGTCTGCTCCCATCCTACTTCCCAAACACAAGTCTTACTGACATTAAGGTCAAGGAAGCTGCCATCAAACCAGGTGGCAAGGTGATCGATGTGCTGGAGGTTGGAAGGGCTCATGACATCCTGCAGGCAAGCAACCAGGGCCATGTCATCAGCATACTTTATAAGTGTGAAATCTTTACTATTGTATTTAACCTCATTTATGTATATAGAGAATAAAAGAGGAGATAAAACACACCCCTGAGGAACGCTAGTATTCAGGACAAGGCAGTCAGAGAAGGTGTTATTAACACATACTTTTTGAGGCCTTCCTCTTAGAAACTCCCTGATCCACAGGACAAGGCTGCTACTGACATTCATGTCACACAGGCGCCTCGGGAGAAGATGGGGCTGGACCGTATTAAAAGCAGAGGAGAAATCCATAAAAAGTACACAGCCATATGTATTCGCCTTGTCCAGGTGACCATGTACTTTATCCAGAAGATTAAGAGTAGCGTCCTCCACACCTCGGCTGGCCCGGTAGGCAAACTGCAGGGGATCCATGAACTTAGTGGTTTGCGATAGGAGTTCCTTACTCATTATTCGCTCCATGCATTTGCTTAATAGAGGTGTGAGGGCGATGGGTCTGAAATCGCTAAGCGATTTTATGTGTGATGTTTTAGGCACAGGGACAATAGTTGCCATTTTCCAGGCCTGTGGTACAAAACTGGTGTTGAGGAACATCTGGAATACCTGGGTAAAGATGGGTCCCAGTTGGGTAGCACACTCCCTCAGGACCCTTCCCTTAAGCCCATCTGGCCCTGGGGCTTTGCGAAGGTTGACTCCCTGGAGGATCAAAATGACTTCCTTTTATGTCACTATCATGGTTGCCTCGTGGGAGGACCGTAAAACTGTAGAGAAAGGACCCAAGTGCAGAGCTAGTACAATGAGCAGACAAAAGCCAAGGAGAGATCGGAGGCCAGGCAAACAAGGAGGCCAGGCAAACAAGGAGGCCAGGCAAACAAGGAGGCCAGGCAAACAAGGAGGCCAGGCAAACAAGGAGGCCAGGCAAACAAGGAGGCCAGGCAAACAAGGAGGCCAGGCAAACAAGGAGGCCAGGCAAACAAGGAGGCCAGGCAAACAAGGAGGCCAGGCAAACAAGGAGGCCAGGCAAACAAGGAGGCCAGGCAAACAAGGAGGCCAGGCAAACAAGGAGGCCAGGCAAACAAGGAGGCCAGGCAAACAAGGAGGCCAGGCAAACAAGGAGGCCAGGCAAACAAGGCTTAGTGATACAGGGAGAGCTGACAACACTTTGCCAAGAGTGAGGGCAGTGAGGGGTTTATAAAGGAGAGCAGAAACTAGGAAGACAAGAGCAGGACCAATGAGAACAAAGGACAGGAGCAGAAGTGCACAAGGGTGAGGAGGAATGTTAATTGATAGAATGAAAAAAGGAAAACAGTGAAGGGAGCAGGAAAAGGCAAGGGAACATTGGCGGCCTCTAGTGGGGGAAGAGAGTCAGGGCTAGGGAACTGTGACAGTCACAAAGGCAGGTGTCATTCCTGCACAGACTGAGTCACATTCATCACTGAAATCATGTTTATCAAATCTAGAGTAGAACATGTTCAGATCATTTGAAAGGCTAAAAGGATCATCACATTGGAAGGCTCCTTTCTGTTCCCCTTCCCATCATTATGTTCAGTCCCCTCCAAGCATCTCTTGCATTACCATTCCACAGTTCCTCCTCAACTTTATCTTTATAGTAGGTTTTTGCTTTCTTAAAAATACTTCTTAATTCCTTATTCAAATCTCTCACTTTCTGCAGGTCTCCTTCCTGAAAAGCTATTTTCTTCTGAATTGGTATTTTAGTCCTTTATTGACCCATGGTTTATTATTAGGGTAGATTCTGATTTTTTTTTATTTTAATAATTGAATCAACACAAAGGTTGAGATAGCTGGTAATGGTGTAAGTCAACAGTTCAGGGTCATTACAGGAGACCTGATCGCTGAAGAATAAATCCCATTCAGTAGCATCAAAACAACCCCTCAGCTCTTCAACTGAGTCCTTTGTCCAAGCCTGAATGTATTTAACAGCGGGTTTCTCTCTTTTTAGTTTCTGACGGTACTTTGGCAAGAGATGAATGACATTATGATCAGATGAGTGGAAATTCGGTTGAACTCTAGCACAGTACCGTAGCCCAGTAAGACTGTGAGACTGTGACCTTGTTCACACAGACACTCAGGGACAGACATGCAGTTCTTCAGTTTTATTTATACGATGTATGTTGTACCCACGTGTGGGCATGTGGATAATGTAAAAAATGGAATACTGAAGATTGTGTTTTCTGAAACAAAAACAAGTTAAACTTTATTAATTAATTTTAAATCAAGATTCTTGGTCCTTGTTAAAACAAGTTCACTGGAGTGCATCCACACTGGAAATGATTTCTTCATTGAAGATCAGTACAGAAATACAATATTCGGGTCAATAGCCGGCTCTTCTTTGTAAGGGTTACAATACAATGTTGCTGTCTGGGGTCCATGTCTGTGTCCTGCTGGCCCCCTCTTGTGGTCATTCAGTGAACTGACTGGCCTCTTCAACCTGGTAGAAAACAGAACCACAGCCGAGAAGGTAATTTTCCTGTTTTACTAAAATCAGTTCTCGCTTTCAGCAACCTGCTTTTTAGCACATCCTTCCACTGAAATGTATCAAACTTAGCTTTTCAAAGTAAAGGTCAGGCACAAGAACTGAAAAATATTGAAATATAACAAATATAATAGATATCACACAGCACAACTGACGTTAATACCTGGTCCTGGGTCAGGGGAGTGTGTCAGAGGTCTTTTAGTGATAATCTGTTAAAGGCACATTGGCATACACAGCACTGTCCGGGGCTGCGCTGGCAGATTTGATGTGAGCTTTGGGTTGCTTGTTAGTCTAAATCAGACCATGAAGGTTAAATAAAATGAAAGCTCTGTCAGTGTGCATAGTGCTATATTTCACCATGAAAGTGACAGTGTGCTAAAGTACTAAAGCAAAGTAAAACACTGTGGTATTGACAGAGACTGATAGTTACCTAGAACGCAGTCACTTCCTGCAAAACCTTGACCTGTTTTGTTTCTGAGCACGTTGTTCCTCTTGAGGGAAAAACTAAATCTGTCATTTCACACGGTGCGCTTAAACCATTGCTCATCTACAAGTGTAGCCAGAATGAGGTAAATTATTAAAAGAAGAAAAGGGGCATTAAGACACTGATCTGGTTTACCTGTACTGGGGCTGTTCTCCTACACTGTTCTCCTGCAGTGAAAGAAGACAGAATTTATCAATGTGGTGTAATTCAAAGTGCACACTGCCTTCTCCCAGTTCAGTGCAATCCAACACACATTAGAGATTACTTATACAGTCAGAAAACCCTGCATAAAACACTTATTTTATAGATATATAAAACACACCCAATTACATTCTAGAAAATGCTTTTCTTGGTCATTAACAGTTAAAATTAGTTTTAAATAGGATTTGTATAAAATGTCAAATATGTTGTAAACAGGACTGAGCTGCAGACACCAAGCACACCAGGGTGTACAAAGTGTATTATGGTATACTGGCACACATAACACTTTGTGGGACAATACTAGATTGCTATGTTGATATTCAATGGAGCTGTAGGACAGAAACCAATAGCTGAATATCAACCCTGCTCCCAGCCTCCCACTATGAAATAAATGGGAGTCGCACTGATAGCGCTGTGCCTTTAAGCCCTGATTAAGGAAACTCACCTTGTACACCTGTACGCCGTTTCATGTACAGAAAGAAAAGTGCCACAAAACACACAATGATCCCCACCCCGGACAGAGCTCCCGACACTATAGATATTTCTGCAACAAACCAGATTCAGATAGAACGCTGAAATGTGTGATTTATTTGACCAATGATCTTTATAAACATGTCTTCACTTTATGAAAAACAGTTAGAAGAGCAAGAAAAGGGCATTGCTTTTACTTGGCTATCCCTGTAGTGAGAGGCTCAAATCCTAGTGCGATAGCGTACTGTACCTTTGATGCCTGGACGTCTGCCATCATGTACTGCTCCTGCTGTGCTGGCTCCTACAGGAGACACTGAAGGGCAGGTTAAAAATCAAAAGAAAGGCTGCAATATTATGTTTGATATTAGTTTTTTTTTAAATATATTTTTAAGAGAACAGCCTCAACGAGTAAATGGAAGATTTATGATAGTAAAACTTTACAATATACTGGGTTTGAAAAGTCTGTTAATATGACAACAAATTAGAAACGAGAGAGCGATAAATCCCATCCACACACTGTATTTAGGAAGAAACAAAGTCAACAAAACAAATATTTTCACTGACACCACATTTTATTTCTTTGTGGAATCTGGTCTAAAGTGCTAGAAGTTCTCAAAAGTGCTCAAGTGGAAGCAATAGCAGCAAACATTTCAGTGATTATCGTTTCATCAGTGCTTTTCTAACAAATTAGAAACCAAATAGGAATTATTTTGAGCAAAAAATAACCATCAAACTACAGCCTTATAAACTCACTGTCTTCAGCCTGGGTGGAGATCTCTGTGGTTGGTGTGACAGTAACTGTGGTCTCTACAGTCACAGGTCCAGGGGTGGACAATAGGGAGACTGAGGGAGCTGAGAGACAAACACAGTACTGGTTCAGGGCGCTTCATTGTATCATCATTGTGAACATGCCAGACCTAAATTCAGTGAATCCATTTTACAGTTAGGGCTGGTTCACAGACCCACATTAGCACTAGACTTCTCACTGCTATTTTGGGTAGAGTAGTCTAAGATTAGTGCTAATCAAGATCTGTGAAAGTCATTAGCATTGCTAGTTATAATTAATGTATTAATAAATAACAGGGATGACTTTCTCATATTAACACATACATTTACTGAAGTCCCTTAGATATAAATAATGCTTGATTACATAATGCTTTTCTTCCATTTAAAGGCTACTTTAAAATGCTCAAAGAAATATATGATGAAACATCACAGATACTTTACTTATAAACTCCAACTAACACATGACTATAATTCAAAGGGGCTTAAAACTATTTGTCAGTGGTAGAATGGATCATCTGTTCTCATTCCTTTATAAAAGAAAACTACAAATTTCACTGAAAATGTGAAAAGACCTGTCAGTGTTGTGTGCATTGCATTGATTTCAATAGTAGCATAATTATCAACTGATCAACTGTGAAATCAGTTTTCTTTAGCCTGACTTTTCAATTTAGTTGATCACAAATTTGCTATTGCATAGTTTGCATTGTTATTTAAATAAATACAGATCAACAAAATTAAGAAAAATTTGATTCCTTGCCTAACCAAAATATTAGCGTTTGTCTGCGTCTAATGAATTACTGGGAACCCTGACCCTGACCAATGCAGTCACGTGTTCAATTCACAAACAAATCAATTCAGTTAAGTGATTCATATATGCATCATCTCCTACATCAGCTGATATATTTTGGTTTATAAAAGTATTACAATTATTTGTTACAAAATAATGTTCATTCAAAAACACCTGTGAGAAAGGACAGCCTACCTTCACTGACGCTCAAGTGTATTTTTTCTAATGTGTCTTTGCCCCAATCCTCCACTCCGCAGTAATAGACCCCAGAATCCTGCAGTGTCAGTCTGTTCATCCACACAGTAAAGGTCTTTGCTGAGACAGAGTTAATCAGGTTGAATCTCCCAGCAGTAACAACAGTGTCTGCCTTGCCAGTTCTAATCAGAACATCCTTATTCCCACAGGAATCACGACACCAGTACTTCACACGGTACTGATAACCATCCTGATATGGACACTTAATCTCTACACGTCCACCTTCAGCCCCAGTTACTCTTCTGTCAGCCGACTTCACACAGCCTAGAACTGGATGAAAAAATAAGTATAATCAGGCATTCATTCATCACTGAGGAGTGAACAACAATCAAAAGCAAGACTCCAGCAACCTCAGTGAAAATCAGCGATGGTTGTCTGACTAGAACAGTGGTGGGCAACCTAAATTAATCAGGGGGCTGCAAGACCACTTTTACCACAATTACAAGCCTTGAATGCTACATTTTAATTAAAAAAAGAGTAATATAATGCAGTATATACATATCAACAATGTATTAAAGGAGTAACACATTGATACAAAATAAGCAGTTGTCATAAATACACTACTTCGTTGTGTATTGTGAATTATTGTGTGGAGAGGGTGGTTGTGGGCCACAAGTGGATGCAGTTTGAGCAGCATGTGGCCCGTGGGCTGCAGGTTGCCCACCACTGCACTAGAAGTTCTCCAAAAGAAAGCCTTTAGGGTGTTTTCACATACACTGATCAGCCATAACATTATGACCACTGACAGGTGAAGTGAATAACACTGATAATCTTGTTATCATGGCACCTGTCAGTGGGTGGGATATATTAGGCAGCAAGTGAACATTTTGTCCTCAAAGTTGATGTGTTAGAAGCAGGAAAAATGGGCAAGCGTAAGGATCTGAGCGACTTTGACAAGGGCCAAATTGTGATGGCTAGACGACTGGGTCAGAACATCTCCAAAACTGCAGCTCTTGTGGGGTGTTCCCGGTCTGCAGTGGTCAGTACCTATCAAAAGTGGTCCAAGGAAGGAAAAGCGATGAACCGGCGAGGGATCATAGGTGGCCAAGGCTCATTGATGCACATGGGGAGTGAAGGCTGGCCCGTGTGGTCCTATCCAATACACAACCTACTGTAGCTCAAATTGCTGAAAAAGTTAATGCTGGTTCTGATAGAAAGGTGTCAGAACACAGTGCATCGCAGTTTGTTGCGTATGGGGCTGCGTAGCCGCACACCAGTCAGGGTGCCCATGCTGACCCCCGTCCACTGCCGAAAGCGCCTACAATGGGCACGTGAGCATCAGAACTGGACCACGGAGCAATGGAAGAAGGTGGCCTGGTCTGATGAATCACGAGTTCAAGGTGTTGACTTGGCCTCCAAATTCCTCCAGATCTCAATCCAATCGAGCATCTGTGGGATGTGCTGGACAAACAAGTCCGATCCATGGAGGCCCCACCTCGCAACTTACAAGACTTGAAGGATCTGCTGCTAACGTCTTGGTGCCAGATACCACAGCACACCTTCAGAGGCCTAGTGGAGTCCATGCCTCGATGGGTCAGGGCTGTTTTGGCGGCAAAAAGGGGACCTACACAATAGGTCTATAATGTTATGCCAGTGGTTTTCAAACTGGTTCTGGAGTACCCCCTCCAAATTGTTAAGTTCTTACGAGTCTGCTGTGTTCCAGTCAGAAGGGGCCTGGCAGAAAAGTCTGCATCTTCAGTCATATTGAATTAGATTATAGGAGAAAGCCTATGGGCCCATAGGGTCAGGCCTGACCAAGGACGAAGGACAGGGGGATCAAGAGGACCAAGACGATCAAGAGGGTCACCATGGACATTCCACAGTGGAGAAAAGGAAAACTAACCATGAACCATAAAATATATAGGCCTATCTATTAGCATGGGTACTGCAACATACCAGAGGGTGGATGCTAAAATAAAGCACTAGTATAAGAAGTGCACGGTCGCTTTATGTATTATGTATGTCATGTGAATTATGTATGTGCAGTAAATTATCAGAAGACAGTAATCAGAAAAGTGATTATGAAAGCAAGTGAACCCGGAGCGTTTCATGTTCACAATGCGAACCACACGGCGGACTTGAAATGGACCGCACTGAGAGCAGCTCATAAGATGGGCTGAGGGGTCTGAGATCATTTTTCCAGCCGCTCTGAGTTCACTTACAACGTCTGAAATGAGCTAAGTGTGAAAACACCCTTAATTTGAGCAGTTTACCACATTACATTTTCAAAGCTGTTTGGCATTTACCACTTTTTGCATGATTTCACTTTCCCTTACCTGCACCCTGCGACAGGTTCATCATGGACACTAGAGTGAGTCTCCATAAGGACAGAACACTTGAAACTAAATTGAAGACTTAATTCAACACTAAACACCAACTGCTCTAATACTTTAGACCAGGGGTTTTCAAACCAGTCCTTGAGTACCCCTTGTCCTGCTGGTTTTTGTTCCAACTGAGGTCTTAACTGCTTAATTGAATCCTTGATTGACCTAACAATGCAATATAGCATTCAGTTAAGTAATTAAGACCTAGGTTGGAACAAAAACCAGCAGGACAGGGGGTACTCCAGGACCGGTTTGAAAACCCCTGTTTTAGACCAAATCACAACTTAAGCAGTAGAAAAATAAAGTGATGGCATGGTCACATCATTGTAAGATACTTTGATGGGAGACATTGACCATAAATTGGTAGCTAAAGATAATCTGGTTTCTAGTTACTGGTTCAGTGATACATTCTTTTTTGGAAAAAATAAAAAAATAAAAAAATTAAACCACAACAACTCACCTACCAGGAGAAGCAAACAGCGCAAAGACGCTGGCATTTTCAGCCCCTTTGGTAATCTTAATATTCTTTACAGAGCGAGAACACTTAAAGTCGTAACAGGAAGCTTTGTTGAACTCCACTTGGTAGGTGAAAATAACCACACATTTTCATTTCTTGCCTGTTGTTGCACAATGCCCTTTGTACAGTGAAATAGTTTTGAGGCTGTTTTTAGCTGATGGAAAGAAATACCCATATCAATGTATTGTAACGAGCACCACTTTTCTCGGCTCTCGTTGTGGTTCCACCACGCTGTGCAGAAATAACAGAGGAGGCGCAGGTTGCAAACCAAACAGAAACTTTACTTGAACAGGCTTTTCTCAGGCTGGAGCAACTTCACTAACTGACTATAACTCAAACTCTCAAACTCTGAACTACTGCTGAACAGCTGCTAAACTGCAACTCAACTCCTACTGAACTCTTCCTAAACTCTTCCTAAAAAACTGCCACGTGGGAACCGGGCACCCCTATTTATTACTTTGCACCCCGTGACTGGCTCCCCCAATCACGACGCCCCCCGTGTTCCTGTGCAGGGCCAACCCCTGACCCCCGGAAGTAACTAAACACCAGTTGCCTAACAGGAAGTAACACATACACATACCCCACATGACCCCCCCAGTCCCAGATCACTACACTGCCCACCCCCTTAGCTCCTCGCCCCTGAGGAAAAAGCTAATAAAAGTCCTGATTTGGTGACTGTCCCTCTGTGGCTGCATTGGAGCCTGGAGATGCGGACAGCTAACATGGGGCAAAGTTCAGCTGCGCATCGACGTAGAGGTGGCCATACTTACCCCCTCTCCGGACCCAGTCAATGTCCTTCCATATTGCCCCCCCCAGAGTCCGGGCTTACCCAGGCAATCACCCCCACCCTACTGTCCGGGCTGAGGCTGGGAAACCTGGCTCCGATCACGGTTCTGATGCCGAAGTAGGTAGGGCAATTCTCTCTGTGTGGGCCAACCTGAGCCTGCACACCCCTCCACAGCCTCTGATCTCTTCTTTTCTCTGGATCTTGGTGGCCTGCGCATATGCCCTTTGCTGCATCAGACACCGCTGCCACGCTGGGTCAAATCCCCCCACACAGGAGACTCCCATCTGCCGCTGGAGTGGGCCCCCCTCTCGGACTCCACTCACCTTACTCTTGTGTGGACCCCTCGCATGGGCTACCACCATCTGCCACTGGGGTGGTGCCTTTAGTCGGCCACCACCCATCTGCTCTCTCGCTGTGCCCTTCTTTTGGGCACGTAGAATGAGCTGCCAGAGTGCGATTCGCGGCGTCGCCAGCTGCTCTCGGCACTTCTGCATTGCGTCGGCATCTTCCGGTGGCGTCTCGTCGTCATAGCCAGGTTGCAGCGAGTGCGCATTGCGCTGCTCCCCTGCTCTTCCTTGGCAATGAGCCATAGCTCAGCAGCTGCCTGCCTCGGGCGCTCTTCACCGCCGGTCTGCGGTCCCTGGAGCCCAGTCTCTGGCTCTTCACCGCTGGTCCCCAGTCTCTGGCTCTTCATCTTCCTCTAGCTGGGGCTCGTCGCTGGTGCCCCTTTAAAGCTGCGCCCGGACTAATCTTGCGGTCTGCTCTGTGCTTGCTGTGGGGAAGGCTAGGTCGAGCGGCTCTCCAGAGCTTCTTGAGGAACTCCATATCGGATTGTCCGGGCAACTGGACAATCCTGCTAAACCACAGCCTGAACCACCCCAATTTGTCCTCAGGGCCCTCCCATGAGTAAGGTTTCCACTGGCTCTCTCTCCTTGCTGCGCGTAGCGAATCCATTTTCATTCCAGAGGATGGAAGCAGCGTGGATTCGAATATCCCACTCTCACACCAATGTAATGAGCAGCGCTTTTCTCGGCTCTAGTTGCAGTTCCACCACGCTGTGCAGAAATAATGGAGGAGGCGCAGGTTGCAAACCAACAAGAACTTTATTCGAACAGGCTTTTCCCAGCCCCAGATCACTACAGTATATAAAATAAATGTTTGTGCTTTTATTTTAAGAGCAAGTTTGATGGGATCAACTTGAGAAAAACATATTAAGAAAGTTAATTAGGTGAATTATTTTCCACCAAAGAACAACAAAAGATTCTAATGGAAACTGCTTGATTTCCTGAAGTTATCTAGCAATGAGTATCTAACCAATATAGCCGTCTACTTTGATTTGTATTTTATGTTCCTGTGTATTTATAATCACCACTTACTGTTGTGTGTGTCATATGGAGTTACATATGGGAGTTTTGTATAGTGTGGATTAAGTTATGCATCTGGGGTTATATTTTTAAGGCACGGATGGTGGTACTGCATATAGGGGGAGCTGTTGTGACCCATTTTATCCTGCTGGTATTTTTCCTATTGGGATAAAGGCTGCTAAATGAGTGGCCATCGGGAGAATTGGGAGAATTCCCGGTGGCCACTCTGCCCGCTCATAAATTGGGCCGGCAGACTTGCCTGCTTTCTCTTCTTTTTTCACACACACAGAAAAACGCGTATGTGGTAAGTTACTGTGTGACTGATAACTAAGCTAATTACACTAGATTTTAATTTAAATCAGCGCATGATCAGACCGTGCATTAAAAAGTGCCGTTTTGTGTTGTCAGTGCGCGCATGCGCTCTCTTTTTCAAACACAAGCGCATGTACCCAGGTCGTTGCCAATGCCGTGAGCTAATTTTGGGAAGGATAAAATGGATGGTAAAAAGGTGACAGGAGGTGAAAAACCCAGCTTAAAAAAAGAAAGCCATTGGAGGATGACGCGGCGAAATGTGCCAAACTGACAGATAAGTTTTCAAGACGACAAACGAGCAACTCAAGGTACAGTGACTATATAGTACATTTACATGCATGCATTTGGAAAACACTTTTATCCAAAGTGACTTACATTGAAGGAATTATTTTTTATTCAGTTCAGGGTTTTTTTCTTTTGATTATCTGTTTCAATTAAATTTCAGTGATTTTAGCCTATTGACTTATTTGAAATGTGATTGTGTTTTAATATCGATAAGCCTGATGCTGAGGGAAGTGAGAAAAAGAAAGAAAGGGACAGAGACATTGATCTTTAGTGAGCCAACAGCAGCCAGGCAGAAGGTCCCTGAGCCACAAGCAATTAGTGTAGATGAAGAGACTGATAAGTTTGATTATTTTGCTCATGTTCAGTCAAAGGACCTTGACATGTTTTTCAGTTATCATCCTCCGAACAGCCACCGAAACATCACATAGCAAAAGTTTATCACAGAAAGGATGGAACCAACCGCAAGTGGTTGACATACAATGAAAAAACAAATTCTCTGTACTGTTCTGTGTGTATGGCATTTGTACCTGGGAGGTATGAATGCATGGAAACATGTTCATCAGAGGATTGAGGAACATGAGAAAAGTAATGCCCACAGAGATAGTGCAGATGCTTACTTTCTAATGGCTAAAAAAAGGCAGATGTGAAAAGTCTCTTGACTGGCAACCAAATGTTTTTACATTATGAACAAGTAAAAAAAAAGCGCCAGGTAATGGAGCGCATAGTAGAGGTCACAAAAGTCATTGGCAAATGTGGTTACAGAGGAGATAAAGCAGAGGCTGATTATACATTGGAAAACACTGCAGTCAATTATGACAACTTCCTAGAGATGATAAAACTCTTGAACAAGTATGATATGTGCCTTCAACAGCACTTGAACACTTGTATTGAACAAAGCAAGAAGCACCATGACACTGGGGCACAGGACAGAGGCTCTTTTGTGACTTTCCTTTCACAAGACGTCATCTTTAAAGTTGTGGATGTCATCAGCCAAATTATAAAGAGCACAATTGCAGATGAGGTTAAACAGGCAGGCATGTTTTCAGTCCAAATATATACCACCCAAGATATCACCTCAAAAGACCAATGTGCAGTAATTTTGAAATATGTTACAGATGCCATCCATGAGCGATTGGTTGCTGTGTTAGACTGTGAAGCATCAACAGGAAAATATTTCACAGAGATGCTCAAACAGACATTACACAAGCTTGGTATTGACATTGGCACATCCACTGATGGTGCAGCTAACATGCAGGGACAATATCAAGGGTTCTCTGCATTTCTCTCAGAGCAATCTCCTACATAGATTCTTGTCTGGTGTTATTCACATATTCTGAATCTGGTACTGGCAGACACAACAGGCAGTGTTGTAGAAAGTACATCTCTCTTCTTATTGCTTAACAATGTTGCAGTTTTTCTGGCTGGGTATTGCTGAAGCTTCTCCTGTGAACCAGGGGGTCATCTAGATAGACAAGGCACTTCGTCGATGTCACCTGAGACAGCACCTTCTCCATCAGGCACTCAGACGTGGCGGGGGCGATGCAGAGGCGGAATGGCATGGTTTACTGTATATCTCGTATACACTTCTGTAATTTGGAATTTGTAAAATGTATTATGCCTTGAATTGCACTCTATTACTGCACTTTGTATTGCTCTTATAATTTTTAAGTCGCACTGGACAAGTGCATCTGCTAATAAATAATAATAATGATGCAGAACTGCCCACAACACGGAGAAAGCAGTTTTGGCCCGTGCTTCTGAGGCCAGGGCCACCTGCCAATAGCCACTCTGTAGGTCGAGGGAGGAGAACCAGGTGGTGACTCATCAATCCACGGCAGCGGATATGAGTCTTTGACAGTCACCTCGTTTTACTGACGGTAATTCAATGCAGAACCTCCAGGTTCCATCCTTTTTTGCTCCCCTGTTGCTGTGGTAACTGGTATGGTATATAAACACAATACATATGACATAAACTTCCTAAAAAAACAATAAATCAAGCCTTCTGCATTGAAATTTCAGCTCAAATGGCCTAGCGGGTAACACAGTAACTTGGATTGTCTGAGGTGTGTGTTTGAATCTCGAGAGGGCAGGTTCATTTGCACTTTTCTTTTTCTCAATTGCCATGGTCCCGAGAGAGGGGCCATGGCACTGTGCCCCCCCACCCCTCCCTAAATATGCCACTGATTACCATATCATGAAAGAACATACTTAAAAATGTATTAAGTCGAGCTGTGCCCTTTTTTGAAGCGCATGCGCAAATTATCCTGGCAAAAACTGCAGGTTTATTTGGCGGGAGTATTAGTGAAATTCAGCATTATGTTTTATAAATATAATTTTAAAACAATATAAATAACATACCGCAATTATGTACAGATAACTTTATTAATATTTTCCATTTGGGGACTGGTGCCATAAGGAGAAAACTTATGACTTAAAATATCACTGTATGAAAAGCTCACGAGCACATCTGTGCACACAGCCTGATGGTCCCATTGAACAACGCGGACCGCAGTGTCTTGTTGACTGGGCTCAGATCTGTACGTCATTCATTCGTAGCCGTTAAACGTTAAAGCCCTTCAACTGCATGAAGTGTCTAATTTTCTCAGCATTCACTCGTAGTTTACACTCACCTAAAGGATTATTAGGAACACCTGTTCAATTTCTCATTAATGCAATTATCTAACCAACCAATCACATGGCAGTTGCTTCAATGCATTTAGGGGTGTGGTCCTGGTCAAGACAATCTCCTGAACTCCAAACTGAATGTCTGAATGGGAAAGAAAGGTGATTTAAGCAATTTTGAGCGTGGCATGGTTGTTGGTGCCAGACGGGCCGGTCTGAGTATTTCACAATCTGCTCAGTTACTGGGATTTTCACGCACAACCATTTCTAGGGTTTACAAAGAATGGTGTGAAAAGGGAAAAACATCCAGTATGCAGCAGTCCTGTGGGCGAAAATGCCTTGTTGATGCTAGAGGTCAGAGGAGAATGGGCCGACTCATTCAAGCTGATAGAAGAGCAACTTTGACTGAAATAACCACTCGTTACAACCGAGGTATGCAGCAAAGCATTTGTGAAGCCACAACACGTACAACCTTGAGGCGGATGGGCTACAACAGCAGAAGACCCCAACGGGTACCACTGATCTCCACTACAAATAGGAAAAAGAGGCTACAATTTGCACAAGCTCACCAAAATTGGACAGTTGAAGACTGGAAAAATGTTGCCTGGTCTGATGAGTCTCGATTTCTGTTGAGACATTCAGATGGTAGAGTCAGAATTTGGCGTAAACAGAATGAGAACATGGATCCATCATGCCTTGTTACCACTGTGCAGGCTGGTGGTGGTGGTGTAATGGTGTGGGGGATGTTTTCTTGGCACACTTTAGGCCCCTTAGTTCCAATTGGGCATCGTTTAAATGCCACGGCCTACCTGAGCATTGTTTCTGACCATGTCCATCCCTTTATGACCACCATGTACCCATCCTCTGATGGCTACTTCCAGCAGGATAATGCACCATGTCACAAAGGTCGAATCATTTCAAATTGGTTTCTTGAACATGACAATGAGTTCACTGTACTAAACTGGCCCCCGCAGTCACCAGATCTCAACCCAATAGAGCATCTTTGGGATGTGGTGGAACGGGAGCTTCGTGCCCTGGATGTGCATCCCACAAATCTCCATCAACTGCAAGATGCTATCCTATCAATATGGGCCAACATTTCTAAAGAATGCTTTCAGCACCTTGTTGAATCAATGCCACGTAGAATTAAGGCAGTTCTGAAGGCGAAAGGGGGTCAAACACAGTATTAGTATGGTGTTCCTAATAATCCTTTAGGTGAGTGTATATCAGATTGCTGCCAATGATACTTCTACATAAAAACCTAATAAGCAATATGCTTTCTGTTTTATGTTATGCTTTTTTTAAATATTTTGCTGCTTCCTTGTTGGCACTAGTAGTCAGAGGACACTGAAAACAGGTGGAATCAAAGTTGCCCGTTAGACTATGCTGTCATTTTTTTACAAAAATGCTAAATTCTTATTTTGAAAAATAGTACAGCTATTAAATGTTTTTGTGTAATTGGGGTGAACAGCATACATTCCTTTCATTTTACTTTTGGTACTTCATGCTCAGTTGCTTTAATTTCCTAAACTTATGTTAGCAGAGAAGAAAAAATCAAATCTGTACAGTTGTCTCCAGAATTGTTCATACCCTTCATAGACCACAGTGGGTTTTAGTCAGTGTACAGTCAGTATTTGTTGTATACATTAATGATAACAGGACTATTGTCTTACACTCACAAGCTCAGTGGGACTAAAAAGCCCAGTTGCAATATTTATTTACCTGATTGTTCTTATTATAGTTCGTACAATACAGAATGCAATCCATTTTTAAGGACTTTGTTTTTTCCAGTCAGAAACAGACAAGTTTAATCGTACCAAAAAATCACCACAATTTTAACTTTGATCAAGATTCCTTGTCCATTTTAAAACACACTGCAGTGCAGCCACACTGGGAATGATTTCTTCAGTGAAGATCAGTACAGAAATACAATATTCGTGTCAATAGCCGGCTCTTCTTTGTAAGGGTTACAATACAATGTTGTTGTCTGGGGTCCATGTCTGTGTCCTGCTGGCCCCCTCTTGTGATTGTTCAGTGAACTGTCAGGCCTCTTCAACCTGGTAGAAAACAGAACCGAGATCTTCATTACAGTGGTGTTTCTCAGTTGTTGTGTTTCCTGGTTATAATTCCAAATAATTACATTAGTATATGTTTACTGATGTAGAGGCAGAAGCAGGAATTATACTGTATTAAACACATTATTAAGAATAATTAGGGCCTATTAGTTTCAATGGATCCAGCTGCTTGAATTCCACATCACTGGGTTACTAATGTTTCTTATCAAGTCAAGGGATTTCAAAGTAAAGGTCAGTCACAAGAATTAAGAGGTATTTCAATGTTACTGGTGGGGAATTATGGGAATTAATGTCAGAGTCACACTGGATGGCATTGCTATATTGAGGGGTGATATGTCCTGGAGAAACGGAGCTGCTGACAAATTATTGTACATTATCACACAACACAACTGACGTTAATACCTGGGTGGATATCGGTGTGTCCTGGATGAGGGGAGTGTGTCAGTGGTCTTGGAGCGAAAATTGGTGAAAGGCACATTGGCATACACAGCGCTGTCCGGGGCTGCGCTGGCAGTTTTGATGTGGTCTTTGGGTTGCTTGTTACTCTAAATCAGAAAATGAAGGTTAAGTGAAAAGAATGCCCTATCAGTCTGCATAGTGCTATATTTCACCATGAAAGTGACAATGTGCTGAAATACTAAAGCAAAGTGAAACACTGTTGTAGTGACAGACACAGAGAGTTACCAAGTCACATCTGGCAAAACCTTGGCCTGTTGTATTTTTTGTGTTCATCTGTTTAATCTGCAGTATTGCCAGAATGAATTGGGTTAGCTGGAAGTTATGTTAAAATGAAGAAAAGGGGCATTAAGACATTGATCTAATTTACCTGTATTGGGGCCGTTCTCCTGCACTGTTCTCCTGCAGTGAAAGAAGATCAATAATAGTTTAAGGTGCACACTGCCTTCTCACAGCTCAGTGTAATCCCACACCCTGTATATACACATTATAAAACACCTATTGTATAAATATATAAAATACATCCAGTTACATTCTAGAAAATGCTCTTCTTGGTCATTAACAGTTATCATTAATTGAATACAAATATTTTGTATGCAGGACTGAGCTGCAGACACCAAGCACACCAGGGTGTACAAAACATATTATGGTATATTGGTACACAGAAAGAACACAATCTGGGACAATACTAGATTGCTATGTTGATATTCAATGGAGCTATAGGACAGAAACCAGTAGCTGAATATCAACCCTGTTCCCAGCCTCCCACTATGAAGTAAATGGGAGTTGCACTGATGGCGCTCTGGCTTTAAGCCCTGATCAAGGAAACTCACCTTGTACACCTGTACGCCGTTTCATGTACAGAATGAAAAGTGCCACAAAACACACAACGATCACCGCCCCGCACAGAGCTCCCGACACTATGGACATTTCTGCAACAAAACAGATTCAGATAAAAAGCTGAAATGTGTGATTTATTTTACCAATGATCTTTATAAATGTGTGTTCACTTTATTAAAAACAATTACAAGAGCAAGAAAAGGGCATTGCTTCTATTTAAAGTCCCTATCACTGTTGATGTGTTTTATAGAAACGTGTTATATTGCCAGTACAGAGATCGATCCCATTGTTTTTTCTCCAAGACCCAGATGAAAAATCAATCAACCTGAACAGATAGCTCTGGAGTAGGCCATTCTTACTCACTCCTTCAGACCTGAACTAATGTCCACGTCATGATTTGGACCTATAGTCCCTCTATATACTGGAAATATATATGTAGCGTTATGTTGGGTGTATTTGGATAAGAGCATTTGGGCTCTGAGCTGAAGCACTGATCTAAAGAAGACCTCTCCCCCCCAAAGTTATCAGATTTCCTTAGCTCATCAGCTTGGAACTGGTTTGCATCAAAGTGACAGTTTTGGGGAGGATGGCACCGAGAATGGGCCGAATGGTTTAGAGTCCTGCTGTGAAATGTCTGGAAAAAGGGGCCTGTAGGTGATAAAAACTCTTTGAAGTGGATGAGAGCCGAAATCCCGACATAGAGCTACGAACCCAGGCCAACCGGCATTTCCAAAAGATGGCATGGATTGACATCAGTCATAAATCAAGCCCCCCTCCAATAGGACACTGGGGGCTGAAACTGAAATCCAATCTCAAGAACTCAGGGACCAATCACCTATTGATCTGACAGACTATAAGGAACAGCGGACGGTCTTTCTCGCTCTCTCTCTCACCTGAACCTGAAACTCGCTGCCACAGCTCAACCTGTAGCTCTGTTGCCAGAACCGGAACCAGAAACCAACTAAGTCTTTGCCGGCAACAGAAGAGTTAAACTGGGAGAAGGAGATTGAGCCGTACGAAGAATTCTTTTAAAGGACTTTATTAAATAAAGAACTTTACAGACTGCGCTGCCCGCCTGTGCCCACCTGATCAGTGGAGTTTTACAGCTGGACAATTGACTAAGTCGACTGTAAACGAAAGTGTCAGTCATTTAAATAGCTATTTGAGTCTTAAGAAACTTGACCCTTGGAACAAACAGGGCCCTGCTTTCCTCAAAGACTTTGTCTTCAAATAAGTACGGTGAGAGACCCTGCTTGCCAAGAAGATTTTGTGCACAACCTTGGAGCCTTCAAACCAGTGGAAAATCTGTTTGGAAATGACTCTACTTTCGCGAAACCCCAACTTCCAGGTGCATCGACTGAGTGGAAGTTTTTGGACAAAGCCGAACCGGACTGCCTTTGTTCCAAACCAATCATGGACCTCGTGCCGTGTGCTGTTATCTGAGCCCGAAGGCAGAGAGGCCTCTCTGCGACGAAGTTCAGATAAGTTTAACAGTTCGGAGTTCATGATTCATGACATTTGAGAAATCAATTAGAAATGTTAATCTGTGA
Source organism: Amia ocellicauda (assembly GCF_036373705.1). NCBI lineage: Eukaryota > Metazoa > Chordata > Actinopteri > Amiiformes > Amiidae > Amia > Amia ocellicauda. The sequence continues at coordinate 6,635,051 of NC_089854.1, forward strand.
TTCATAACTCTAGAATGTGTAATATCATTTAGTTTTCTTAAATATAAATGTGTGTTGCATTAAACTGTTTTGTTGATAATTTTAGAAATAAAATCTGTCAACGCCGAGAAATATCTTCTCATTCCTGTGTAACTGTTTAGTCTGAAATTGACACAAGTTAATAGACATTAGATTATTGGTGGCCCTGCCTATCCTTAATCATTGAATAATAATCAGTTAAGGGAAATTGTGGTAACAAGTAATGATAGGATCTTTCTCGGCACCTAAACGTAAATGAGACTGATATATATATAACGAGAAGTTACCTGACATAAACACTAACCTGCGTAGTTATTTAATGTCTGACTAATAATACTAACGAGAGACTCACCTTCGTCTTACTAACCGGTATTGTAGTCAATGTGTTTATAACCTTTTTTGTTTAACGATTTGTGTTATCATATGCGATCCCATGGTCTTTGATTTGGTCACGGAAGTGATTTGTCTTTGATTTGTAGATCTAGAGTTGAATTTTAATTAGTTTTTCCCTTTTGTATAATTAATGTAGTGCTACATTTAGTCTTTGTTTTGAATAAATTTGACAATTTATATCTTTGGAATTGGTGTCTGCGTCCAATTATTACAGAAATTGAGTTCTACAAGATTCCAGGATTCGTGATAAGGTGATACTATCAATTCACTTCTTTAATTGAAATTTATAAGTGTACCTTACGCTACATATATATTTTTTTTATAAAGCACTGAAATCACTGACACATGAATGAGTATTCACTCAGCATTAAACCTTTTCCGCAAACCTGTATATACCTGCATACATGGCGCCGGGTTTTAAAATTACCGGGGGGGGGGGGGTTTGGGGGGTACTGTTCGTCGGGGGCTGAAGACGTTTCTTGTAGTTGACCTACAGGCTTGCACGCATCTCAGGAGGGATTTTGTCCCACTCCTCTTTGCAGATCCTCTCCAAGTCATTAAGGTTTCGAGGCTGACGTTTGCCAACTCGAACCTTCAGCTCCCTCCACAGATTTTCTATGGGATTAAGGTCTGGAGACTGGCTAGGCCACTCCAGGACCTTAATGTGCTTCTTCTTGAGCCACTCCTTTGTTGCCTTGGCTGTGTGTTTTGGGTCATTGTCATGCTGGAATACCCATCCACGACCCATTTTCAATGCCCTGGCTGAGGGAAGGAGGTTCTCACCCAAGATTTGATGGTACATGGCCCCGTCCATCGTCCCTTTGATGCGGTGCAATTGTCCTGTCCCCTTAGCAGAAAAACACCCCCAAAGCATAATGTTTCCACCTCCATGTTTGACGGTGGGGATGGTGTTCTTGGGGTTATTCCTCCTCCTCCAAACACGGCGTGTTGAGTTGATGCCAAAGAGCTCGATTTTGGTCTCATTTGACCACAACACTTTCACCCAGTTCTCCTCTGAATCATTCAGATGTTGGCAAACTTCAGACGGGCCTGTACATGTGCTTTCTTGAGCAGGGGGACCTTGCGGGCGCTGCAGGATTTCAGTCCTTCGCGGCGTAGTGTGTTACCAATTGTTTTCTTGGTGACTATGGTCCCAGCTGCCTTGAGATCATTAACAAGATCCTCCCGTGTAGTTCTGGGCTGGTTCCTCACCGTTCTCATGATCATTGAAACTCCACGAGGTTAGATCTTGTATGGAGCCCCAGACCGAGGGAGACTGACAGTTATTTTGTGTTTCTTCCATTTGCGAATAATCTCACCAACTGGTGTCACCTTCTCACCAAGCTGCTTGGCGATGGTCTTGTAGCCCATTCCAGCCTTGTGTAGGTCTACAATCTTGTCCCTGACATCCTTGGACAGCTCTTTGGTCTTGGCCATGGTGGAGAGTTTGGAATCTGATTGATTGATTGCTTCTGTGGACAGGTGTCTTTTATACAGGTAACGAGCTGAGATTAGGAGCACTCCCTTTAAGAGAGTGCTCCTAATCTCAGCTCGTTACCTGTATAAAAGACACCTGGGAGCCAGAAATCTTGCTGATTGATAGGGAATCAAATACTTATTTCCCTCATTAACATGTAAATCAATTTATAACTTTTTTGAAATGAGTTTTTCTGGATTTTTTTGCTTTTATTCTGTCTCTCACTGTTGAAATACACCTACCATTAAAATTATAGACTGATCATTTCTTTGTCAGTGGGCAAACGTACAAAATCAGCAGGGGATCAAATACTTTTTTCACTCACTGTATATACACTCAGCAAAAAAATAAACGTCCCTTTTTCAGGACACTGTATTTTAAAGATAATTTTGTAAAAATCCAAATAACTTTACAGATCTTTATTGATAAGGGTTTAAACAATGTTTTCCATGCTTGTTCCATGAACCATAAACAATTAATGAACATTGAAACGGTTGTTAAGACACTAACAGCTTTCAGACGGTAGGCAATTAAGGTCACAGTTATAAAAACTTAGGACACTAAAGAGACCTTTCTACTGACTCTGAAAAACACCAAAAGAAAGATGCCCAGGGTCCCTGCTCATGCGCATGAACGTGTCTTAGGCATGCTGCAAGGAGGCATGAGGACTGCAGATGTGGCCAGGGCAATAAACTGCAATGTCTGAACTGTGAGACGCCTAACAGCGTTACAGGAGACAGGAAGGACAGCTGGTCGTCCTCGCAGTGGCAGACCACGTGTATAAACACCTGCACAGGATCGGTACATCAGATTATCACACCTGCGGGACAGGCACAGGATGGCAACAACAACTGCCCGAGTGACACCAGGAACGCACAATCCCTCCATCAGTGCTCAGACTGTCTGCAATCGGCTGAGAGAGGCTGGACTGAGGGCTTGTAGACCTGTTGTAAGGCAGGTCCTCACCAGACATCACCGGCAACAACGTCGCCTATGGGCACAAACCCACCTTCACTGGACGTGATTTCCTGCAAGACACAAATGTCAGTGTTGTGCCATGGCCAGTGAAGAGCCCGGATCTCAATCCCATTGAGCACGTCTGGGACCTGTTGGATCGGAGGGTGAGGGCTAGGGCCATTCCCTCCAGAAATGTCCGGGAACTTGCAAGTACCTTGATGGAAGAGTGTCCTGGCAAATCTGGTGTAGTCCACGAGGAGGAGATGCACTGCAGGACTTAATGCAGCTGGTGGCCACAGCAGATACCGACTGTTACTTTTGATTTTGACCCCTCTTTTTTCAGGGACACATTATTCCATTTCTGTTAGTCACATGTCTGTGAACTTGTTCAGTTTATGTCTTAGTTGTTGAATCTTTTTATGTTCATACAAATATTTACACCTGTTGTTTGCTGAAAATAAAAACAGTTGAAAGTGAGAGGACGTTTATTTTTTTGCTGAGTATATATATATATATATATATATATATACACTCACCTAAAGGATTATTAGGAACATCATACTAATACTGTGTTTGACCCCCTTTCGCCTTCAGAACTGCCTTAATTCTACGTGGCATTGATTCAACAAGGTGCTGAAAGCATTCTTTAGAAATGTTGGCCCATATTGATAGGATAGCATCTTGCAGTTGATGGAGATTTGTGGGATGCACATCCAGGGCACGAAGCTCCCGTTCCACCACATCCCAAAGATGCTCTATTGGGTTGAGATCTGGTGACTGTGGGGGCCAGTTTAGTACAGTGAACTCATTGTCATGTTCAAGAAACCAATTTGAAATGATTCGACCTTTGTGACATGGTGCATTATCCTGCTGGAAGTAGCCATCAGAGGATGGGTACATGGTGGTCATAAAGGGATGGACATGGTCAGAAACAATGCTCAGGTAGGCCGTGGCATTTAAACGATGCCCAATTGGCACTAAGGGGCCTAAAGTGTGCCAAGAAAACATCCCCCACACCATTACACCACCACCACCAGCCTGCACAGTGGTAACAAGGCATGATGGATCCATGTTCTCATTCTGTTTACGCCAAATTCTGACTCTACCATCTGAATGTCTCAACAGAAATCGAGACTCATCAGACCAGGCAACATTTTTCCAGTCTTCAACTGTCCAATTTTGGTGAGCTTGTGCAAATTGTAGCCTCTTTTTCCTATTTGTAGTGGAGATGAGTGGTACCCGGTGGGGTCTTCTTCTGTTGTAGCCCATCCGCCTCAAGGTTGTACGTGTTGTGGCTTCACAAATGCTTTGCTGCATACCTCGGTTGTAACGAGTGGTTATTTCAGTCAAAGTTGCTCTTCGATCAGCTTGAATGAGTCGGCCCATTCTCCTCTGACCTCTAGCATCAACAAGGCATTTTCGCCCACAGGACTGCCGCATACTGGATGTTTTTCCCTTTTCACACCATTCTTTGTAAACCCTAGAAATGGTTGTGCGTGAAAATCCCAGTAACTGAGCAGATTGTGAAATACTCAGACCGGCCCGTCTGGCACCAACAACCATGCCACGCTCAAAATTGCTTAAATCACCTTTCTTTCCCATTCAGACATTCAGTTTGGAGTTCAGGAGATTGTCTTGACCAGGACCACACCCCTAAATGCATTGAAGCAACTGCCATGTGATTGGTTGGTTAGATAATTGCATTAATGAGAAATTGAACAGGTGTTCCTAATAATCCTTTAGGTGAGTGTATATATATATGCCACTAAAATACGGGTGTTTTTCCTTGGTTATCCCTGTAGTGAGAGGCTCTAATCACAATTTGATAGTGTACTGTACCTTTGATGCCAGGACTTTCACCATCATGTACTGTTCCTGTTGTGCTGGCCCCTGCAGGAGGAACTAAAGGGCAGGAAAAATATTTGGGTGTTTTTTGATTTTAAGAAGAACAACAAGTTCTCTGATTCAGAACGTAGAAAGAGCTAAACTAGTATTAGGGTGGTAAATTTTTATATTTTGGTGAAGATAATGTGTTGCTGTTCAAGGTGCAAAGAGTAATTGGAAGATTTATTAAAGTAAAGCTTCACGATAAGCAGGGTTTGAAGAGCCTCTTAATATGACAACAAGTTGGAAACAAAATAGGAATAATGTGAGCAAAAAACAATCATGAAAAGTACAGCCTTATATATAAACTCACTGTATTCAGCCTGGGTGGAGATCTCTGTTGTTGGTGTGACAGTAACTGTGGTCTCTACAGTCACAGGTCCAGGGGTGGACAAAATGGAGACTGTGGGAGCTGAGAAACAAACACACAATAGTATCATCGTGTACAAGTCAGACTCAGCTTAAATTCAGTGAATCCATATTACAGTTAGGGCTGGTTTCACAGACACAAATTAGCACTTGTCATAGACTAACCTCAGAAGTGGTTAGAAGTTGAAAAAGCCAGTCACAGGACATGGGAGAGAGAGCCACCTTGTTGTGTTTGTATTTGTAGACAGTTTTAGTATTCTTAATCTTGTTTTTAGTTTGTCTTAAGCTGCTGTGTTGGTTATATTAAATCGATTGAAGAAAAGCTGCACTGTTTCTTGGTAAAAAAAAGTAAAGCAGTTGAATTGGGCACAAAAAGCAAGAGACACCAACAATTAATGTAGGAAGATTTAATCTGTGAATGTTGTCAGCATGTTGAGGTCCTAGAGATCAGAGTCTGTGATTTTGAGGCTCAGCTTGCTCATATTGCTGTGCTGTATTAGTTATTATTATTATTATTATTATTATTTCTTGGCAGACGCCAGGGCGACTTACAACATAAGTGCAAAAATACAGAGAAGTACAAGGCATCAATCATTACAAATTCAACTTAGCTAAAATTAGTGATATGGAAGAATTGGTCAATCAGCCCATGAAAAAGATGGTGTGCACGCCAAAACCTAGGAAGGTTGAGCCCTTAGCGCAGGATAGTGTAGAGAACGGCTGGGTTACTGTAGGTCTTAACCACAGAAAAGGGCGCGCACACCCCAGAGACAACCCAAGAGCTAGAAATGCCCAACAGGTTCCAACTGCTGAGTTGGACAGTGACAGCTCAGAGGGTGATGGGAGGGCAGTTGAGCACCAGACCACCATGGTGCCCACCCCCCCAGAACAGGGAGGTAGTTATAGTAGGATACTCGATTCTTAGAGGCGTAGATCACACAGTGTGTTCTACTGATAAGGAGACCCGCGGTATCTTGCCTGCCTGGCAGATCTCCCAAAACGAGTAGACAGGCTACTGGCCAAAGCCGAGGGGAATCCACTGATCATGGTCCGCATTGGAACAATGACATAGCAAAGGGTAGGCTAGAGGTACTGTGAGACGAATTTTAAGAGTTAGGTAAGAAACTAAACTAAAGTTTTCTCCGAAATACTACCAGTACCACATGTCAGGCTAGAGAGACTAGAAAGTTCAATACGTGGTTGAAATCCTGGTATAGGGAAGAGGGCTTTAGATTTATGGGGCATTGGTCTTTCTTCTGGGATAGGTGGGACTTGTACAAACAGGACGGTCTAAACAGAAGGGGGGCTAACGCATTTGGAGGTCGTATGTGTAATTGAGAATCTTTTAAACTAGGGATAGGGGGTCAGGGAGCTCTGACAATGGGAGATGTTTTTCTAAGGAAAGGAAACTAAGGGAAACTGCTAGTAGGAAAGTCCTGAAATGTTTGTACCTCAATGCCAGGAGTATAAGGAACGAGATGTTATACCTAGAAGTCACAGTGCTGGCGTGTGACTATGATGTTGTAGGAGTGACAGAAACATGGCTTACAGAAAATGATGGGGATGAATACAAGTTGAAAGGATACATACAGTTTAGGAGAGACAGCCAAAATCAAAGAGGTGGTGGGGTAGCATTATATATCAGAAATGACATTAAGGCAGAAGAACTCAAATTAGATCCTGCTAATGAAACAAAATCTTTGTGGGTTCAACTTTTGAATAAAAGATCTGGAGGATTAGTGGTAGAAGTGTGTTACAGACCACCCAATTCATATATTCAGAATGATGTTGCATTGTACAATGTAGTCAGGACTGTACATAGTAAGGATGTGGCTGTAATAATGGGGGATTTCAATTTCCCAGCATATACTGGGAAAACTCAGTTGGGACTACAGAAGCAGAAATAGAAATGATTGAGAATGCAAATGACTGCTTTCTAAATCAATTTGTCAGGGCACCAACCAGAGAAAGAGTATGCATTAACTTGATCTTTTCAAATGACCAAGATAGAATTAGAAGGACATTAGTGGACAATATGGTTAGCTTTGAGGCATAGTTTAAAAAAAAACAAGGACCAAGTCTCAAACAGTGGTTAACAATTTTGGAAAAGCAAACCTTAAAGGTATGAGGCGGCACCCAGTTAGACTGGGGCACACTGGATACAGATTCAGTTGAAAATGGATGGTTATATTTTAAGAATATAATACTTGAGGCTCAGGAGAAATTAGTATCAAAACTCAGCAAATTGAAGACAAAAAAACATTGGCCAAAATCGTTTAATAGAATTATACAAAAATATATAAAGAGAAACAATGTTGTATAGCGCATACAAAAGGGATAGAGACGAAACAAAATATAAAGAATATATAGAACTGCAATCATATGTTTTCAATACTATAACAGCAATAAATAAAGGAGGAAGTTAAACAGCTAAAAGCTTAAAATGGAAGTATCTTAGAAAACGAAAAAGATGTGGCAAATGTTCTAAATGAGTATTTTACAGAGGTTTTTTCAGAGAAAAAATGGTAAACATGCCACAAGTTAACAATCAGTCCAGTCAAACTCTAAGAGGTATCAGGATAAATCAAGAGGAGGTACTAAAGGGACTAGCAGAATTAAAAACAAACAGATCACCTGGGCCAGATGGTATATTTCTGAAAGTACTTATTTATAGACCGCTAACTAAAATATTCCAATTGACACTTAAAACAATTTTGTAAAATTTTGTAAACAATTATTAGACCGAAAATAGAGGAGCATCTTAATGAAAACATATTCTCGGATATAGTCAATATGGGTTTAGACAAAGCAGATCATGTCTTACTAAGTTATTCAAGTTTTTTTTAACATGCAGCTGCAGCTGTAGATCATGTGAAAGCATATGATATGATATACTTAGATTTTCAAAAATATTTTGATCAGGTTCCACACCAAAGACTGATCCTCAAATTGGAAGCTGTAGGCATTCAGGGTAATGTAAGTAGATGGATTATGAACTGGTTGATGTATAGGAAACAGAGGGTGTCGATTAGAGGAGTCGCTTCTAACTGCAGTGAGGTTGTTAGTGAAGTTCCACAGGGATCAGTACTAGGGCCTTTCCTTTTCTAATCTTTATTAATGATCTGGACTCTGGGATAGTTAGAAAACTTGTCAAATTTGCAGATGATGCTAAAATTGGTGGCTCAGCAGATACAATCTTGGCAGCACGGGCTATTCAAAGGGACTTAGATAATATTCAGTTGTGGGCCGACACCTGGCAGATGAAATACAATGTGGACAAGTGCAAGGTATTACATGCAGGTAACAGAAATGTCCACTATAATTACACTATGGGAGGAATATAAGTAGATGAAGTAACACATGAGAAAGACCTAGGAGTCTACATGGACTCCTCACTTTCTCCATCTAAACAATGTGGGGAAGCAATAAAAAGGCAAACACAATGTTAGGGTATATTGTCAAAAGTGTAGAATTGAGAACAAGGGCAGTAATGTTCAGACTGTACAATGCACTAGTTAGAGCTCATCTGGATACTGTGGACAGTTCTGGGCTCCACAAGAAAGATATCGCTGCTCTAGAGGCAGTTCAGAGGAGAGCAACCAGACTTATTCCAGGTCTGAAGGGAATGTCCTACTGAGAGACTGAGGAACTGAACCGTTTCACCCTGGAACAGAGGAGACTATGTGGGGACTTGATCCAAGTCTTCAAAATCATGAAAGGCATCAACCACATCAAACCAGAGGAACACAATCTGGAACAAACTCCCCAGCGATGTGGTTGAAGCGACAATTTGGGAACATTTAAAAATAGGCTGGATAGGATCCTTGGATCACTTAGTTATTAATGGACACCAAACGAGCATGATGGGGTGAATGGCCTCCTTTCATTTGTATTATTATTATTATTATTATTATTATTTTTATTTCTTAGCAGATGCCCTTATCCAGGGCGACTTACATCAAAAGTGCAATACAAAGTGCAAGAATACAGTTAAGAACAAGGCAACATTACAAATTCAAATTCAAATTTACATTAAACAAAGCAATTCAAGATATGATACATTTCACAACTTCCAGTTTTTACAGTTAAGTACAGTAAGTGCAGACATACATCCTGGAAAGTAAGATAAGTGCCGTCCAGATGCCAGGTCACAGTCAAGGGTTACGGGAAAGGGAGCAAGGAGGAAATCAATCAATAATGGAAGAAGTATGATAAAATGCTATGAAGTGCTATCTAACGGGGATTAAAAAGGACTAATATTACAAGTACTGTCTGAAAAGATGTGTGTTGAGTAAGTGCCGGAAGGAGGTCAAGGACTCTGCCGTTTTGACTTTGGTGGGAAGTCTTTTGTAAACTTTCTTATGTTGTACTCAATGTTATTGTAGGCAGAGTAGTCTTAGACTAGTGCTATTCAAGGTCTGTAAAACAAGTATTTAGCATTTATTGTATTACTCATTAATTCAAATAAACTTTAAAGAAGGAAAATCAGAATTTTCAGCCAGGCCAAATGGATTACTATAGGAACCCTGATCCTGACAAATGCTGGCACCTGATTTAATTAATAAGCATATCAATTCAATGAAGCACTTTATATAAGGCATCACCTCCATCAAGTGATATATGTTTATGAAAGTTTTTAATGGTTAGTCACAAAATTATGTTGATGGCCTTTTATTGACAAGGAAGAATATGCAAATAATGTGCATTTCACAGTGACATAAATGTACTGTAGTTTGAAATTATTACATACCTTTACTGATGATCAAGTGTATTTCCCCATATATGTCTTTGCCCCATTTCTCAACTCCGCAGTAATAGATTCCAGCATCCTGCAGTGTCAGTCTGGTCATCCACACAGTAAAGATCATTGCTGAGACATAGTTAGTGAGGGTGAATCTCCCTGCTGTAACAGTAATGTCTGCCTGGACAGAATTAATGAGAACATCCTTATTCTCACAGGGTTCACGACACCAATACTTCACATAGTATTGATAACCATCCTCATATGTACAGTTAATCTCTACACGTCCACCTTCAACCCCCGTCACTCTTCTTGACTGCACACAACCTAGAACTTGGATAAAAAGAGTTACAATCAGGAATTAATTGACCAGTCAGGAGTGAACAAGAATTTAAAAGAGCAAGACTCCAGCAATATCAGTGAGAATCAGTGATGGTTTTCATATGAGCCGTTAATTTGAGCACCAATTTCACCCTTTTTGCATGATTTCACTTTGCTTTTCCTGCACCTTGATGCAGGTTCATCATATCAACTACAGTAAACCTCCATAAGGTTTGAGCATTTGAACGGAAACTGAAGGCTTAAATCAACATTACACACCAACTGTTCTTTTACCAGTAGAGAAATAAGTGCTGGAATCTAACAGCTACATTATATATATATATATATATATATATATATATATATATATATATATAGTAAGATACTTTGATGAGAAACTTTTTTTACAGTAAAATAAGATAACCTTGTTTCCAGGTACTGGTTTGCTGACATATTTTTGCTGTAACTTGCTGTTATTTTTCCTGTAAGTTTATAAAACAATTAAACCACAAAAACTCACCTACCAGGAGGAGCATAAAGCACAAAGACGGTGACATGTTCAGCTCCTAGGGCAATTTTATTTTTCTTTCCTGAGAGAGAACTGTTACCAAAGTCGTTTTAGGAAATGGTAGATACGTTTTTAGGAACTTCACTTTATATAGTTAGGTGAAAACAACCACACATTTTCATTTCTCCTCTGCTGTTGCAGAATGTACAGTGAAACTGTTTTGCAGCTATTTTAAGCTGAAACAAATTAACGTTTGTGCTTCTATTTTGAGAGCAAGTTTGAAGGGAACAACATGGTCATTGCAATTGCACCCTGAGAAAAAATAATTAAGACATTTTAATTAGGTTCATTATTTTCCACCAAAGAACAATAAAATATTGGAATGGAAACTTCAACTGGCCAGAATGGAGTCCACAATATAGGACCTCTGTACAAACCCACTAGCAGGGCAGTCCTCTGATGCAGCAGCAACGCATATATGACTTGTGCATGCACCCTGAACAAGTACTGATAAACACTAGTGTTCAGACACCTTAAAAAAAAGTTATTCACATTTTTTTATTTTTTTATTCAAATATTCAAATGACTTTACTGGAAAAGCTTGTCGATCACTTTTTATTCGGCCAATCATCTGCAGAAGATATTTGTTCGTCATTTTTGATGCGAGAAGATACTTGTTGGTCATTTTGTAATCAGCCAATTGTCTTTCTCATTGAGGACAAAAGAGAAAATACTTGTCAGTTATTTTTTATACGGCCAATCACCTCTCTCATACATAGAAGTAAGGCGGGAGGAAAAACGAAGAGGAGGGAGGAAACAAATATGTCCTGGGCCCCATGCCTCCAACCTGGTTTAACTAATTTAGGTTAATAAGCCGGATTCAGTTAATACGATAATTTAAGTCAAGCCATCTCCTATGGTAATTTACTCATCTGGACTTTAAACTTGCTTTGAGCAACGGAAAAGACACTTCTGTCAAATTATCCTGAAAGTTATCTGGCTAACTCGGTTTTGCAGCTGCGCCCTTGTTCCAAATCTCTTCTCACATTAATGGTAATTAAGGGTAGCCTAACGGTAATGACTTTTAATTGTATACTGTATGACAGATAGCTAGTTATATAGGTTCAAAAATAGCCTACTTTAAGTGTTTCTTAATAAATTAGCATGCACGGTGCGTTGCTCAGTTAATAGAAACAATAACTAATGCAATATAGAAAATAGGTTTTGCAAACTATAAACCCAGATGGCCAATGTTAGCACAGAAATAACAGGACTGATTTCACATTAATGAAGATTAAAACATTACAGTTTACATAATACTGTATGTGTAAAGTGAATCCGGCTTATGAGCGTAAATTACGTTGTTATACAGCGTCGTGTGTTAGCAGGGAACATAGTAATTATGTGCATTTACGTGATGTATTTCCACGCTAAACTCATCAAAGTAACGTAAACAAGTTTCATGTTAGTTAAATGTCATCATATGCAAGAAAGTTAACGTGTTAGCTATCTCAGTCTTACTATAATAAAAACATTTAAATAAACAATAACGTGTGTGGTGTCATGTGCATCTTTAACTATATAATATTTAATTATAATGAAAAGTAACGTTCACAAGTTCTGTCTTACTAAAGCTAATGCACTTCAAAAATAATAATAGGCCTAATACAAAATTAATTGAAAATGTAATGTGCATTTTATCTTAATTGCATATCATATACTACATTATATATTAAACAAATATTGTCCAATTACGTGCAACACTGGCAACTGACATTCAGCTCCACAGAGTGTAAACACGTCATTTGATCTGAAACGAGGATGATCGTTCATCAAGTGCTTACAAAGAAATGAAGAAGGTGATTGTCCGCATAAATATTGACTGACAAGTATCTTCTGCGGGTGATTGGCCGCATGAAAAGTGATTGATAAGCATTTTCTGCAAAGAGATTGGCTACATACAAAATGATTGACAGGTATCCCTCCCACATTCCAATGTCTCCGGGTCTGCTGCAATACCCTCTGCTACTTTTTCCGAAGGTTTGGAATTAAATACTAATTAAAAATAATGATTAATACTTAAATTAATCTCTGACGCAACTTCTATATCATATCATAAATGTGAAATGTACTGGTCTATCTGTATGTGCTTTACTTTGTGTTAACCATTTAATAATCTATTATGATTTCCTCGTGCTTTTTTCTTTTTCTTTTTCTTGCATATAAAATCACTTTATATATGTATGTATCCATGTATTTGTTTTGTTTTTAAGAATGTTACTAAATAAGGAAAATTTTATTAATACATAAATAAACAAATAAATACTTCATCTTATACTTGTTGTTTTGACTTTTGACTTTTTAAAAAGTCATTTGACTTTTTAAACAGGAAGTATAACGTTTTTAAACTGAAATATGTTCAGTATAGAGTCCCATAGTTAAAGCATTTTTAATTGACACAATAAAATATATCAGATTTCCGGGTTAATGTATACTTTAAAGCTCAGTCATTAAATCCTGATAGATGAGCAATAAACCCGTGACTTTAAGCGCCTGGTGTCCACAGCCCTCGGCCCTCTTCACAGCTGCTCTGGGAGTCTCTGTCTGGTGGTCCCGGCTCAAGGCTGTGCAGAGGAGGGCTTCACCTTGAACCTACAGGGGCAAGACGAGAGCAGTGATGCTATGAGCCATCACACTGTGTCTCTGTATCAATAATGAAATCCTGAGTTGTGTCTGTGCTCATGGAGGGGACGGGGGAATGTCTCTCATACACCTCCATCGCAGTGCTTAAAGTGCAGTCAGGTCAGAGAGAGAGACACCCAAACTGCACAGAAGCTCCTAGGAAATATTGCTCTTTAACTTTACCCACTCAATACACTGACATTAAACAACTTAATATCCTTTATTCTTCCCTAAACCTACTATTGTACATGAGTTCTGTTGTCTTAAAGTACTGACCGGCCCAGTCCTGTGACTATTTCCACTCCTGCGACGATCAGGATCATAATGCAGACACAGGGAGCCCCAATGGAGAGTCTTAGGACCGCATTGCAGGTCTTCACTGCGCAGTAGACAGTAAAATCAGAATCAGATCTTCAGTGTCTGTGCAGCGCAGGACTCCAGTCAACACGACCATTTAATTGATCTACTTTTCTGCAGTTCAGCGTCTAATACAATAAAAAATCTGCACAGTGGCGCCAGCAGACTGCATGAGCCCAGCTAACAAAGTGGATTTAAAGCTGAAGTAGGTATGAATTAAAATTAAAAGAACAGGTTATATAATTCATGTCTGAGTGTCCTGTGAGCTGTTGAGCACATTCTGTTCTAACTCTGTGTAAATGACATATTGTTGTATTTGATTGCTGTAAACTTTGCCAGATGTTGGCAACAGCTGTTGTAAGAACTCATGAGTGTGCTACTGTACATTTCAGATTCAGTGGGGAAACACTTGCCTTCTGATAAGGAAGAAGGAACTTTTTAAAAGAAATTATCAATTTTTATTTTGGTGACTCAATAAATGTCCTTACAGTGAGTGTGGTTCTCACTTTCATAAGGGAAGTCTGTTTGTCATCAGGTTTTTTTTTCATGGTCTTCGGAGGACAGTTAGCATTGAAGGGACAATCACAGACCCTACAAGATCTCAACAATCCCTACATGGTAAACACACCTGTAGTCGTACTGTCTGTCATATGCGGTGAAGTATTGGTTAGTGTGGTGTCAGTAAATCCAGTCACAGGAAATATTGTCCGAGTCGAGACTGTTGGAGCTGTACAGAAAAATAGGAATAAGAGGCATGGTCTAGAATAGGGATACCTGAAAATAGAAATAGAAATTACTTAAAATTATCTTTTTTTTTTTTTTAATCTCCCAAAGTGAAAACTAAAGGCTACTTGTAAAAGCTCCTTATGGACATAAACTTGAAGTGGGTAAATTGCAATATTGTGATGCTCACTGCCAGTCATTCCTCATGATCACCACCAGAGGCTGATCTTGCTCCATTCTTTTCATGTCTCTCTCAGACTTACCTCACCTAATCATTGAAAAATCTTCTCTGGTTAATCAGTCATTCAGTACATCTGTATCTGATCCATCCAATCATCAACCCGTGTATTTATCCCCATTTGCTCCCCACAGAAGACATGAAGCCACGATCCTGCAGGTTTCCCAGGTCTCTCTAAATTACCAATCAATGGATACCTTGAACACAGGGACATTTTGCCTAATTAAGTTCAATTAAGCAGTTAACGATCTGGATTGAACAAAAAGGTGGGTTAGCCACCCCTGCTTTACTGAACATTTTCTCCAAGTTTTCTATTGATCTTTTTTGTTCTTGACCCCTGCCTGCCTTTTTCACATCGTTTCCTGGATTGCCATTGTTACCAAGTTCGCCTGATTGTCTGACTTGATGCCTGTGTATGAGGCACCGTTAGGGACATTATCACTGAAAAACACTTGCGCTCTCTACAATGAAAACACTTGCATCATGTACACGAAATCGAGACCAGATAGTGACGTCAAAATATACGTACCACGCAGCCCTAATTTTAGTTTTAGGAAAATCAAGAATGGAGGAAACAAGTTGAGCTGCCACTGTACGTTTAATAGAAAAACTACTATCGCCAGAAATAATACATTCAGTCTCGAATACTGTGGAGAGGAGAGCAACACAAAGACTGACACACAGCAGTGTAAATGGGGAACGTTTTCAGTGGAGAGAGTGCAAGTGTTTTTCGGTGAAAATGTCCCTAACGGCGCCTTATACCTGTGACCTCGACCATCCATGCTTGTATTTTCTTAGTGTAGCATTAAAAAGTTACCTTATTAAAAAGTGACATTAATTACCTGAAGTTTGAAATGATTACATACCTTCAATGACGCTCAAGTGTATTTTTGTTAATGTGTCTTTGCCCCAATCCTCCACTCCGCAGTAATAGACCCCAGAATCCTGCAGTGTCAGTCTGTTCATCCACACAGTAAAGGTCTTTGCTGAGACAGAGTTAATCAGGTAGAATCTCCCTGCAGTAACAACAGTGTCTGCCTTGCCAGTTCTAATGAGAACATCTTTATTCCCACAGGAATCACGACACCAGTACTTCACACGGTACTGATAACCATCCTGATATGGACACTTAATCTCTACACGTCCACCTTCAGCCCCAGTCACTCTTCTGTCAGCCGACGTCACACAGCCTAGAACTGGATGAAAAAATTAATAATGCATAAAATAAGTCAGTACAAGTGCTACTGTAGTTCTGGATTAAATTTCAGGTAAATCAATGTACACAGTGGCAGACTGAGTAGCTGCAAAATAATAATAATAATAATAATAATAATAATAATAATAATAATAATAATAATAATAACAACTCAGTCTGCCACTGTGTGCCTTGATTTGATAATAATTAAATGCCCTGCATGCTCTTGATTGTAAATACTGAGACTCCAATTTTAATCTTCCTGCTTGGTGCCTTCAGGCGAGGGCAGCAGTCTCCAGATCAAACACATGGATATGCAGAGAGCTTACATCTAGCTATCTGTAGGTGTAAAGTATTCATGACACTTGAAATGTGTGTCGAGGCCAACAGTTTGCTTTAGTTAGACATCAAGAAACGTACATGAATGACCACAGCACATTATCCACCTCCCACTATCTGCAGCAAAGGGTGTCAATAATGTTATTACTTTCAGCGTGGCATGAAAACCCCTCATGCACATTTACTCTGCTAAATTTACCAGTGCATATTTTCACTCTTGCATAGTGTTAAATATGCTGAAGGGTTTCCCATGTTGTTGTGGCAGTAATATAAACTGTCCCTAAAAATCCATCATAAAAGACTCCCAAAGTTACATCACAGATGATACTCTTATAAAGATGTCTGCATTTTCTCTACAGTATAAATATATTGATATAAGAGTACTGGCATATGGTTTCAATTGTTTCAGAGTAAATTGACTTAAAAGTTAAGTCAGGTTCAATAAATAAACATTAAAGCTGCTTATCACACACATACATTTTCAACAATGGCAACATCTTTAAATCCAACAGGAATCCTTTTTTATCAAGAAAAAAGGTTTGTGTATGGTTAATTATCCATTTCAAGTTTAATTGGCATTATGCTTCATTTATATGAAACTATTCTCTGTTGTAAAGGACTATGCATTGCCTTTGCCCTTCAGCTCAAAATCTGCTGAGCAATTTGAACTGACACAAGAGAAGCATATTCAATTTTGGGAGGCTGAGACTCACCTGCCAGGACAGAGATGATGTGGATGCAGGATTTCATTTTCAGCCACACCCGATGTAAAACACTTCTCAATCTTCCGCTGTAATCAGACACAATCATAGGAGCTCATCTCTGGGACCAGCCAATAGAAGCGCTGTGATCACAAGAAAAGGAGAATGAGATCATCAAGTGCACAGGAAGTGTGATGTGCGCATTTTCTGCCCAACTTGCAGGACAAATTAAAAATAGTATGAATCAGGAAACAAGAAAAACGAACAAACTTTTCTTCATTGTAGGACAAATGACAGTGGTGTTTTGTATGATTTATCTGGACAAAGTAAGTTGTCAATTCCCCCAGAGTGGCTCAACTGGTAAAAGATGCCAATAAACAAAGCTTCTCAATGCAAAGGGCCCAGACCAGGGTTCCTTTTGCTTAAAGGTTTGCTGGGCAGTGTTTCATTATAAAAAATCTATATCAACACTACTGTAGCCTATATTAAAATGTCCTCATTAGTCCGAAGGTGAAAACCCACTGGTTTGTCTGTGTCACAAAAGTACTCTGCTCAGGTAATTAAGTGCCTGTTTAATTAAAATTGCATTCTATCATGATGTGGTAATATAGGTCGCTCTCTCAATGACACCCTATAACTAATTTGTGGGAAAAAAATCAAAAAACGTGTGTGTGTGGATTTTGACTTGTAGGCAGGTGGACCTGAACTTCCCGGGGTGGTTTCTGGTCCCTGTCCACTACTGTTATGCCATTATTTCCATTGCTCATATTTTTTATGTCAAACCTATGTAGAAATATTTCAGTAGATTTCTCTTAGATTATCTCTCGCCGCTTCAGCTACAGTATGCAATTTAGCGACTGCCCCTTAATCAGCACATGCGCGTCATCGACTGTGCAGCTGGTGCAGCCTGTGTCTCTGTTGCACGACAGCAAGTTTCACATCCCACACTGAGCAACAATTTATTACAACGGGGTCTTAACAATTCGCTTTTTAATGCATTTTAATTGATCATGTGGCAATTTGAAGCATACATATTGTGGCGTGTTTTTTGTTTTGTTTAGTTTTTTACCCAAAATGTTTGTGGTGATGTTCCATTTTTAATCAGTGAGCAATATTTAAGGAAATATAAAATATAGGCGTTGTTGATCTCTCATACTATTGTTTAATAAGTCAGTGACAACATGTGTGTCTATCTATTCTACGAAAATGCTAAATTTTTATAAAAAAATGAAAAAATAAATAGTATATAGCTATCAGTGGCGTACAGGAAATTATTGTGGCCCCCGCAAGATCAGAACGCGATTCATCCCCACCCCCTCATTGAAGTTATATATATGGGAGAATACCACCAGGGGATCGTGAAAATGTTAAAATACATAGTTTATGGAATTAAGGGGAAACATTATTATTATTATTATTATTATTATTATTATTATTGTCTTGATTTATTTATATATTTTTTGCTAAATGTTGGGTGAGGCCCTTACATCTCTGTGGCTCCACCCGCACCGCGGGGGCTGTGGGGACGTGTAGTACGCCTCTGATAGCTATAGGCCTACATGTTTTTGTGTACATTCAGTATTTGTTGCATAAATTAATGACAACAGTACTATTGTCAGACATTCAGTATTGGACTTAGCAAAATCTATATTTATACAACATACTTGCATGTATTTATATATTTAAAAAAAAACATGCTGTACACTTTTTGTTGTTGCTCAAACCACCTTTTTGTTATATTGAATCAGGAGTCAATACATCTGGAGGGCATTATGCATTTACAATTAGTACAATGTAATATGCAACTGTGTGGAGATGCAGAAATACATGTAGATGAGTCTAAACTTTATTATTATTGTTATTTGTTTTAGACCCTTTCCTCTTAAAAACAAATATGTGTGTGTGTGTTGAGCAAGGATGTTCAGAGCAGCATGTTCAAGTGTTTTTAAAAGCCCCTGTGACTGAAGTCTCCGCTGATGCCAGCTGTAGTGTTAGCCGTAGCAGCCCCAGTGAGGTTCAGAAAGGTAGGAGGTGATTATTGTTTAGGGTGTTTAACAAGGGTGACACAGAAGAAACAGAAATAGTACAAGACCAAACAAGTGATTCACTAATACTTTCAAGTGGGACTAACAAGCTCAGTTTGCAATAATATTTATTTACCTGATTGTTCTTATTATAGTTCGTACAATAGAGTATGCAACCCATTTTTAAGGACTTATTTTCTTTCCAGTCAGAAACAGATCAGTTTGATCATGCCTGGCAAGAGATGAACTTATAAGAGAGGGTCTCACTGAATTCTGAAGATTGTGTTTTCAGAAACTAAAACAATTTTAACTTTGATCAAGGTTCCTTATCCATTTTTAAAAACACTGCAGTGCAGCCACACTGGGAATTATTTTGTCAGTGAAAATCAGTACAGAAATAGCCGACTCTTCTTTGTAAGGGGTACAATACAATGTTGTTGTCTGGGGTCCATGTCTGTGTCCTGCTGTGTCAGGACTCTTCAACCTGGTAGAAAACAAAACCACAGTCGACAAGATCTTCATTATAGTGTTTCTCAATTGTTGAGTCTCCTGGTTATAATTCCAAATAATTACTATAATGTCTATCCTCATAAAGCCATTAGTATACGTTTATTTAAAATCATATAATTAAATTAAAGAATTTTCATAACTGTTTTACTAAAATCAGTTATTGCATTAAGAAAAATCTGCTTTATAGCATTAGGGTCTATTAGTTTCCATGGATCCAGCTGCTTGAATTCCACATCACTGGGTTACTAATGTTTCTTACCAAGTCAAGGGATTTCAAAGTAAAGTCAGTCACAAGAATTAAGAGGTATTTCAATGTTACTGGTGGGGAATTATGAGAATTAATGTCAGAGTCACACTGGATGGCATTGCTATATTGAGGGGTGATATGTCCTGGAGAAACGGAGCTGCTGACAAATTATTGTACATTATCACACAACACAACTGACGTTGTGGCCTGGACAGAAACCAGTAGCTGAATATCAACCCTGTTCCCAGCCTCCCACTATGAAGTAAATGGGAGTTGCACTGATGGCGCTCTGGCTTTAAGCCTTGATCAAGGAAACTCACCTTGTACACCTGTACGCCGTTTCATGTACAGAATGAAAAGTGCCACAAAACATACAACGATCACCGCCCCGCACAGAGCTCCCGACACTATGGACATTTCTGCAACAAAACAGATTCAGATAAAAAGCTGAAATGTGTGATTTATTTTACCAATGATCTTTATAAACGTGTGTTCACTTTATTAAAAACAATTACAAGTGCAAGAAAAGGGCATTGCTTCTATTTAAAGTCCCTATCACTGTTGGACCGATGTGTTTTATAGAAATGTGTCATATTGCCAGTGCCTTTTTTAAATTACAGAGAATGACCCAGATGAAAAATCACAACTTGAACAGATAGCTCTGGAGTCGGCCATTCTTAGTCACTCCCTCACACTTGAGCTAATGTCCAGGTCATGATTTGGACCCATGTTCCCTCAAAATACTGGAAACAGAAATGTTTTTTTTGTTTTTTTAGAGAAGCACTGACACATGAATGTGAATTCACTCAGTATTAAACTTTTTCTGTTAACCTTATTAGTTGCCAGTTTTTAGTCCTATACACCTCTGTACTTTTCCTTGCTTATCCCTGTAGTGAGAGGCTCTAATCACAATTTGATAGCATACTGTACCTTTGAAGCCGGGACTTTCACCATCATGTACTGCTCCTGTTGTGCTGGCCTCTACAGGAGAAACTGAAGGGCAGGACAAATATTTTGGTGTTCTCCGATTCAGAACATAGCAAGAGCTAAACTAGTATTAGGGTGGAACATACTTATATTCTGCTCAAGGTGCAAAGAGTAATTGAAGATTGATGATAGCAAAGCTTCCCGATAGGCAGGGTTTGAAGAGCCTCTTAATATGACAAAAAGTTGGATAACGAATAGGAATAATTTTGAGCAAAAAATAACCATCGAAGTACAGCCTTATATATAAACTCACTGTCTTCAGCCTGGGTGGAGATCTCTGTGGTTGGTGTGACAGTAACTGTGGTCTCTACAGTCACAGGTCCAGGGGTGGACAAAATGGAGACTGTGGGAGCTGAGAAACAAACACACAATAGTATCATCGTGTACAAGTCAGACTCAGCTTAAATTCAGTTACTCCAAATTACAGTTAGGGCTGGTTTCACAGACACAAATTAACACTATTCATTAACTACACAATGTTATTATAGGCAGAGTAGTCTTAGACTAGTACTAATCAAGGTCTGTAAAACAAGTATTTATCATTTATTGATTTAATAATTAATTTAAATACAAATAAAATAAAAAGGAACCCTGATTCCGACAAATGGTGTCACCTGATTCAATTCATAAGCATATCAATTAAGCACTTTATATACAGTAAGTGATATCTGTTGGCTTATAAAAGTTTTTAATAGTTAGTCACAAAATTATATTTATGGCCTTTTATCGACAAGGAAAGTTATACAAATTATGTGCTTTTCAAAGTGACATAAATGTCCTAAGTTTGAAATTATTACATACCTTTACTAAGTGTATTTTTTCTAATATGTCGTAGCCCCATTTCTCCACTCCACAGTAATACTCCCCAGAATCCTGCAGTGTCAGTCCGGTCATCCTAACAGTCGCTGAGACATTGTTAGTGAGGGTGAATCTCCCTGCTGTAACAACAGTGTCTGTTTTAATGAGAACATCCTTATTCCCACAGGGATCACAACACCAGTACTTCACATAGGACTGATAACCATCCTGATATGAACATTTAACTACACTTCCACCTTCAGTCGCAGTCACTCTTCTGTCAGCCGACTTCACACAGCCTAGAACTAGATGAATAAAAATATAATATTTAAAATAAGTCAGTATTAGTGCTACTACAGTTCTGGATTTAATCCCAGGTAATTAAATGCACACTGTGGCTGAGTATCTACAGAATGATAGTCAAAGGCTGCCCTTCGTGCTCTTGATTGTAAATACTGAGACACCAATCTTAATCCTCCTGCTTGGTGCCTTCATGCTCAGATCAGCTGAGCTCAGCAGTCTCCAGATCATACACATGGATATGCAGAGAGCTTACATCTAGATATAAAGTATTCATGAAACTTGCAATGTTTGTGAAGATCACAAATCTCTGTTGTGCAGAAGAACACATTCTCTCCCTTTCAGACGGCTGCCAACAAATCTGAACTCAGTGAAAGTCTGAGAGACAGAGAGGGTTGGGGGACAATGGAGGAGACATTCACCTGTGAAGCACTGTGACCACAAGAGAAAAAAAGTACATGGTAAGTGTGATGTGCGCATTTTCTGCCGAACTTGCCGGACAAATTAAAAATAGTATGAAGCTTAGCTCATAGTTTTATTTATTCATCATTTTGACATTTTAACATTATATCTTAGTTATATCAATTAATTATAACAAGCCTGCCTTTAAATACATTAACAGAGGAGTTGAAGTAGAAAAACCTTTCGGCCTTTCACACAAGGACTGTAACCCAAGTACATTGTAGGACAATAGTGTTTTTGTATGATTTATCTGGACAAAGTAAGTGGTCAATTCCCCCAACTTGAGTGGCTCAACTGGTAAAAGCTGCCAATAAACAAAGCCTCTCAATGCAAAGGGCCCAGACCAGTGTATGTATTCATATAAAATAGTATGAGACACAACCTGCTATAGAAACATATCATTTGAGATGTGTATATTATTCTCTGAAGTGTATCAATCGTCTTACACAGGATTTGCATTTCAGTGTGTTGCTGTACACACACACAAGGCTAGTTCATGGTTTGGGCTGCTGAGTTGGTGCGTTTTCATCCCGCAGTCCTGGCACTGCAAAGCGCTCCCTGTTAACAAATGCCTGCAGGTTATCATTTGGTGTCCTCTGTCACTGAGTGCAGTTCTCCCTCTAGTGGTCAAGCAGTGACAGGGGGCGCATCTTCAGCTTGCAGTGACACCAGCCTACCTGTAGCACTGGAAAAAGAAAAGTCTAAATTAATTAACACTACACTCACAGCCATTTTCGCCTGGTTGAAACTTCTTAGATAATATGGTCATAATAAGGATTACAGGTATGTGACACCTATCAAATGAACTATACTTGTACTATAGTAACTTGTACTGGAATAATATACATAGTTGATCATGATTAGACAAACTATATTACAGTACTACAAAGTTTTTTCACAAAAACTGAAATGCGTTTTTGAAATGTTGACCTTTGTGACCTTTTTCCTCCATTAAAGTCTATGGGAAATCTTGATATGAACATTTTATATTGAAATACCACTCAAATATAAATTTGTAGAAGTTGTTGGGTGAAAATAGCATAATAAATTAAGGAATATTGTGTATTTGAAAGAACCTAGCCTATGTGGAAAGGTTTAGAGGAAATGTGTACCACAAAATAAGCCCAGGCATTAAAGCATTTGTTTTAGAGTTTTGCTGCTTCCTCGTTGGCTGTACAGTCAGTCTGAGGACACTGACAAGCAGCTGCAACCAAAGCTGTCCGTTAGACATTGCTGTCAGTCTCCAGCGAAGCCAAGATGTTGCGAGATTTGGTAGTTGCCCAATCAGGATTGTCTCATGCCCCATTATTTGTTACTTCTGGATTATGAAGACATGGTTTGGCAACATAGTCTACACTTTGCCATAACTAAATCACCCCTAATATGTTTGAAAACCTGCTAGTAGCTATAGCTTACAATTTAGAACAAGTTTTTCCCAAACAATGTAAAACTCTGATACTTCATCTTGACAGTGTGCTGACTTCAGTGTTATTTCTGTATGTTGATTTTGACATAAATGTGAGCTGGTGGACCCGAAATTCACTGGGTGATTTTTGGTCCCAGTCTGCCCTTGACTATATCTTGTATTAATGCTGCTCAGCAGGATTTTTAAAAATGTGACCCTTTTCTGATTGTCTGTACCGCATTCATAGTAAGCCATTTGCGTCACACCTGAGGAAGAGCAGTGCTGCCCAGAGGTGTTAACACCTGTAGCAGCACAGTATTGTGAGCCATGTGCTCACCTGTAAGGGGTTGATCCCAGCTCAGGGGGTGTCACTACCATGTATAAAGTGCTGCGCTCTGCAGTGCATTGTGGGTCAGCAAGCTGCACAGTGGAATACAGTGCTGGAGTCTCTTTCTCAGGGATGTGCACCACGGAGTACACTGTAGATACAGGGGCAGTGCCAACAATCTCTTCGTATTGAGCTTCAGGTTCACTTGCCTTCTAAATGAGAGGCAGATACTTTGAATTAAGCACTGACACACACACCAGGATCCCTAGTAAACAGCAGTCCTTGAGTTCAGCTAGGCAGAGCTGTCTTAGTCCCTGATCCCCTGCAGATTATTCCCATCACACCTACAAGCAGCATTGCAGATTCCAGACAGCTGTTATAGTATAGAGACAGACCTATCCAACAGCCTTTTACCTGGATGATGTCTGTCTACTATCTCCAGGATGCTCTCTGTTGTACTGTCTGCTTTACACAGCAGAGTAAAATCAGAGTGAAATACCTCGTCTCACAGAACAGTGAGAATCTGATGGAAGGATGTCTGACAGTGAAATATTGGCAAGCAGTGAGAACTTTTTCTCAGTTGCTTATGATCAATAGAGAATCCCTTGTTAATAACAGTGTTTTCTCTTTCTAAATCTATACCCTTAATGAACTTCTGTTTTTTTTATATATTTTATGTAAAAAACACAAAGTGAGTTTAGCATAATATCATAAAGCAGCTTACCTCTACTGAGGCTGTGGGAGTATTTCCTACAGTTGGTGTCTCTAGTAAAGAAAAAGGGCATCAGTTAGTGGTGTAGAGCACAGTGCCCCAAAATGATGAGTTACCTCAAATTAAAGTTACAGCCAATACATATTTTATAAATGGTTTGCTACATAAATACACTGCTGTGCAAAGGTCTTAGACATTGCGCAATCTACACATAACCACACTGAGACACAATCGTGTTTCTGTATAACGGCTCCTGAGTGTAAGAGCCAGCATTTCCTGTTCATACAGGCCCTCATTACACAGAAAAGCGAGACTTATCGTCACTCACAAGCAGTTTATCTAGGATCGTTGACAGCCACAGAGGACTGAATTCAAAAATAATGAAAAAGCTGAGCAGGACTAGAAAACATGCCCTAGCTGCAGCTCAGGACTGGAGAATTAGTATACCATAATTGTTTGGTCAGCACCAACCAGGCGTCTTAAACTACACTCGCACTGGCACTGAGTTTTGAAACACACTAAGAGCAAATCCTGGTGCTGACATGGTTCGAGGCTAATGTTATGGAAATGTGTTTATTATTATTATTATTACTATTAATATTTTACAGCTGAACAAAATAGATAAGCAAATAGCTGTGCTGGAGGTTTAGGACTCTGATGTAAATGTATTTATTCTAAATCATTACAGAGCAAAATAAATTAAAGCCAATTTGAAGTAGGCCCACAATGCTACAGCACTGTAGTTTACAGCAGAAATCGTTCTGAGATCTGGGGATGTTGTGTTGGCATCCATGAGTGAGTAACTCAAGTTATCATAATTAAACAATTGTTTGGGTTTTCTGCACTTCATATTTCTCTGCTCCAGAGGAACTATGAAGAGGAACTAGATCATACTGGTGCTGCTTTACGAGATATACAGTAACATATGTCAAAGACCTGCATGTACAGAACAAAGAGTTAGTTAGAGGACTGCAGTTTCTACCAGTGCCCTGTGAGCTTCTGACGAGACACTGAAACCCACTGCCCAACACGAGTCAATCATACTTAGGTGTGTCTGTGTGTTTGAATTGGAGGACTGAAGTTGTACAAGGACAGTATCAATGATCACTTAAACAACATGCTGCTCTTAAAAAAATACATAAAAAAAATTATGTGGTGTAGAATTCTCCTTTTACCCAGTATGGCATGTTTTCTTGAAGCTCTACAGCTAGGGTGTGTCAGGTGCCTTCTGGTAAATCAGCATACACTAAATTACAAAGTTATGAATATTATGAATTAATTGAAGCACAACAAAATGAGACAAAAATAATCAACAGGCTCAAATGATGATATCCATTATTGCTTTGGCTGACAACAAATCCACATTTGATATAAACAAGCATTATGTTTTGTTGTCTTCTGGGACATCTTGGACTCTGCTGCATCTTGCTGTCCAAGTTCATAAACCAAGCAAATCCTGGGATCCACTTCAAGAACTTGTAATTTATTGAAAGAGATTATCATACTATGTTCGTACAACCTCTACACAGAATAGTAGACACCTGAACATGACTGAGCTCTGATCTGATCTTCAAATTAAACATCTGTACACTTACTGTCTTTAGAGTGTTGGTAGGTGTAGTGTTGGTAAACTCTGTCAGGACAGTCATAGTGTTGGCATTGGGTGATGAGGTGACTGCTGGATCTGAGTTCATAAATAAGAATGTCATAGTCATATTGCTGACCGAACAAGTCATTGTCAAACTAATTTCAGTACTGGGAAGGTGTAAATATATAAAAAGAGAGTGATGTGCTGTGAGAAGGAAGGTCAATCTCTAGCTACATCGATTATTATTATTATTAAAACATTATTTCCAGCATCAAGTTAGCAGAGCTATCTGTGTAGCCCATTGACATAAAGTTATGAAAATTATGTGAGCAATGACGTGGATATTGGCACGTCGATATGAATTATTAGCATAAACATTATTAGTAGACTGGCCAGCTTTGCTCATACAGTATTACCTGAGTTAACTCTTGCTAACTACATTTTCATCGATATGAATGAAGTGGTTACAATAGTCTTTAAAGCTAAAACTACACACTTGTAGTGTACTGGTAGTAGGCTACATTATTTCCATTATTTTACAAGATGGCAAACTATATCCCAACTGTGATATGTAACTTTA
The DNA here is from genome assembly GCF_036373705.1 of Amia ocellicauda. NCBI lineage: Eukaryota > Metazoa > Chordata > Actinopteri > Amiiformes > Amiidae > Amia > Amia ocellicauda. Next base: position 6,661,895 of record NC_089854.1, read on the forward strand.
TGTTGTTTATATTAATTTATTCAAAGCAGTTGAATGTTAATTAAGTACTGTTTTAAGATGAGCATTTTCAAGAATAAAAAGAAGATAGATCCACCAGATGAAATGGAGTAAACAGCAACAGAAGTAGCTCGGATAGCAAGCATAGTTAGATGGCAAGCCAATAGCCAATCAGAGGATTGTTAGACTTTTTGTCAAGAAACAAACTAGAGTTTGTTAGGATCTAGCCCCCTTTCCTCTCAAAGTGCACCAGACAAAAGACAGAATGAATGCATACAATAGTATAAGAGAGTTTAACAACAATGTGGAGTTGGTGCTCCTGCATTTGTGGACACTAGTGGTCAGTAAGGTGGTGGCCACAAGACAGCAGATTCTGAAACAGAAACTTTGCATCTTCCCTCCTAACCTCCTAGTCTAACAGACCCTATTCTCTTCTTGCAATTAAAAACACAATAGAGTATGTTATTTAACAACAGCAACAACATCAAAACAAAGAAAATGATCCTTAAAATCTAACTTCTGTTTCTCTGGTAGACAAAACATAATGAAAGATATATGAAATCAACAATAATCATCATCATCATCAAAACATTATTATTATTATTAGTAGTAATATTGTTCATATAATTATTAATATAATAATAATACAGCTGAAGTCTGTATTAAAGTGTTAGTCACAGTTGTTCTAACTTATAGACCTACCCTGTTTTATACAATTTATACAAACCTAATTACTGACAATCTAAATCATAGATCTATACAACAACACAATAACCAAGCTAACTTTGGATTTGTTCAGAAATAGAACAGGACTGAACTTCTGTCCATTATAAGTTTGATTGTTCTTGATCAACATCGGTCTGTCAACCTACTCTTTATCAGTAAACCTGTCCTAGTTGTTGTGTCTCACTGATATTGAATGGCTTTAACTGTGAATAAACTTTCATAAAAACCCAGATGAAAATTCTAAAAAATTGCAATAACACTAAAGAAGAGTTACCTGCAAGGAGAGAGAATTCGTAGACAGGATTTCATTTTCAGTGCGTTGTTCAACTTGTTGTTCCCTGCGTTGTTCAACTTCTTTGTTTTTCTACAAGGAAAATGCCTAAACAGCTCTTATCATACATCTGCTTTGGCTTGCCACTTCGCCCCTTTAGCACAACTAAAAAGAACCAATGGGAAGAATGGCATGTAATCACAATGATCAGGGGAAATGAGCACCCTGTGTTACCACTAACACGTTCCCTATGCCAGCTGGTTTCTGGGCATAAATAGTCTTGAAGGGTGTCAGTAGGATTTAGAGACACCTCTGTGGGTTGGAGACACAAAAGCACATAACCTCTAAATGTGTATCTACTGTAGAGATGGTATTAAAAGTAGCAGTATGATTTTTTAAATATCACAATATTTTGTGCTTGTGTACCTCAGGTTAATATGATTATGGACAAGATTCAATGCTTTTATTATATGTTGTAGAGTAAGAGCATTAATTACATACAAACTGATTATGTCAATGGTCTTCAGTGTTCTTGAAGTAGTAATGCACATTTGGGGACAACATTGTGAAAAACTAGTTTTTCAAGATAAAGGAAACAAAAGTGACAAGATCATTATTTTGTGTGTGTTTGATTATGGTTCCATTTTTGTGCTGTTAATGCATCAGGAGAAGGTCTTATTGTTTTGCATATTTCCAATAATGAAAAGAAATAACCCCAGATTATGGAAAACATATCCTGTTATCATAGGAATCAAATACATTTCTGATATTTCTGCATAAAAAATATTTGCACTTCCCCATTTTGCTATGCAAGATCATTTATCAGTCATTGTTTCCAACCCATACAGTAATAATAACAAATAATAAAACCAAATATAATACCTAATGCAGAATTGTTGAACAACAATGACATAATGGTTTTACTTGACGCCCAGATGGAAGGAAATTTTCAAATTCCGATTAATTGTTTTTGGCACAAGGGTAAAAAGGTTGCTCCAACTGCCACATAGTCTGGTATTCTAGTATCTCAGTTTAAATAACTTACACATTAATATCCTAAGTTGTCCATGAGAAACACTTTGACCATTGTGTGCAGCTGATGTCTCCACTGATTCACAAAATCCTCTTCTGGGATATTTCACAGATATACATTGTGTTTATAATGCGTATTTGTTTACACACTCAATCGGAACTCCCGCTAAGAGAATATGAAGAAAATCAACATGATAAAGAAAGAGTGAAAGTACCCGAAAACATATAAATAATAACAGAACTGGTAAATTAAATGTCTGCAGTATACACACAGGACTTCAAATAGGTATTTGGAAATCTTTTACTTAAATAGGAATTGAAAGCACAATAGGCGTATTTGTACCTGCAGCCATGAGAAACTTTAATGATGTTTGCACTGTGATTGGGATTTCATCCATAGGCTCAGAAAGGAGTATGATGGGCTTTGTGGCTTTCTCACATATGAAAGGAATTATTTTCTCTACATTCCCCTTAATACACAATTTAAAAGCTCAATTTTAGTTTATGTGTGAGAGACAACTGCCTCACAACACAGCCCCTACAGACACAGGCTAATTCCCTGGATAACAAAAAACAAATAAAAGTCACTTGTTCTCTTTGTTGATGGTTTTGTGGGAAGTGTAGACTTTAGACAAAGCTACAACAGCCCCACCAGAAAGCCCACATTAATAAAATATAGAATAGGGAATGGGGAGGTTATCTATGTACATAATTATGAGTTGTCCCAACATAAGCTATATTACATGTAGAAAGGAATGAAATAACTAACGAATCTTGAGTTGTTGACCATTGAGACGCATCAGCAGGCACAAGAGTTCTTGCATGTTGTCTTTGTTGACACCAAATATATCTACTACACCTCTGGTGGTCAAATGACAGGTTAAAAGGTGTCCAGTTGAGATGTCACTACTCAAATCTTCATGTTGTTGATTATTGAGACCTAAAGCTACGCACAAGCACACTTGCACTGTTTTTGTCTGCAGATGAGTGAGTCTCAGCAATCTGTGTGACGCTCATCGGGATGTGGATCTCCCCAGGAGAAGATGAGGTCCTTGTGGATGCTGGCTGTTTCCTCCCTCCACTGCTTGTAGCTTTCACAGAATTCAATTGTCCTTCTAAATCAATTCCCAGCCCATTGTAAGCTTGCCATTTAGTCATGGGTGCCTTCTTACTTTCCTCCCTGAGTGTTAACAACCTCTCTGCGTTCCCCAGCCTCTGTCCTCTCTTTCCACCCTTTTACATTCCTGTTTCCTCACTCCCTCAGTCTCCCTCAGCCTGTCCATTCCCCTTCCCCTTACCCAGCCACTTGCCCTCCCCCCCATCAGTCCTGTCTCTCCTGTCTCAGTGCAGGTGCCAGTCTTGTGGTGCCCAGGGGTGTTGACACAGGAGGCGGAGGTGGTTGTGCTGGAGTGTGCGCAGTTCTGTCAGGCGCCCGAGCAGCCTGGCAAAATGCCGGGGGTCCTCAGGGTGGCAGAGCCCACTCACCCGGCCCAACAGCTCCAGCACTGGCTCCTGCAGGCTTTCAACCTTGGCTCGGGCATGCAACATGGGCCGATCTGAGAGGAGGAGACATGAGGGCAAAACAGGCCAGGTGTAAGGCACAAATTAGTTTTCATTAATTTTCTAGTTGGCATCTGTGCTCATTTGACAAAACAACCCAATGAGATCCAACTTTGAACTTGATGTAAATTGTAACCAGTATTTGGTGGTGAGTCACCATTGGCTACAAGAACGAGCCCTATAGCACCATAGACGTTTCCACCAAATGCTGCCTTTGGACGTAGCAATGTAAAATTAGTGTATTGATACACTGACGTATGTGAAAAGTCCACTAGGGGTCAGCACTCACCTGAGCAAAGCACCGCTGTGGCAGTGAGAAGAGCATATTCGGACTCCATTACCCCTATCATGGCCATACTGCGGAAAAAGCTCATGACGGGGTCTAGCAGACCTTCTGCCACTACTGTGTACACAAACACAAACACACAATACCTTTAATTAGGGACAACCATTGCCCATTTGCTCTGGTTCACTCTGTTCTACCTGCCTCCCATACCCCATCTCTTCTGCCCACTCTTCCCACACAAATGTTTCTGTCATTCCCTTCTCTAATCCCCCTCACTGCTGTTCAGTCACCATGTCTTTTATTTCTTCTCCTAAAAAGCATGCCCTTCAGTCCATCCCATAAGAACATACCAACCAGAAAGTTGAGAAACCAATTAGGCAAATTTTACACTTTTGAAAATCTGATTGATTATCCCATGTTAAGATTTGTATTGGATTCCACTGTTAATGAAACCTGTTGGTTTTGATCACTCGCTTGGCTAAAATGCCAGTCAGTCTGCATCCTTTTTCATCCAGGCTTTCGGGGTCTCTGCCTGTTGGTCTGACTGTGTGGGTGCTGAGTTAGGTACCTGGTGTCCCAGGGGGTGCTGCTCTGGCCCCCTCATTAGAGTCCAGGGGCCGTACCCAGTAGAGGGGGCTGTGGTCTGCAGTGGGGGGGTACACAGCCGACAGTGGCCAGATTAGAGGATCTGAAACACAGATTTGGGAGATTTATGTAATTGGCCCATAGCATATTACAATGGAACGTCACAGAACTGTGCCATATTCTGCCCTGCAGTACTCTCAATGCTTTACTCTGCATGCAGATCTGAGCTGTTTATTTGACTGCTTGAGGAAAGATAGTAAACAACATAAAAACAGTTTGCTGTTCTGAAAAAAGCCATAGATTCCCTCAGTATTCGAGGTGCATGTGTTTTATACACCAGCAGGTTCATTGAAACTGATTAGCTTTAAGAAAAGAAAGAAGGGAAGGAATGCACAGGCTCATACCTGCTGTGTCCCCCTGGGGGCCCTGGTTAAAGTGCTGGGCTGAGTGAAGAAACATAACCTCCACCGCAGAGCCCTTGAGCAGGGCGGTCTGGTCATCACAGTCCAGGAGCTTGAAGCCTGGAGACAGAGGAGAAGAAGTTTGTCATTCTGCCAGAGGCTGTTTGCAACATTGGCAAAAATCCTTGTTGGGGGGAGGGGTGGTAATGAGGCTCCCGACCCTCATAAATATCTGGCATAGTCTAATTGTAGGAGGCAGTGTCATTTATCTTTCCTATCCTGGCTCCCAAAATCACAGGCTACTGCATGGTCAGATTTCAAAGTGAAATGTTCACAGAGGGTTGGAGTCGAGGCTTCCCTTCAGTCTTGCCATTTTTGGAGGTGTTGTTAAAGTGAAGTGAAGTTTAAAGGTCACAGCTATTCTATCAATTCCAGGAGCTGTACATCACAAAACTAAATATTTTGATTAGGATACAAAAGGATACAAATTTTGGACACCTTTGCAGATGTTTTCTTGGAAAAGGCATGTGTGTAGCAAGGGCTCACCAGGGAGACTTTGGGAGAACTCGAGGAAGCTCTGGTACTGTGGCGAACCCAGACCTGCCAGCCGGTCAAAGCTCTCTTCTGGGGCTGGCATCTCAAAGGCCTGTGGGAATACAAGAAGTGGCCAAGTGTAGAAGAGCTGCTAAACACAGCCGTAAGCCCATGGGATCTTTGCTTAGGAGACTTATAATTTGTGATTCGCACGTAGGTCAAAGTTTTGATTTGGTCTGGGCCTTCAAAGCAGTCTACATTTCATAGCAGTTCTGACATTCTCTTCTTGGATTTCTAACACAAGTGGAGCCCATAGTGTTTTCCCCCTCCTTTTGCACAGTTTCACTGTATCGTGTAATTGTGTTATTTGATCTGATGCATTTTGTCTACTCTTTGGTAATTCAGTCAAAACACAGTTCCTGTTCAGACCCATTGGATGTAAAGAAGCAGGAAATGCCAAAAGAAGGGATGCCGTACTCTGCCTTGCAGTGTCTCCTGCTGTGTCTTGTACCGACGATGAGCATTAACAATTCCATCTAACAAGTGCTGCTCCTCGGGGGTCAGCCCTGTGCCAGCCTGCCAAGACAAAAACAGTGCCCAATCAGCAATACACACTACACACGTGACAAGGTTCATTGAGTATGCCCTACTATCAAATAGTGTTGTGACAACATTGTAATAAATAACTTGGAGCAATATGTGAAAACACGAATTTGGGGAGTACAGGGGATGTTGTCAAAATCTTTTAAAATAACAACTACAGAGAAGTGACATTTGCAAATGACAAAATGCAGAGATTGAAAAGATTTGAAGGTTTGCAGAAATTAACTCATTATACTGTATATATGCACACAAAATTGTAGAATTGTGTTATTTTTCTCACATTGTATTTGTCAAAACCCCAAAATAATCCAACTACAAGTTCATACAATGTTGAGAGAACAAAATGTGTTAGCTGGTTAGCAGCCTTCTACAGTTTCATGAGTGTGTTCAAATCCAGGGTTGGACCATGTGCCATACAGTCACAAAAGCAGTCCATGACACTAGCAAAACACATTTGTTGCAGAAACTTGAAAAAGGAATGTAGGATTCAAAATGCTCACAAGCACAGGAGCCAAAAGACACAAAACCACCCACAACACAACAAGAAAAACAAGAAAAACAAGCATCCAACTTGTGCCTAAAATGTATTTACTCAAAGTGGACTGTGAGTACCTGAATAGCAAAGGTCAGAACATCGTATATCGATCACAAATTCCATCCCCATCTCTTTTCTATTTCACCTTTTCTATCTGTAAAGTAATATCTGGACTCAAGGCCACTTTATTTGTTTGAAGTTACTTACAATCAGACACACAGAAAAATGCTGTTGCACTTTACATATGTTAGGCAACCTGAGAACCAATCAGGAGGAAAGGAAATACTCTTACTCATTTCCAGCCAGTTTCCCTTTAGTTGAAGGGGTGTTGCACAAATCTGAACTTACTGAAGTTGACATGCTACCTAAGGGAAAAGCTGCTGCATCTGATATACAGCTCTGGAAAAAAATAAGAGACCACTCCAAGTTCAGAAATCAATGTTAAGTGGTCTCTTAATTTTTACCAGAGCTGTATATGTTTTTCAATACTTAAGGTCAGATAGAACTGGCCACCAGTCAGAGCAACAGATCTGGTACCTGGGTGGACAGTCTGCTGGTGGAGGACACCTCTCTCTGGCTTTCTGGGCCCTCATCCTCTTCCTGCTTGATGGTGCAGCGCAACTCCACCCCCTGCTTGGCACTCTTCCGCAGCCTCTTAGACTGGCACTGTACCTCAGTCAGCAGACCTGGGGGATTACACAGGTAAGATGGATGATGTGATGGATGGGGTACAAGCATTGGAAAGGGACACTATCTTGCACTTGCACAGCCCTGGTGCCAGTTCCTCATTGAAATTATGCAGAGACCAAACAGGATCCCCTAGACAAGTCATTTTCATAGTTTGTCCACTTAGTGACTAAACCAGTCTTGGGGGGTTGTCCACAGTCCATACAATAAGCAGAATAAGCACACAAAGCACAATAAGATCACAGAATAAGTCAAGATCACTATATTCAAGAAACACACATCTACCACATTGCTTTTATGTGTGTGTGTGTGGGGGGGAGAATGTTTTTCACGCTATAGTATGGTGGTATCTGGGCCTTCAGTGACTGGATACTCACACTCTGCCAGCATGCCCACCGCTCGGCACTTCTTCAAACGGCACTCCTGACACTTTCTGCGCATGTACATGTCCATCTCGCATCCGCCCCCGCTCTTGCACTTGTACACAGCTTGCTTTGTGATACTGCGCCGGAAGAAACCTAGAGGAGAGGAGCTGTCATCAGTAACGGCCATTGAGAGAAGCACAGGCTGCCATATCTTGAGATAATTGCAGACTCAAATACTCAACGAATGTTTCAATTTACCTTGAAAGCATCGCAAAATATTGGTGGAAAAAAAATCTTCAATCTCTCCTTTTTATGTACTATGGGTCTGATTGCTGAATTGTTTTCCCGAGAGTAAGAGCAGCAGTTTGAATTAAGACTAGCATTTGTCTGGGAGCACGAGGCCTAAAGAGTCCTACCTTTACAACCCTCACAAGTGAGAGCATTGTAGTGATACCCCGAGGCCTTGTCTCCACACACCACACACAGCTCGTCCATCCCACGCAGACGCAGGCTGCCAGGGCCCATCCGTGTCCTTTTCAGCAGGGGCAGCCCTGGAAGGCCAGGGAGGCCAGGCAGGCTGGCGTCCATTTCCAAGGGCACCATGCAGGGGGATCGCCCAAGCTCACAGCCCCCTGCTGGATACGGTCCCTCTGGGCACTGCGAGCTGTAGGGGTAGGGCGGGTAACAGGCCTGGGGAGAGGGCGCCCCCGGCAGGACAGGAGAGAATTGCATGCCTGGGTACTGGCTGTAGGAAGGGATGTGAAGGTCTGTCTCCTGCAGTGAATAGCTCAGAGGGTCCGACAGCACGTCTGCAAACAAAAGACAAAAATCACAATTAGAAAATGTAAATGCCAACACCAACCCACTTTGAACTGAACATCAAATACCAGGGCCAGAGGGCATGTATGGGTGGGAATGAAGTCCTTACCCAAGCCCAGAGCAAAATGTAACCCTACTATGACAATTGACTGCATTTGAATGCTACATATAGGTAAATTACTCAAAATAAAACATTTTGTTCTTGGTTAATTATTTCTTAAACATCCAAATCTTCATTTCATACAGAAATAGACAACTAGCCTAACACATAGTTCATATTCAAAATATTTATTCTGGAATGTGATACAGCATTGAAATGCAGAACAAAGAGATCACATGCTATAAGTAAAAGTAAGTTTTTATTTAAAATCTGGTTTTGGCAGGCAAAAGGGATTGGTGTGTCTCATAAACATTTATAAAGAGTAGGTGTGACTTAAGCTTAAAAATGTTGGGAAACACTCTACTACATTATCACCCCATTCAAGAAAATTGACATTTACAAATTGTTTGCTAAATATTTTTGCATAGGTACATAAGTGAAGTTAGAATTCCATACCCCTGATGCCACTAAAGAGACCTATGCAATTTTCAGTGCTGCTGGTACAAAGGTGTTGCAAAGAGGCCTGGGTGCTAAAGCTGGACATCCACCTCTCCTGCCAGGACAGGCTGGGCTTTCTGTACGTGTGAAACATCTGGCTTCAGCTGGGATGACTGGGCCTGTTGTCAGGGAGACCGTGCACACAAGACAGCCCAGGAATGCTCGTCTTTTAATGAGGCCACAGAGATGCCATTAAGCACCCCACATCAACGTTGGAACTCTTAGGGCTTCAAAAACAGGATGCAGCTGACTGTCTTATGATATGGCATATTTCACAAAATGTGGAGAGGGGATTGGGTCTGAGCTGGACAGAACTGCCGCATTCTCACTGATGGGATTCACAGATCTGGGCTGGTGGGACCGACACCATGATATCATTGGCACCACTTCTTAAAGCCATCTCACGTAAATCCGCCACAAGTACGTAACATTGCTGGCTCTATCCTGTGTCACTGGGGAGAGTTGTGACATATAACGAGTAATCCATGAGTTCTCTTCCTCCCACTTAAAATTCATTGAAAATTGGTTTCTCTCAACTCCACTCTTTCCAAAGATAACCCACTGTCTAACCTTTGAACTGTGAACGACAACCAGTTAGGTAGTGTATTTTAACAGCTCTAAGATACTCCTGAATTTTCAATTTACCCTTCATATGTCAAAAGGTAATCATCTACAGTAGGAATCTTATAACAGAAAATTATAACAGCCCTTATTTGCATATTTGGTCTTGAGTAGTTTGATGCAGAATAATGATCCTTATTATTCTACACCTTTATAAATGGATTGGGCAGGTTGCAAATTCCCCCCGGACCTAAAGGGCACAAATGGCAGCTGAGAAAAAGCAGAAGCATGGGAGAACTTCTGTCTGCCATGAATTATAAACACAACAACCAGTATTTAACCATTTGAAATCTGACAGCTAAGATCCCGAGGTCATTCGAAGAACAGTTAGATGCTGACTTTATGTTTAGCCGTGTGTAAGCAAGGGATGAGACATGATGGGCTGAAAACCCCTTCTCCACACTCCCAAAGAATCTTGTGTACTTCAAAAACCCTGCAGAGCTACTTGCTGTAAAGGCTTGATAAACTGGAGAGGGACCCGATGAATTCCCTCTTGGCCTCATTTGGCTTTTATGAAGTTTGACATCCTGTAGATCAATGAGACACGTCATCCAGAGCCTTCTCCTTCCCTCTGAGAATGGACGTTCTGTTTCCTTCATCGTCATCTTCTTGGTTTATCTTTGAAGCTTGCCACAAACAATCCACCTGACCGTTACCTTGTGCAGATTCCACAGTTGGTTCCCAGCACAGCTATATGCAATAAATATGTACTCCCTTGGGATCCCACCCCCACCTCATCCTTTGACAGTGCTACAAATGGGAGTCCCATTATTGGAGTTCCTGCATGTCCCAGTGGCATTCCTCAGACAGATGTTTCCTCTCCACACGAGCACTTCCTGTGGACTCTCTGTGTGATTGGACTCCAGTATCAGTGTTTGTAAATTGTATTAGTCACTGTAGTATGCTGCCAAGTTGCACACCAATTAATTCAACACAAGCTAACATAGTGGGTCCTGTGACTCCACGTCAGCGTGAAGCCTTGTGGCTCATCAAAGGTGAAACCCAGCAGTGGGCAGGAAATGTGTCACATGGTTTTGCAAAAGCAGGTTCCTTTCACTTTATAAGTGAGACCTGTCATCTAAAAAGTTATTGAAAAAATGATTTGGAAAATATCAATTTGTGCACAACCTTGAAAATTTTAGATAAGCACAACTATTTCCTTCATGGGTGATTTTCATACCGTAATACTGCAGCGGCTCTGACACACTATACCCATCAGACACTGCCATGTAGCTGTTGGCAGCCATGCTGAGATCTGGCTCCGCCCACTCTCTCATTCAGGCAGCGGATTGGCCACTGGATCTGGAAAATAAATAATATATTTAAATAAGTGGCCCTTCAGCAGAAAATACCATTATTTGTTAATTGTTCGCTTCAAATTATAACAGACTTTGCTAGAACCTCAAAGCAGTTAGCAAATTATAACTTGAGACATCTTTGTCAGTGGCTGCCACATTCAATGATTCTGTGAAGATCTGCTGTAACATCTACATCACTCAGCTGCGATACATCAGAGTTGACATCACTGCCTATTCTATCCATAAATCATAAAGAGATTGTAGCCAGTGACTGTTACTGCCAGCTCCAGGCTGTGCAAAGGCCTGAGTGTTTGTAGGGTTTGATGAGAACTATATTGTGAGAGAACTAGTTAGTTTACAACACATCTGGCCTGAACTGGACTACAGACATGGGGAGGAAGTGACCCAGGTCAGAGAGGAGCGCTCCGGCGAGCAGGAGGCCACACGCTCAGCATCAAACTCATCATTCCAGCTCGACTCTGAGGGAAGTGCTTTCCAATGGGAATGACCGTATTTGAGCAATACTAGGCTTGGTGGGAGACTCTGTCTTTGTTGATGCTGTGATCAGGCCCCAGGAAATATTCACACAATAGTCTGATGACTGCAAAAAATACCCCAGAACTTTACATGATGTGTAAGTCAGCCTTGTGCCTCATACAAAGCTGGTTCTAAACTCAGGTAGGCATCTGCTACTGTAATGTATTGTTTGTTTGCTTTGGGGGGTTTTAAATGGAAAATAGACCACTGATTTTTACCCAAACTTTACCCAGCCATACAAGACTGCCCAAGCTGAGCCCCGTATTCCAGCAATATCTTTCTTATTGAGACTATCAGGTGAGAAGTTGACCTAAGGATCAAACTTAGGATCAAATCCAAGCTGTGCTACTGACTCGCTGTGTGTTACCCTGAGCAAAGTTCCTTTCTCTCCTAGTTCTCCCTCCTTTGGATAAGTTGTATAAACCAAGGCAAGAGTGTTTGGGGAATGAGTCTTTGACTTAATGTAATATTGAACAATTTTGGTATTTATTCATTTATGTATAAAGTAGACATGCTAAATTTATATTAGAGCAAAACAATGATAACATGAGTGTTTCATAAACTAGCTGTTTTTTGACATTGTTATAATGTGTAGAACAACTTGAAACAAACACACTCTCTCTCTGCCAAAGCCTAAAACATCAGCTTACAAACTGCACACTGCTTAGAACGAACAAGACTGATTAGACCCATTAGATTAAGTGAGATGGAGTGGTAATTAGTGCCTTACTATAAATAAGATATCTGTAGCTCTGATTTGTGCAATCACAGATATTGGTCTATTATATTATTGTTTAATGATGCTTTCTACATATTTTGTTGAATCACACAATACACAATACATCATCTAGAAAGCTGTTGGATATTGGATCAAACAAATAAAAAAAAACAATATCCTTCTTTCCTGTTCCTCTCAAATATGAAAAGAAGGGTTTTGGGGATGATACTTTATCATATATTTAATGAGAAGAAAATTCTGCTCATGTAAAATATGTTGTTTGCCTTCTGTTAGTGTTTTATTTTAATTTTTCTTAGTGAGGGGGTATCTGTTTGATAACCGGGCTACTTTCACTGTGTTTACTCAGGCAGTGTTTGTCATGTCTTATTTGTCCCCTGGTTGATTTTTAACAAGGCACTGGTCCAGATTATTGCCTGGCCCCCACACAGTATACTGTCCCGGTCAGCACTCAGGGTCCCGACTGTTTAATTAGAGAGTAGAGACATTTCCCTTTACTGGATGTGTGGTCCTCAAAATTCCTGGATGTGACGAGTCCTGCAAAAATTCCCGTACCTCAATTAGGGTGTGATAAGAAACTGCCCAGGGTTATCAATTAGGAATCAATTAGGAACAGAACTCTGAAAACAAAAAAATCCCCTAAACTCAGAACCCATTAAATTATATATACATAATTTATATATACATTTAAAAACAATTGTACCATGCTGGACAAAAATATATTTCCCCAATTTTTCCCTATGTGACATATATATCAAGCAAGATTTAAAATCGATTTAAGGATAATTCTCACAAGAGAACTGAACGTCTGTGAAATGTGCTTCTGTTATCATAAATCTGAAAAGACATTGGAAAATTGGCAGCATTGGTGGCAACCTCAAGTACTATTTGAAGCTCAGCAATGAGATATGGTCACAAATGGAAATGAGGCACAAGTGCATTTAGGACAATAATAGCAATTATTTTATAGAAAGAGTCATGGATGTCTACAAACTACCCAGCTGCGTTGGTTGTTGTCTGGAACTAGTTGTGCATTTGGTTTGTTGAGGAATGACAAAAAAGCAGGTTTGGTGGAAACTGGAGTGCATGCAAGGACAGGGAAAGCTTGCCCTCTTGAATGGAGATTTTCGGTTTAAATACAGGCTTGCCCTTTTATTACTGTGGACATGCAGAATCAACATTTATTGATTCATATGGTTGTTTGTTTTAGTTAATTTAGCATTATGTGCTGACATTAAATAACTACAGAACAGAACAATGTATTTGGGCATTTAAAACAAAATTTGAAAAAATTAAATAAGTGAGGAATATACTTTCTTCTTCTGCAAATGGGAATAATTCAGATTTATAATAAAATGATGATATAATCTGAATTAACCAGCAAATAACATGCACATACCTTTATTACATTGACAAAATAATATAACAATTTAATGAAATCCACACACCATCAGCATAACATCTCAACATGTGTGCAGCCTCCCGTTAATATGAAGTGAACACAGGATCAGGGAGAAAAACAACACTAAATGCTATTCTCAATTTTATTTCACTAAAAAGAGAAAGCATGTGTTCTGTTCTGTTTAATGCTGGGCTCCGAACACAGGCGTACAACATGTTCACATTCCTCAGGGATGGGAGGAAGTTCTTCACTGTAGGAAGACCAATATTTGGAAAGGGCTACCAGTGTTGCAATATAAAACTATGTGGTAATGCTACACACTGCTCTTCTCGAAAATGCCTGCCAAAAAAACAACATGCTTACTGAAGGCTCCTGCAGGTTATATTCTGAAATCCCCCTCTTCCCTTCCCTGGAGAAATTTCTGCGGGGATTCTGGGGTGATCACTGGTCTAAATCTGACCAACATGATGTCTGTGGACCCACAAGAGCTAAGACTCTGTTACCCAACTCATATACCCTGCTTTATTACAACCTCTGTCAGGGACTTCAGCCTTCTAGATGGCACTCAAGCTCCAAAATGGGAGAGAAATGGCGAGACAGCAAACTAGTGGACTGTTATGAATTGGGTTTTAACAGGAGAATGTAAAGTAATTGATTTAATATTTGAAAAGAAGAGAGAGAAAAATGCTGTTTCTTACAAAGAGAGTGACATTTTTACAAGTTGTCTCCAAAAGGGCCGGTAAAGAAGTCCCCATATGTCCTACAGTGGTCTCCTATCCCAGCTATGCTATTAGTTGGGAGTTCTCAGGGGAAGGGGCACACATGTTATTGTGCCGCTGGGGCAGACAGAAGACAGCAGGGCAATGCTCAGTTCCTCACACACTGGCCACCTGCTCTGGCCTCTGGGGTGCATGTTCAGGCTGTTAGTCTTTCTAGTGGTAGCAAATCATCTCGGCTGTGGGAACTGGAGGGTTAACAAAAAAAAATGCTTTTTTTGGAAGGCTGGGCTTTGTCTCATTTTTGTTGAAGGAGCGCAGTGTCATAAACCAATGGGTTAATTAATTGTCAAATTTAAATTGCCACAGTTTATATTAAAGATTTTTCAGTTTAGTTTTGAGTGATAGGGATCTGATATTGAATTGGTCCCTCTCAGCGTGTGTATACAGAGCAGGGTTGCCCTGAGACCGAGTCTGTCTTTTTCACACATTCGCACAAGACAAGGGGCAGAGGCGGGTGGCACATGCACAGTCTGCATTTTAATGCTGATTTCAAATCTGCCTGTTGTCAAACCCCCAACAAGCTGTTGTTGATTTGTGACTTTGAAGTGTCCAACTCCAGTACTGCACCGTTTTCATTAATCCAAACAGGAAACAACCTCTCCAGATTAAATTCTCATCTTCGTTCTGAGAGTGGTGACATGGCCGAAACTACAGAGTGATAAAATCCAGGACTGATGCAAAGGGAATTCGAGAAAGCAATGGGATGAATCAATGGAGACTTCAGAGCCAGAAATCAAATACAATTTTTTTTTAACTTGTATACTCAGGTGGGGCAAGAGAAGTACAATTCACAACTATTTGCACCTTTTTGATAATGTAAGAAAAGTTACAATGATTGTAGCATGTCATGTCTTCTGGAACCTAGACTAAGAATCCCATTGGACTTTAACTGAAAAAAACTCTCTTTGATATTACAATGTTAAGGAATTAGTTTTTCTGTTATTAAAAGTATGTTCAACATGCCAAACCGGTATTGGATTGTACCAGTTATGAATTAAAGTAGAGGCTGTTTAGGGTAGGGCACCATGACCGGAAGTACATATTATCTTTCTTATCGATGACAGTGTACTGCCAGGATTAAATTATTGTATCACACAACACAACACAAGTATCATGGACTTGGGAATGTTCCACGGTGGATAAAGAAGTGGTGCTGAAAATATATGTGTGGCCTCATGGAATACCTAGCCTCAAATCTGTAGAACACCTCTGGGAGGAACTGAAATGCTGCATCAAGGAGAGACTACTTGAAACTATCATTCAGGAAAATGACATAGAGAGAATTACGGTACTCATGAAAACAGACTTCTGGACTACACCTATTGAATACATTGTGAACAGCTGTTCATCTTATTTGTATCAATATGTTGAAAGTTGTCCCAATAAGTTCAGCAATATGTTTTATTATGATCTCTCCAAAAGCAGATCTGTCCAGACTGAATAGCCACTGTGCACCAGCTGACACACAGATGAGGGTAAAGAGAGAAATACAAGGTTTACTTTTCTTCTTGCCACAGGCCACTATTTTATTAAACAGCCTCTTTTAATACTTGCCATGCAGACATTAGTGACTTAGCATCACATAATCAACTAAGTTATATTCAGTGAAAGAAAGACCTTGGTTGAGAAAGATATTGAAATCTAGAATCCAAACCAGATTATTACAGTCCATATTGTTCAGAGATTTGCAGCAGCTATTTAGAGTTTAAAAATCCATCAAAAAAAGCAATTAATACTGAAATCTCATGTTTGTGCAGTAACTGTTTCTGTTTTTCATCACAAAAAAGAGAGAAGGAAGAGGACGATTAAATATGCTCTTTTTCTTTTTCTTACCCCGATGTCAGCTTATCTGGAGTTTAATAAAAAGGTAAGCAACATTCGTGAACCTTTTACATGACATGTCAGAGAAGCTACCATGATTTGTGGATGTTGCCTCCCCTGTGATTAGAAAAAAAAACATAACCTACCCTAATCCTGTTGGTTTTCTATATTTATTATTATGCAGACATCCCCCCCTTACATAACACACACATTAAGATTTGGTCTTCTGTAAAGTTGGCGAGGGATGTACAGATGTTCATATAAATCCGGTGTTTCCTCTATGGTTTCAAATATATATGCAAGAATTACATGCATACATCCAACAGTGCACAGAAATTTGCATTCCCTCTGCATTTATTGACCATCTGAAGAAAGAGGATACTGATGCACACAGGGAATATTAAATAAATACGTTACAAATACTAGGCAATCTGCAGTAGTAGAAAATGGAAATTATATCTGATATGCATGCAAGTGTCTTAAATATTGTTGCATACATTTCAATGTCCCAGCTCCTGCTCTGAAACCCCAGACTGTTGAACTGTATTGGCCACCTCTCATATACACAGATGTGAAATTAATTTTCTGTGTGTTTACTGCCTGTATATGACTTACAAGAGTGTGTTGATTACAAATGAGCACTGAGCATTTCCCTATTCCTATTATATACCCTTATGCAAGTTTATCCTGGGAAATGTACTAGAGGATTTGTACATTGTGGTTTTACTGTGGTTTTACCATCGTTTTACTGTATGTTCACCTGTGCCTTCAGTGTGCTTTACTACACTAGACCATGGGAATACCATGATCTATCATGATTAATATTTCTACGGCATGTTTACTATGGTAGACCACGGCTTGTTCATGGAAGCGCATGTAAAAACCACAAAGACAGAAAAGTGAACTCAATAGGTCCCAAACCATACAAATATCACAGTGTGTGAAAGCAAATTCTTGCAGCTTTGAGTTAATGATTTTCTTAACTTTGATTTGTTTTGCACATAGATAAGCTACCTAAATAAAATGAAAAAGCAGAAGCCTCCCAAAGTATACTTATTAGTATTCTTCCAAAGCACAATGTATTGTCTCTGATTAAACTTGCATATAATCTGCTCTAGCTCAAAAACATAACCGCACTGGTGAAAGTAATCTGCTAAGAAAGACAAAATAAAAGTAGAATTAACCTAAACCAACCTAAACCAACTCTCACCTTACAACAAGATAGGAGTCTAGGCAGACATTGATTGCTTAAGATTTCCTTCAGACCTCAAAACATTTATCTTTCAACTGTGTTCATAATCTATGGGGAAATGTTTTATTTCTCCCCTGAACAGTAAGTATCTGTCCATGTTGACATTGAAAGCTTGTCCTTTTGATCCTGGCAAGTCTGGACTCTGTTAATCAGTACACTCAGATCACAACTTCTGCAGATTGCAATTCCATTTATACACACACATATATATATAGTCAACTGTACAGTTTCAACTCTACAGGCCCCTGCATTACAATATACTAAAATAATAGTTAACCCCATATAAAGAATTTGAGATTTGTTATGTTTTCCCCATTGCCCATTAAATGTCATCATCGTTCCGTAAATGTGTGTTTTTCTTTAAACATCTCCTTTAAAATTCCACAAGTTGACAATTGTATCTGCCTTTCCTTTTGTACACGTTTTGACAAGAAGTCAAGATGTTTTAAGTCCTGGTCTCTCCTCGACCTCCCTGAGTGCCCCATCATTCCCCAGAAGAAGAATAGTTTCTGAGCTTCACTCACCGCTGTTCTCCCCTCTGTGTGCACTCCCTCCGTCTGCACTGTGCTCCTCTGTATCCCCACTGCCAAAGACTCCCACTGTGGGCCACTCTCCCTGCTAATCACTGTGTGCAGTCAGTCACTGAGGCTGTGGGCTCTGAGTGTCTCTCTCTTCTCCCTGAACACTCCTCCCCACGAGCTCATCGCAGGGGGAGAGGGGATGGGAGAGTGCCCACACTGAGCTGGACAGTCCCTGTGTATATTTGTTTAGCTAAATCTCAGCAGGGTTCTTTCTCTTTGAGAAAGAATAACAATGACATTAAATATTTCCCATATTAGTGTTGCATCTTCTTCATTTCTATAAACCCATTACCATCTTTCCTAGTGAACTTCACCTCTCATCTCTAGAGCTGTGTGTATAACTCATCAACACTTGTATATCATATGACCCAGCTCTCTAGGTTTATACAGTTTTAGCACCAGTACAGCGCTACTGCACACTGCCTGCTACAGAGGATTTAATCAAAACAATCTCTTTGATTAATTCTTACTTCCTCTACATGCTTCCCAGGAGTGTAAATCATCCACACACAGTGGCTGAACTTTCTGTCTGTCTCTTGTTTGGGTTTGTGGGCACTCAGACATGTGCCTAAAGTCTTTATGTACTTTAACTACACTGGACTATGGGAATACCTTCATATAGCATGATAAGTATTTCTAAGGCATGTTCATTGTAGTTAAACCAATAGGAAAACCAATTTAAAGGATTAGAACAAGCATATGGGTATGGGTATGGGTGAAACACATGCCCAGATCGCATATCCTGACCAAGTTTTTTATACTTGATTTGCAGGTAAGTACATCTCTCAAAATTACAGGGTCTTGACTTGGGGTCCATAAAAGAACCTTGCTGTTCCTCATGCTTTCACCAGATGTTGCTGATCCATCAAACCCAACCATAATTCATCAGATGAAAACAGGTCCTGACAAACCAGACAAACTGACAATAATTTAAGAAACTTGATATGTGATGTCTGTCACAGGAGTTATATGGTATTTGAGTCAGAGCAGCAATAATGCAGAAAGGTGGCACTGTACAACAGGAAACTCTAGGAAATTTACCATCCATTGGTGGATCTGTAACCTCCATCCTGCTGTGGTCAGATGGCAGAGCTGGGATAAGAAAACAGGAGGCAGTTATTGGTCTGGCTTTTCCCAAGTCACATTCTAGCTTGAAATGAGCCATCCTCTTTTATTTGTTGCACAAGAGGGAGCCTTAGTATAACATACTGACCCCAAACCCAGGAATGGAGACATCACAGGACTGGCAAGAACGCTGTGAACTTCCCTGGGTCATCACACATGGGATTTAATGACACTCAGCACTACCCTTGTTCAACTGTTCCCTTCTAGCTCTCTGGTGAACTCATTCCCGGACATGATGTGTTCCAATACACAGCGCTGATTTCACAGAGCTCCAGTTCACAGTTAATCCCTATTTGGACTAGTCATCCTTTCCCATTTATAGTATATATACAGACCTACACTGCCCATAATATCTCTCTTCTATGCCATTTATGACTGTCCTGTTTTTTTTTGTAACCCTGGGCAGTAGTTTCTCTAGTACCATGCTGAAATTCTATATTTTTATAATGTATTAATGACCTAACAATGGTATCAGCTGTGAATTTCAAAGACTTACAAACTAAGTTCTGATTGTGTTAACAGATTTTGCTATCACTGACAATATTTCAGACGATGAGACGGTGACAAGTTGTCAACAACATGAAGGTGCTGAAAACTTTAAAGGTTTGTCTCTTCAACAGCTGGGGCAAGAATCCTGAAACACAACAGTTTCTTGTTTTGTCTTTTGTGGTCAGGAATCCAAGACTGATGATTTGGAAATTAAACAGAGTTTATGCTGCTGTCATCAGAGGCCCACAAGTTCATCTAAGCCCTCCCCTCTTAGCATATTACATATTAGCACAGGCTGGATGTCATGTATAAACCAGATATTTAAATCCAATATTGATGGAGAAACACTTACCATATGTAATGTAATGGGCAACCAGGACTGCTCAAAAGCAACATTTCAGTCAAAAGAATATCAAGAGAGATTATTCCTTAATTTATTGATGGAGTTTGACTAACTTAGTGCTAATTGTACCTTAGAACACAAACATGCAATCAGTTTAGTGGATTAGTTCAAAGTTCAGTCTGTACTTTTTACATTGTTTTATTATTTTGGCGGACACCTATCCTATGTCCAAGGTATATTCACAACAGATAAAGAAAAACTGAATGGGAAAAAGATTACAGTATCACAGTCCAAAAACCTTTCAATTTCAACAAGTACTTCTACAGCAATGCGTTTCAACCCAACAGGGTCTTCCTTAGGTGTCCAAGTGTTCAAGCAAACCCAACCCACTGATTACCTACATTGACCTAAACGTTTACCCATGTGCAGGGAAAACAAGTAAAAATAAGGTCATTTTTATAATCCTGTTGTGAGTCAGTGGTGGAAGGGAAAGAGTTACAAGGCGCAAAACAGAGAGAGAGAGAGAGAGAGAGGGATCTAGCACACACTCATTAAGACATTCCCAGTACCAGTGTGTTTATAAACACTAAATAATCTGCTCCTTTGTGATGGATGGCGGCCACTATCACAGGCTTTTCCTGTAGCCCAGAAACAAATGGTTCTCGGTATTAAGGAGAGGAGCCCCGCACCTCGTAAAACACGACATGATTAGTTTCGCAACAGGCCAACAACAGCCTTCTCCTTGCAGCGCACCATAAATTCAGCTCCTCGTGGTGACCTGCAGTGGCCCGTGATCCAAAGCTGTCTGGGTGGGCTCCCCTTCAATCTGTCATTTCTGCTTGTGGAAATAGGGCTTTTTCCCAAGGTCGAAATTCCTTTCCTCGATTGAGACGCACAAAACTAAACAACAACAACAATAACAATAAAACTCCTCCAAGTGAAGTACTGTCAGCGACACCAGAGTTAGGAGGGATATTCATTGGGATGTCCACTATTTGGAGACAGGGGGGCGGAGGGTGGGGAAGGTTGGAGTCTGTAGGCCTCAGCTTATGCCCTTAGATCAAATTAGATGTTTTGGAACTTCCTTTGGTGAGTGGGAGGTCCAGGCTGGAGCTCAGAGGCTTCGGATGTGTAGGTCACGACTGAAAACCATTTCTCACGCCAGCTGTGCCTCACTGTCGTCAGTCCTGTCATCCCTCACCTTCTGTGACAGAAAGAACAACTAAAGGAAAAATTTGAAAAAAGACAGAGAGCTGAAACTATGCCCAGTACTCTGTGTTTCAAAATTTGATTAAGCCTGCAGCGTAGGGGTTGCAATTCTGCCCCTTGAGGACGCACAGCTGAACAGTGTGTAAAGGATTTTCTCCTCAGTTTTGGCATGAACAAAATATTTGAATAACTTGTTTAACCCATATATGTCACATACAGAGCCATGGTAAAGTAGGATAATATTTTCTTATTTTGACCCTGTTAAAAGTGTGTGACATAATCATCCCACTGGGTTCTTTCAGGGTTAATTTAAATATCGTCACTGCTTCCTTAAATGTCTCCAGGGGAGCGGGGGGAGCGTCGCATTGTAAACAAAAAACGTATGAGTTGTCCTTATTATAGGCTGAGCAACAGCATGATTCATTGCAAGTAATTTCGAATACTTGAAGCTCTAGGTCGACAGCAGGGCAGATGTTTTGATATAAAATATAGGACTCTATTTTCTTTTATCAACTGTTTCCTCAGAAGACCACTTCTCCACTCTTTGGAGACTGTCGGTGTGGTTCCATGGAATATTAGCCGCTTGTGTAATCTTTCGTTTTTTACTGGTCAGTTTGGAATAACTGCAGCTCTCACTTTGAAATAATTTGGAAATGCACTCCTTGGCAACCTTTTAATTGAAAAGCAAGTTGTCAGTTCCAACCCGAATCTTGTTCTGCAACTTGTTTCCTTAAGGATCCACTGATTTCAAATGATTGTCTCTATATAAGTGCTCCTATGAATCTGAAGGATCTCAACGTATTTACTGACAATAAACATATCATGGGTTTATGACATATTCAACAGTAGATTGTTTATTCAAAACTCAGTCCCTCTCTTTCAGGTGCTCACCATACCTGTGTGTGGGATCCAAGCATTATCATGTCTGTGTTTGATTTTTGGTGGGGGGGGGGTCTGCAGACACTGTTATCCAGAGTTGTGAAGAAGACAAGCTAACCTAATCAGATCTTTATTTACTTGCTGTCTCTCCTCGTCTGACTATGTTGGTTGTGTACCCAACATGTAATTCTTAAACTACTGCTTTCTAATTTAACTTTAAGGTAAATAAGAAAGACAGACAGAAACAAACAAACGAAAGAAAGAAAGAAAGAAAGAAAGAAAGAAAGAAAGAAAGAAAGAAAGAAAGAAAGAAAGAAAGAAAGAAAGGAACAAATTCTCTTGGTATTTTTACAAAACACCAACAACCAAGCCCTTAGCTATATGACGGTACTGAAAAGGACCAATATATAAATAAATACTGTGACAAATGGAAAACTGAAAACAAACCCATTGAGAGTTCTGCATAGAAGATCCCAGAGTTTTTATTTTTTGTTGTTTTTGGATACAGGTTTGTTTCTTGAATGGCAGCACCGCAGAGCTGTTTAATGTTACAAATCCAGGACGTTCCAGGGATTTGCTCTGTTTTGTGTTACACTTCCAGGCATTGGGAGCGCTGATACTCTGTGAGGCAGGAGGCCGGGCGCTTTGCTCATTAATGAAGGCCCAACTCAGCACTTTATCAGCTGGCCAGTGTGGCTGCAGACAGGCCTAGAGGGCTTTCTTCTAATCGTCCCTTGGCCTCTATCTGAAATAGTGGGCCTGTTCTCTGCCTGGCTTGTATCTTCTGGAAGTCTGTTTACGGGATTTGAGACCTTTCAAGGCCCAGAGCTCCAGTGTTAGTCTGTGGAGATTGTGGATCAGCCCAGTCCTCTCCAGCACTCAAAGACCTCAGAACCATCCGTTATTTTGAACCAGTGGAGTCAGCAAAATCAGGAAAGAAAAATATGTTTTCATCCCACAAACTCAGTCGTGACTATTTTGTGCTTCATCCATGATGTGTTTCTCACATGAACAGATCAGAAATCTAGAAGTTCAGCTCCCCTCTTTATACTAGTTCAGAAATTACTGAATTGGTAAAAGGGAGAGCAAAACTGGAATTGCATGTGTGATGTATGCAATTATAGTAGGAGGTGTTCAGTTAATTGGGCAGCCATTTGATGCAGTCTGATTATGGTACAGTCTGGATGTGAACCTGCTTTAGGCTTATCCTATACAATATTGGGAGTATTGTCTTTTGGAGAATCCAGCAAACAGAGGAGAAGGAAGCCTTGTAATTGAACAGCAACCTGAAACACTGCCATGAGCCACATGTATTTGTCAGGCTTTGCAAACACTACAGGGGCCTGATAACAGTCCAGAGCTGACACAACCAGTCAGGGCTTATCAATGGCTTTCAATTAGATATTTACAGCAGTAAGTGGGATGTGCACAGAGGTCAAGGATACGCACATACTGGTGTCCTTCGATGTGGCACCATACCTTACAAAAAAGCAGAATTAAAAAACAAAGAAAAGAGCAAAACCTATTCCTGTGGGTGTTTTCTTACCAATATGGTTTGCATTGTTCATAAAGGGCTATGATGCAGAGTTATTTTTATTAACTTGTTGTTGTTGTTACCTTGTTTGTATTTCTTGCTGGTTAAAAATAAAAAGTTATTAAACAAATTTTAATGGAGAAAGCAAATGTAATCAATTTAAATATACTGCCTTCCTGAGAATGTTGCACAAAAGAACCACAGACTTTATACTATTGCTGTATGTTTGTTGTTTTATTGTTTGGTTGGTTGGTTGACGCTAGTGCTGACCAAATATTTGTATTACTTATATAAGTAGACAGTAGACAATGTGCGAGAGACATTTACTCAGAAGAAAAGCAGATATCTTTATTTAACAAGAAATCAATACATATACAGTACTTGTTTAAGGAAACTTGGGTGGGGATAACTAATATTTGCTGCTGATGATGATTACTATAGTTGTGTATCACAGTACATACAGTGTGTTACAGTACAGTATATTATATTGCAGTACAGTATATTAGGCCAAAGCTGATACGCATCCCTAGGGCACCATACCATGCATTTACAGTTACTTGTACAGCATACAAATAACTTATTTTGTAAGAAGAAAGAAAGATGTATACCAAGCATGTTGCGTTAACTTGCAACAACTACCTATTCAATAATATGGATGAATTTGTGCTGTCCCCTACATCACTTGTTTGTCCTCTATGACACCATTTTTACCCTACAATACTTCTAAGTCTCGTATGAAAATGTTTAGTCCTTTATGGGATTTTTTGTTCGCGTATGTTATTTATTTAGTTCTGTATGGCACTAATATTATTATAATGAACATGATCACTGATACTAAAATGCATTCTACCATACATAATATTACATATTCAATCATATTTTTGTTAAATTACGGTCACATGCAGACAAAGTCTTGTTAAATTGTAGTTATAACAACTGTGAGTAACATACTGTACTTAGCGCTTTACGTTCAAATATGACCCGCACTAAGACCCGGCGGACGTCTCGGACTGCAGGAGCCCGGGACGGATGTGACGTATGGACGCTGCGTCGTCGAGGGAGGGAAAGAGAAGAGCCGAGGGGTTGACACGGCAGCGACCGCGGAAAAGACTCAACTACAGGTAGAAATACACTATTTTGTTTTGTTGTGTTTTAAAATGTGAACGTTTCTGACACAACACTGGAGTTTATACGTGGTTTACTGTTTGGAGAGGGGTGGTGGTTTAAAATCCCACCGTAAACTTATGAAATGTCAATAGGCTGCCTTGCTGTCAACCTGTCCACACGGATCTGCAAGCAGGAAGAAAACATTGTCTTCACGGTCAGAGCATTTAACACCTAGCTGCGTGACACAAATGTATAGCCTGTGCAAATAATAGTAATAATAATCTAAATATTTAAAAAACTTTCGCAAATAAGTTGCCCTTAAATTACCCTTAACTAGGGGCAGTGAAAACTCATTGCCCTTGTGATCATCAGAATAAGATCCGGATGGATATACAAGTTTAAACAACTTACGTCATTACTGTGTATGTTGTGTCCAATATCCAGTTGGCTTTCAAGATATTTCCTACACATCTTTCTGTTTTGTATTTTTTGCTGTTCATTTTTCTCTATATATATTTTTTCCCTCTTCTCCACATTATTGTTGTTATTTTATTCTGTGTACTGTAAATTGCTGTCCTTGTTTTGGAGCCATCACTGTACTGGGAAATTGTGTTGTATTTCCCTGTGCATTCCTTATATCCTGTGTGTGATGCTGATTTGTGCTCACAGCCGTCCCACACAAGGTGCACATATTTATACACACTTATGTTGAGATATGTATGGGAAATAAATCTTTAATAGAATAAGATATTAAAATGCACAAAGGTGTGAGAGGGAGTGCATGAGTCCTTGAACTAAATTAATAGATGAAGAACATTGTTTCAACCTAAGGGTGCCAATCATTTCAACTGCAACTGTGTATATGATATTTGAGGCTTTGTCTGTCTCTTAACTCACTCATTTGAGGGTGAGGCAGCTAGGTCTAGGTTTCACAGACTGGGGAAGCGGTGCACTGTGCTCCGGAGTCTGCGGTCTGTGTCATTGCTGTGCTTGTTCCCTCGGCGCAGCGCGGTGCGGCCCGGTCTGACGGTCATGACGTGCACACTGGAGAAGGTCCTGAGCGATGCTCGCACTCTGCTGGAGCGGCTGAAGGAGCATGACACGGCGGCCGAGTCCCTGATCGAGCAGTCGGGCACCCTGAGCCAACGTGTGCACAGCATGAGGGAGGTGGGCAATGCCCTGCCAGACAAGGTGAGGGCTGCCCACAGGCACAGGGCCTGTCTGCTTGGAGTAACAATCAGTGGAGCTTGTCAACTTGTGTCATTCATTGTTCAGATCACTACCCAGCTGCATAAAACACTCTCCTTTACTCTTCCCCTGAACACATGGAAGTCAGTACAGGACGGTATGAAACAGTTGCTATGTTAGCCTCTCGCAGCTGGTTTCACAGACCTTGATTAGCACTAGTCCTGCACTACTCTACCTAAAATAACATTGGGTTGTTGGTGCATCCTGTGGATAAATGACGTATCAAGTTTGCAAGCTATCATGGTTACATAGAGTTATCTGCTTGATCTGTGTTTTCAGGATATAGGAATACACAGGATTTCTTCAAAGTCCCATTTCATGATGGTGTCATTTGTCAGTGGGCTGAGAAAGTGGTTTTCTAAATCAGTCTTCCAAAAAAAAATTGCTTCAGTTTTTCTTAAAGTGTAAGTAAGTGTAATTGTTTTAAGGTTGCAAATCATTCTTTGAGAAATCACAGTGATGGGAGCAAGCAAATAATGTTTTAATTATGATTGTTTTCACTTTGGTAACCTAGATTTTACTTTCTACCCCATTCTGTTGAATTATGATTTTCCTGTCCCTGGCCAGCAGATGGCAGTGGAATCACAGAAACCCAAATCCAGAAATAAAAAGAGCAGTGACCGAAACCAAAGGCGCGGAAATCCATTAGTCCTCTTCCTGCTTTAGAAATACTGTATTAGTAACCTCTACTAGTAACCCGAGAATGATGCCTGGGTATGTTCTTCAAAAAGCCCTGAGAAAATGCATACACACAGCCAAGGGCAGGAAATATTGAGAGTGATTCCTTGCATAATCAGTCTCTATCTTCAGTCCCATCCTGGTCTATGCCAGTGCTGTCAACTCCTGCTCCTAGTGAGCCAGTTTCCTTCAGGTTTCATGGGTGTATTTCAATTAAAAATTAAGATTACTTAAAACGTGTTAGATGAAGGTGATTGATTCAGTGACATAATTAAAGGGTGCTGTGCTTAGAGGGTGCTGTAGAGGGTGCTGTAGAGGGTGCTGTTTCTCTCAGAACAGAGTAGAACAGACTTCTACTCAAAACACAGGCCAAATGAGATGGTCAAATGAGAGGGTGACCTTTCTGTGTATTTTCCCTTCTGCAGTACCAGGAAGACTGTGCTGAGCTGAAAGAGCTGTCAAAGTACAAGCCCCACATCCTGCTGACCCAGGAGAACACGCAGATCAAGGAACTGCAGCAGGAGAACAGAGGTGAGAGCCCCACGGCCAGGGGAGTGAAATGCACACGTCCTTTAGCCAATTTCCTCTCATTTAATGTCTCCTGATCTGGTCTAGAACAATAGTGTTGAGTTGTAGATCATCTGTTCAGCAGAGCAAAGTGGCACAGAATATATATGGCACAGAAGCATTATACTTCACTGTTCCTACAGCTAAGGTCAACATCGATTCCTACTGATAAGTCCATAAACCTAGTTCACAAACGTCACAGCAGTATCTGCGCCTGAGACCCGACATGAACAAATGAACGAACTGAGCGCATTACAGCATGACATCTCCCCACCTCGTCTCCCTGCAGAGCTGTGGTTGTCTTTAGAGGAGCACCAGTATGCCCTGGAGCTGATCATGGGCAAGTACAGGAAGCAGATGCTGCATTTCATGATGACCAAGAAGAAGATGGACACCAAACCAGTGCTCAGCCTTCACCAAGACCACGCCAAGGTAGGCCACATCCTCCACCGCCAGGGCCGAGGGGAAGTGGGGGCATAGCAAAGCGCTAGAGTCCATTTGTCTCGTTCTCTCTCTCCCCCGTCACGCTCACGAGCTGCTCTCTCTGCTCGTGTCTCTCTGTGCGTCAGGAGGTGCAGGCCCAGGTGGAGCGCATCTGTGAGATGGGCGAGGTGATGAGGAGGGCTGTCCACGCAGACGACAAGCACTACTGCAGTGTCCAGGAGAGGCTGGCGCAGCTGGAGGTCTGTCCCTCTCTCTCTCCATGATTCTCTCGTTTCCAGATTAATTTCGTGAATGTGAAGAAATGTGAATAGGGATTGAGTTACACTGACTAAAGAGCCTGTTTGTCGGTTTTAAACCACTCTGCTAGTCGTGCGAGTTAATTGTTGCACTCAGATGGTCTTTGTTACTGTATTACATGCTGACCTTTGCTTTGCGTCTTGCCCTGGTCCCTCTGTTGTGTGCAGATCGAGAACAAGGAGCTGCGAGAGCTATTGTCCATCAGCAAAAGCACCCTGAAGCCTCACAGAGAAGAGCCATCGGAGCCCACGGCCAAATAGCACCAGCACGTGTGCGATAACCTCCCGGACACTGTGAGCCGGTCCTTCCTCCTGCCCTGCGAGTGTACAGACTGAGAGACAGGCAGTGGAGCTGGTCCAGAGACACTCGTCTGTCACACACTGGTTGCTAAACCTCCTCTTTTCATCACACCGAAATAGAGCAAAGTCTTATAGTTATCACTTAGGAAAAGGGCCTAGCAAGGTTCACACAATGGATTGCATGTAGTTCTGGTGTTGAATGCCAACACGCTCCCTGTCTGTCTGTCTGTCCGTCTGTCTGTCTGTCATTAAGTGGGCAATGAGATCAATTGCTTCTCCTTCTGGTCTCCTGGAACAATCTGCCTCTGCAGCTGAAGACTGAAGCCCGCTGTCTTGGCCTGTGAGACCTCGTCACATTCAGTTGGGCCTTCTGGGAGATGTTCAGTAACTGGAGTTAATTTAGCAGCTCAAATGAGTGATTTCCCCGAGTTTATGAAATTGGTAGAAGTCCTTGAAGATTTAATCTTAGTGAAAGACTTTAATTTTTTACTTTAATGGATGCTGACAGAAGTAGTGCCACTGAGAGTGTATCGCGTAACGGATAAGCTAAAAGTGGTTGCAGTTATTGATTAGAATGAGTCACTTGTTAGGAAGGTGGGGAAAAAAACTAGCTGCTGTTTTATTTAAAGGGCTAAATCCCTCAATATTGGTACCTCCCAGACAGCTCAATGTCCGTGACTGAATAATCATGCTGATCTCATCGCAGTGCTGGGCTGAGCTCAAAAACCTCACTATTAAAATGCTTAGAAGCAGTTTTGATTTTAATTCTTTTTAACCTTTCCACACATTCTAAGGTGTGTATTTTACTGTTACCACACAGGATGTGATGTGTTCTTGTGAGAATTGTAAGTCTTTACAAAGGTATCTGTGTCCTTAAGCTCTCTGTGTCCTTATAAATCAGTTTGTTTGCCTAGTGTCTATAGGTATTGGATTTAATTAATAGGAAGATTCAAATGGAGGAGAACCAACCTGGGTCTTTTAAGTTGGAACGTCATGCTGCAGAAAGATCAATTGGTATTTCCAAATCTTTAAAATGTCCCTAGACACTGTTACTCACAAGGAAGTGTCTAAGTGAACAATTCAATACATATGAGTTTTTCCAAATGGAGAATGCTGCAGCTAGCTGGGGATTGCTTTGCTGGACCTCCCAGATCCAGTGTTACACAACTCTGAGGAGTGTTTGTCAATCACGTTCAGGGTCACATTTCTCTCAGGCACCACTGCAAGTGTATGTCACAAAAACAGCCTTAACACAAATACAAAACTTAGTGTGTGTGTGTGTGTGTGTGTGTATGTATGTATAGATATAAATGTAGCCCAGGCCTTCAGTATGTATTTAAATAGCAATAAGCCGTCTTTTTTTTAAAGTATTTCTCTGCAGTTCGTTTTAGAGTTTGTCATTTGTCATTTGTGATCCTGTAAAGCTGTGTTACAGTCCTTGGGCACAGTGGATTTTTTTTGGGCATTGCTGTAGCAAAGGTGTTTCCAAATGGCTTTTACTGAGCATTACAATTATTCCAAAATTATATAAACCAGTTGATAGGAGTTTAAATCTTAAATAGTTTATATTCTAGATCATGCATTATGCAGGGGTTTATATGACAATTCAAGGCCACTGTAGATGCTGTTGGACAACATCGGTTGCTAAAGCTCATTTAAGGGTTACAGCTTTCAAATCACTTGGCACATATAAATGTTTGTTTTGTATGTTTGCAATTTGTAAAAAAAAAAAAAAATGTTTTTATTAGTCCTACTTCAAATTGTGTATCATTGTAAACTGGAAACCAACTCTTAATAAAGCAGAGAACCTCAGGAAATATTACTCCAGATCTTTTGTGGTGAGCCAAACCACTTGGAATGAAAGAAGTGGTGTAATAATCATTCATATGAGGTTAATAACCCTTAGCTGTACATTTGTTCCGGTCTAAGGCTTTGTAATGAAGCTCTGTGCATTCTGTGGAAAACTGAAGGAACAGTTGTTGGTTGTACAAATATCCCTGGTTTTATTTATATAGATATGTGTTCAAGTTTATTCCCATCCCTGACATCTCAGAATTGTTTGTTTTTTATGTTATTATTCAAGCAGTCCAAGTTTCACCTTTGCAGCACTTATTGAACTAATTTACCAATTAAACATGTTCCCCCAGGGCTGGAATATAAAGCTAATTTAATATGGAAATTAATTTAATTTTAGAAACATTTTACATAGGCAAATAGCAGACAAGATGCTACTACCAACATCCACAGTGTCAATCTTGAGGGGTTTGGGATGCAATATCTGAAATGGTGTTGATCATCTTCACAATAGGGCAAGGAACGCTGGCTCAGCATGCGAAGGTTAGGTATCCAAGAAGATGCCAAACCTATCCACACCAAAGGTTTCTGTTCTGCACTTTACAAACAAAAGAGTGGCAGACATAAAATGGTTGTTATTTTGGAAAACATTCTGATGGGATGGTTTTGCAAAACTGAATATAATTTCTGTAGGACAAACATCCATGCTCAACGCTAAACAAACAACACACATGTCCAGGTGCTCCAAAAATGTACACAGTATTTCTCCATCTGCTCTGTAATGTCTGAAGTGATTAGCTACCACTAAGTATTTAAAGTTTCCATCATAGGTGGATGCAAATCCACCCTGCAAGCCATTTAAAAACAAAATAAAATAAAAAAAGTCGTCATTTTGATTACAATTTCTATATCTGTCTAAATCAGCGGTCTCAAACTCAATTCCTGGAGGGCTGTGTGTATGCTGATTTTCGTTCCAACCGAGTCCTCAATTACTTAATATGTCCAATTAATTTTTCAATTTGACATATTTAAAAAATATATTGCGAGGTATGTTACGGTTTTATCGTCTAAAAGTGCGTTTGATTCAAGCTACAGTTGCTTATAACATATCTCGGGGCCTGGATAGGTGTTTAAATGCATCTATCTAATTAAACAATTACACCAATTAAGTCATTGAGGAGTCTGTTGGAACGAATACCAGCATCATACACACGACCCTCCAGGGAATGAGTTTGAGACCACTGGCCTAAATGAAGGTTAGATGCATGTGTTAAATTTGGAATTTCAATTCAATATCTCCTCTCTTCACTGATCGGGTGAGAAACGGGTTCTGAACGGAGCTCTATACAGTACAAACAGGCAACCTACCTACCCTACACCTGTTTTTTAATTATACAAAATGGAGAGAGAGATAGATAATTACCATTTTGTGTGTGTGTATATATATATATATATATATATATATATATATATATATATATATATATATATATATGAGAGAGATTGAGAGAGAGATTAAAGAGTATGGGAAGATGAAATAAACTTTTCAGGCGTGATAAGGGATGCTTTAGATCAAAACAAGAGGACACATCTTGGGGAGGCCACTTACATGTCTCTCCTTATCCGAATATTTACGAAAATTCGATCCAGCAAAGACGTTATTCTACAACCTTGCTATTCCTCAAACGAAATTAAATCGCTTTCACGAATAAAAACCGTCGGAGCGTCAGAGCCAACGAAATTCTGTCCTTCCCGTTTTCACTCCCTCCTCCAGCTCGCCCAACACCACATGCCTCTGCATTTCCTTTGGTGAGTTTTCTACAGTTGTTTGATGTTTATTATTATTATTATTATTATTATTATTATTATTATTATTATTATTATTATTATTATTATTTCTGTGTACTGTACCAATGCATTATTACCCAGCTAACACACAACACATCAAAGTAATTTCTGAATAATGTTTCATATTTATTAGTGTTTAGTGATGTTTGAGTGATAAGTTGTTCCTATACAAAGCAATATTGTAACACACGAGTGCACATACACAACACAAACAACATACCCGATCATATACTGTACACTATCTAGTGCTTATTAATGATTTAACAGTAGAACCACCATAACCGCTTTTTGTGCGGCTTTTGCTAATTCAAAAGTAAATATCTCTGCGTGGGTGAATGTCTCGCCCCTATTCCTTCTTATGTTACTAAATATTTGAATTAAATGTAAAGTAAGCTGTGAGTGAGTATAATATAGCTTTGTAATACCATTTGTCATTGTGAAAGAGATATAATCGTGTTGATTCATCATTATTTATTTTATTAACAGATTTGCACATATAGCTCTCGTCTGCATGCCCAGATGGCTTCACCCGTTTGATCACGTATGCTAATTCTTTTCTATTACAGGTGTAGGGCTGGCAGGCTGGCTGGTGTTAGCGTTCATAGATTGATGTTGGCAATACAATTCAGTATTTATAAAGGACTGAAGGTGCCCCTCACCCTTGAGCCAGCGCTGCCCACCTGCACAGGGAATAAAGACACTGCCAGGCTGCTGAATGCAACTCGGGCAGACCTGGCCAATGCACTGCAGTGTTGAAAAGCGCGTTTTCTGCATTGATGTACACAGATGTAACAGACAGAGGGAGACATTGCAAACCGCTTCACGTTGCATAAGATGCTATCATTTAGTTTTATGCTATTTCACTGGTTGTTTATGTTTTATAATTGTATAAGTATTCTTATATATGTGCATATCGATTTATACACCAGTTTACACAGTTTATTGCTGTAAAGAATATTTTATTATTCGTTGTTTCATGTTTATGTAGCCTAAATGCGCTCGTTTTCAGAAAATAAGAAAAAACACTTTAATTTTCAATGTAAATGCATTGTTTCTGCACTGGAAATGTTATGTGTGATGTTCATATGTAAAACTATTGCGTTTTATCCAACTTTCATCCCACAGCTGTTTTATAAGGAGCTGCACATTATGCTGGTGCAGTGGGTCTATATATTTAGAAAGAAAGGCGTGTTCTGTGTTAATTGGTGTTTAAACTAACAAATATTAGAAAGGAGTTCTTTACTTATTGTTACTTCTAGGTCATTTGCGAGTGTTTGGGTAACTTTTTGGGGAAAGTTTGGGTTCTTCCGGAATGGATTATTATTCCCCCCCCCCCCCCCCCATTTCAATTAATGGAAATTGCCTGTTCGATTTACGAAAATGTACTATCCGAAGGGATTCCAGGAACGCATTACTTTCGGCTAAGGAGAATAAGCTGTATAGTAGCTCAGTAAAAACACCAAATTCCTCATAATATTGGATTTTTTAAATATGTAAATATTGGAATGTAAATATAGGCCTGTGGGCTACACTGTGATATAAGGTGTATATTATGTCTGCTATTCATCAGAAGTTAATTATGTGTGTTTTATTAGTATTGCTTTACACTCTACTGGAATTAAACTTTATGTGCGCTTTCTTTCTAAATATATATAGTTACTGTAATTGTGATGTACTGTCTCTTTAAATAGGAGGGCTGCGGGTTTTCCACGCAGGGGCGGCGAAAAGACTGACGTGTAGATCTCGCGAGAACGGACAGTTTTATCCCTACGTAATGTGCCGTGCTGCTCATGGCGGCGCTGGAGACAGTGCTAAGGGCTGTTGGGGTGAGTTTGAGTCTTTTTCGTTTGTCGGACTTGTCTTGTAAACGATGTAATGTTTAATTTCGGACCCGTAAAGGTTTCCGGCGCCGAAACAAAAGATACACGGGGCTTCAGCGGGACGTGGCGGTCGTCTCGGCGCTTGGGTTGGGTGGGGGGTGAGCTCTCCCGTTGTTCTTGGGGTTTTCGTCATAAATCATGGTCGTCCACTTCTGTTTTCACAGGTGGCTTTCTTTATCGGGCAGAAATCCGTGACTTGAGTGGAATAAAAGCGATCGATGTAGCGTCCAAGTCGTCCGCCTATTTTCCAAGTGAAACGTTTCTGTCGCATTTGTTTTCTTTGTTGTCAATAACACGAATCTGCGTTGTGTAACATCGGACATTTTAAACCGATTTCACATTAATTCGAATCGCTGTTGCTGTATTGTACGCTTTCCCGAGAACACAGATTAGTCTAGTCAAATTCAGTCACTTCACAGCTTAAAAATACGCATTTATATTTGTGTTGTCTATAGCGGACTTTAAAGGCAGGCATAATTGACTGCTCGAGTAGCCAATCAGCTAACGACATCCCCGGTCTTTGGGAGTGTCGTAACCAATCATCGGCTAGCAGAGGGCGGGCTTTGAGCGCGGATGTGCTTTTGGCTGCGTCATGCATGCGCTTTTTGAATCGGGTGGGAGAACGTGGTCGCCGGTGTGTTGTGGGAAATGTAGTCTCTCCCACCGGCAGTCCTGCGTTTCACCAGGCAGACGTCGAGTCCAATACTCCATATCCCATGTCGCAGAGCATCGTGGAAGAGAGGCTTTTCTCGGCTGCTTTGCAATATTGGAGTAAATAGAACATATAAATAGACTGCTTCATCAAGTAAAAGGGCATGTCAATACCAAGGCTAGCAACACTGGAAACACATGCACAAACAAGCTATTTTGGCCACGTTTTAAATGAAATCGGTCTGTAGTGGTGACTATGGCCGCTCAGTATTCTCCGTTAGATATGTATTGGAATGCGATAGACCGGTGGTAACTGGTAGTGTGTGCCCATCACATTGAATTTCCCTTTTTTTATTATTAATTTGAAGAATTGTATAAGTTTCTCAATGAACAAAATAAAGATTTTGTAATGTTGTTTTTTACTGTGGTTTTGTAATTCCCTCCTGTTGGTCCCAGTCTTTTGTAACATTTACTGTATAATTTGAAATTAAGACTAGAGTTGGCTGTGGGGCCACTCTGTAATGTGAAAGCTTTTGAATAAATTACCCGCAGCAGGCAGTTTCTGCATTATTGTTGCTAGTTGAATGTCTTGTATAACATGTTTATTTTCCTGCATATTCTTCTGAAGAGGCATCTCTGTAACCTCATCAGTAACTGTTCTATTGCATTTTTTTTTTTTTTTTTTTCTCATAGTAAGTTTGATGATAAGCTCTAACAATATAAATTATCAGGTGGTTCCTGGGTCAAGACCTGGCCCTCCTTATTTAGACGCAACTGATCTCGAAGTCTCTCGATTTTTAAAAAGCGGCTAAATTACATTATACTATCTACTGTGGTGTAGAAGGGTTCTTGTGTTAAAAACCAGCATAGGCCCAGTTGAAGTTATGTCTAATTTTAAGGCTTGCATGTGGACAGGAGACTTGTTTCCTCTGTTACACACAAGTGGTATAATCCTCAGGATGCCTCTGCTCCTACATGCAGTCATCTCTACATCTGTATTCATAGAATCCTGTCAAGTTTGTCCTATATTCCAGCAGGTTTAGATCTGAGACTAGGCAGTCACATGTTTATGTAAAATTTAAATTCCTGCTCTGTGGCGCTGCAGCCCAGTTTTGGCCATGGCACACAAGGTGAAGGGTGGAGGTTGTGGCCTGTTATCAGGACTAGGTTGAGGGAAGCCCACACATTCTCTGCGTTGTTAGTTGGCTGAAACTGCACAGGATTGTTTGAAACGATGTGTAATGGCTGAGAATCTTTATTGGAGTAACCCTCAAGTGACATGTCAAGGTACTAAAGACCAGATCTATATCAATTAAGAAGGTAGTTTGAATAACCATGCTCATGCTTTTAACTTGGTAAACCAGGGTTTGATGCCAGAACAAGTTGGGAAGCAGGCGATATTATCAGCATGGTCCTCCAGGCACTGGAATCTGTATGATAGCTCTGTTCATTTGAGCACTAAGGAACTGATTGGGCTCAGACGTAGCCTCCCCTGGCTGGGGTGGTGAATACACAGCAGCTGTGCCTCTGGAACACCAAGTCCTGCAGCTGCTTTAAGAAGCAGCCACGATGGGAACAATCAGTATTTATAGTGGATGAGGCTCTTGGTAAAGAATCTGAGAGGCTGGTATGGGGATGGGGGGGCAGCAGAGCAGCTGATATGACCCAGCACAAGCTCTGTGCAAACATCCTCAGCTGCAGCTGCTGCTTGAACAGCCAGGCAGCTCTGGGGAAATCTCTCCGAGCTACTTTGCTATCATTATTTTCACATGGACCGGGGCAGTTTCAAGCTTGAATAGATTTAAAATATATATATTGTTTGCTCATACCGTAACTTTGTATCTATAGTCCATCTCTCCCTTCCAGTTGTGAAATGTATCCTTTCCTTTTTTGGGTCATAATCAGTCATTCACTAGCTCTTAAAAGCCAAGTGATTAAAAACTGTCTGCTGGGAACCTGCTTGTCAGGCGTGTTTTGTGTGACTGCTGTCTGTAATGCTTAATGAAAGCATTAATCTTGATCTTGTAGCCATGTCTATTTTTAAATGAGCATTTTTTGAGGGTGTGGGGTTTTGTATAGGATAATCTCCTTTTTCTATTTTTAATCTGAGACTGAATAAAAGCTGAATAGAATAATAAACTGAAATGATCAAATATTCCTTAGTGTTATAATGGTTTGGTCTCAAATTGATCAAACTGCAGTTTGTTAAACTACATGTACATCACAGTTTAATTTATGTTGGGGGCTTGGCTTCCTCTAGCTTTAAGACGCTTAGATCTTGTCCACTTTCTAACTTTTTTTTTTTTTTCTTTTCTCTCCTCAGTATGAAGTGAAACAGAACTGATTTTTACCATCTGAAACTGCTGCTTCAAGTTCAGATCACGTAGAGAACCTTAAATCAAGTTACAACGACGCTCTAAGACAAGAAAAAAAGAAACACGCAACCAAAGAACCAAGACAGCCACGACGAGCTGAAAGACACAACACTTGATCTGAAACAAGAAGTTTGTGCCTACTCAACAGCTTCTAAAGAGCACTTCCCCACGCTGCTGCTAGTCCCTTTCATTCTCATTGCTGCACTGTGACAACGTGCCCAGTGCAGCAAGAGTAGTAACCTTTGCTAGCTGAAATAGATTCCTCCTGTCTCTCTCCTTCCTGTCTCTTTGCTATTGTGTTTTGTTTGTTGTTCAAGAAGTGTGACCTGCCTTTGGAACCCTTAACGTGCCAGAAGTGCGAAATACCTAACGTATCATAGACCAGAAACGGAACAAGGTAGGCATTTTTACTCTCCGCTGGGTTCTGTGTGATCGTTTATTTTCTGTGCTCTGGTGTCAGGGTTGTGCATTCAAAAGTCAAACCAGTGCCTGTTGCACAATACTGAGGTAAAGGTAGAGTTGGACATGGAGACTGAGCTACCCTTCCATTTTCACCTTTCCCACTTCCCCACAGACGTTGCCCCTTTAGCACAGTGGACAATTGTGGAGCCGAGAAGAGGAACGTTTTCGGTTAGGTTCTGAATGTGAATTAAATGGATGCATTACTGGTATTGCTGATCGAATTAAGAGTAAATTAGCATTTGGAGTATAGGAGTGTCTGCTACCTTTTCCCCCCCACTAAGACTCAAAGATGCAGAAATCAATCAAGAAGCAGACTCCAAAGTATAATAGCAGTCCAAGACACTCCGACACGTGACACGTCTAATAAAGCTGTAAAACTAGGTCAATTTTTTTTTTTTTCAACTAAGATTGTGTGGTGGATACTGCCATAGGATGATAGGATGTTGTGCTGCTATTATTCTTGTGAGATGGCTTTCACTTTATGTACATGTTTTTGCACCTAGGTGTTGATCAGTGAAGAAATGAAGGAAGCATGATTTAACGGAGGGAAACGGTCCTCAATCCCAGTTCTTTTATATATCATTCAGTTGTTCCCAAACTGTCTGGTTGCTAGTGTAAGTGTAGTTGATAAATAGTTAATTGCAGAGCTAATGTGCCGTAATGAAAGAAGATTGCTTAATTTTTAGTGGTATTTTGAAATGGACAGTTGCCTAGGTTTCATTTAAAAATTCAATAAGAAACTTATCTCCTAAGGTCAAGAGAATTTGCCATTCCAGTATTGCAAATGTAATCTAGCTTAGTTTGTATAGCTAAAAAAAGCTGTCAAGAAATCGGGCAATTTTAAGTTGTACAGTATTGAATACTCTAGTCAAGTATTGTATGTTTTAAATAAGTATAAGATGTTGAAACACACTGCAGAAAATGTTTAGTATCTAGTAACCACTTCAAATAAGCATTGCTCTGTTTGATGCTCTCATTTGAAGTATTTCCTCTCTGGATGGAACATTTAAAAAACTAAAACAAAAACAAAAACTGACTTTTGACTTATTGCAATTTTTAAGACCTTTTGATCCCCAAAATGTGCAAATGTAATTTTGCAGTACATTTACATTTAAAAACTTACTAAAGCAAATGTATATTTATTGGTGTTCAATTCAGATAGTTGCAGCAATAGTTGCTTCCTTCAGTGAATTCAATCTTTACTCTAATTTCACCTTTTCAGCCTGTAACTGCATTAATGATCCGGTCTTAATACAATTTTGCAGACCTGTGCACTTTGTCTAAAATTTAGTTTTTTTTTTCCCCATTTAATCTTGGAAGTTTATATAGAATGGTGGGGGGAACTGATCATCAAATTGTGTGTGCGTATATATATGTACATGTATGTGTATATACATGTATATATTTTGACTCAAGTTGCCCTGCCCTTTCTGGCCCTCATTGGTCACCGCCTTGCTCTTCATTGATCTTCTGCTAGTGGCTGAAGAACAGCGGGTGATGGTAATTGTTTACAGGCTGTTGCTCTCTCTTTTCTGTCCTCACATGCAGCATTTTAAACAGTATAGATTGCAAAGGGCGTAGGAATATGGCGAGCACCTGGAAGGGCTTTGTTGAGTTTACCTTGCCCGCCTCCCCCCCTGCTGCGTATGTTAACGCTGACCTGGGGAACACGTCTCCTGTCGGACTCAGCTTGTCACCGTACAGCCGATCCGTAAGTTCCATACCTCCCCACCTTCCCCCTGCGCTGTTTGGCCTAACCCTCCATCATCGCTCCCACTGGGCTCTGGGACTAGCCTCTTCTGCTGCAGGAGATAGTGGCGCAAACCTGCGCCTGCAATAGGGAATGAGACGGATGCCAAATTTCCAAGCGCTGGCAGTCGATGGCTCAGCTTGATCGTAGTCTTTGCTGTTCTGAACGTTGTCGGAAGAGGTTAGGTTAGGTTTTCGTAGGTTCGACCTTGCACATCTCCAACCAGATATTGGCAACAAGGTTAAAATGTGAAGCTCTGTTTTGAGAACGCCTCCGATCTTGATAGTCTCCTCTTCAGGGAACTCGCCTGGCTCGGAGCTGTGAAGATTAGGCCGGTGATTGTAACCAACACAAGCTTATCAAGTCACTGAAATGGAGTACATTTACCTTTTGCAGCCTGGATCTGGTTGTGAAATGGTAATGTTCATTTTACATCTATCCCTTTTATATTCCAATTGGTTGTAAGACCTCAGGTAGTAGGTTTGGGAACTGTCGGAGAAGCTTTTCCATACTGCTGGTTGTTTCTTCTGTGAGAACTGTGAAGGTGTGCTTTCACTGTACAGTCATTGAAGCTCTGTTATGGGTGCCTTCTGTGAAAAAGCTACAGCTTGATTCACTGTTTTCCTTGAATATATACATCACACTTTCTACTTCTCTGTTTGTGCCTTTTTTCTTACCCCTTTTCATTTAAAGGCAGTTGTTCCATTTATACCTTTTTTTTTTTTTTTTTTTTTTTTTAAATATATATATATAGGCTTAGATCGGACTCGAACCAAACTCTCATTAAGTAGGTGTACAGTAGACTACAGTGCATTTGCATTGATTCGACACTGCAGATGGGAAGGAGGCTGGTCTTGTGCCCTAGAAAAGACACCTTGCATCTAACCCACCATTCCTAGTGTCATATAGTGTAGAAAATCCGTAAATGTAATCTTCTGTAGCACAAGTTCTTAATAGTTCTATTACTGAATGGGGTATCCAGAAACTTTCCTTAAATTCCATGGGTGGGTGAGGGTGGGGTGACTAGGCATTGTCATGGCAGCGTCAGTCACGTGATCATTTCAAATCCATCCATCCATCCAAGTAAATCGAATGAAGTATGAATGAATGCAGTTAAGGTCAGAGCACACTGCCGTTCAGTGCCGTCCAATAAACCTGATAGTTTACCCTTGTCTTTAGTAGTTTTAATGGGTATTCCTGGCCTTCTCAGCTCCATTACGGTCCACATCTTCCCGGTCTATTACCAGTCTGTTTGTGTTTGTTCTGTCCTTGCTTCATGGCTCTTTGAAAAGGTTATCTAGCCTGCTGTGCCTCAGGTTTCCAATCAAAAGGATGTAGAACAGAAAACTGGAGAGGAAAAAAAATAGAAGAAAGGGAAGGTGTTACTTCTGTACATACAGCATTTTCTTGGATTTTGCTTTCCTTCCACAACAATGGTCCACATTCACCCTCTACTGAATGTTTATATTGAGAGTAGTTTGAGTAAGGGCTCAGTTACTTACATTTGACACTGAAAGAATATTGTTAGTCAACAAACCGACCCTGAATCCCTCTGATCTGAAATTCACCTGGCACAGTAGTTCACTCGGTCTGAGCCACCTTATGTGGTGGTCCACTGACCCTCCACCCTGAATGTCCAGTTCTTCCCTCCACAGTGTGCTGCTGTGCTCCCCCAGCTGTATGAGATGGAGCAGGTGTTTCCTGTTCCCCCCGATCCCCCTGTCCCCCCTCCCCCAGCTACTATGCCCATCCCCCGCTCCTCCTCCGTCTCCTGCCCCAACACCTCTGCAGCAGGGGGAAAAAAGCAGAAGAGGACCCCCCTTTATCAAAGATCTGTAAGTGGAGGGGGCCCCAGGCAGTGTCTGGACTCCACTAGTTGCCCCCTGTCACAAATTCTAACTGCATGGGTAAACTGATGTTTTGCAGTGTTATTTAATCCCTGGTTCTGGAGAGTTGAACTAAAAAAATAATTGTAGAGATGTATCCCTTGTCTAATCCAATTGCCCATATTAATTCCCTTTGATTGCATTTATCTCAAATACAAATTACCATATATTTACATTGGGGGGACACTCCACAGATGTTAGGAATTAAATTATGGTAACATGGTGTAACTTTCTATGGAAAATCCAGTTTTCATAGATTTGCCAGATGCATGGTCACTTCTAGGAAAGCTACGGTCTCATTACCAGTTATTTTGGAGGATAAAATGGAGTGAGCAGTCTGCTTGATCACAATTATTCCTGATTCATCGTTATTCCCAATTCGATTCCTGCATCGTTATGAAGATGTCCGGACATTGTCAAGAGGCATCAAACATTGCCGGGTCAGAGTACACCAAATGTATGCTCTTGAAAAATTCAAAAAGCTAAAGTTATAAATAGTTTAAAGCTACACAAATAGTTTTTGTAAATTGCAATGTTTGGGGGAAGATCATTGTAATGATTTCTACCAATGGAAACTGGAATCTTAGTGTATGAGCTTGATATGTACACTTTACTGTTTTCGTGAATTAACTGAGACTGATTTTAAAGCTCTAGTGAATGGTAGGAAAAGCTGAAAATGTAATTTGCAAAATAACCAACTCATTTCAGACTGCAGTGACCCAGTTGGTGAAAGGGCCTGAACTGGTTTAAAAATTATAAATCAACGTTCAAGGAAAACCGCCATCTGTGTTTCTGCCATGCTTTGCCAGTCCCACCTCTGTAGTTGTCCCTGCTTTCATTTGCTTTCTCTAGAACCTGACCTTATTGGTTGCTTGATGTTTTAATGTCCAGCTCTCCCATTGAGGAATGAAATGTTCGAGCAACTGCTGATTATACTGGAAATGGTGCACTTTACTGGGTGTGAATAGCCACTGAACAAGCCAGAAAATATGCTTATTGTAAAGTCACGGACCAGAATGTGCCCCTTTGTTATTCACCAGACGGTGCGTTCGTTCAATTTGCTAGTCTCCCTTCTTATACCTTTTAGAATAAAGGGTTCATTCATTGTTCATTGCAGGTTTTGGTGTTGATAATTTTGATGGTTGTACTAAACATGCTTGTGTTGGGGATCAGCATGCTTTAGTGATGCACGTTTTATTTTGATCTATAACATTTTCCATGGTATTTCTGCTGCATTATTTGTAGTATGCTTGTGAGGATGCCAAAAATAAAACTCTTGAGGACTTGGCATGCCAGATGTGTGGTTCATTTCTGACATAAAGATTGCTTTTTGTATTCTGAGCCCATATGCTCCAAAAAGGCAGCCATTGCTGTATTTAAAAACATGTATAGTTTTGTGCCAAAGTTTAAAAGTTGAATGTTTGAACTGATCATGTCTTGAATGAAAATCCTACTAATGTGATCAGAAGATGCAGACCTTCATGATTTCACTTAATAGTAGTTGTCGTAACCTTTGCCAAAGTAACCAAAGCATCTGGTCTGTGTTCTCCTGCGCTGTGTCGTGTGGCTCTCTGCAGATGAGTTTCGATCCCAGTCTGCTGCATAATAATGGCCATTCTGGATATGCCAATGGCACGGCAGGTGGCCTGCGGGAGACTGGCGTGATTGAGAAGCTGCTGATCTCCTACGGGTTCATCCAGTGCTCAGAGCGCCAAGCACGCCTCTTCTTCCACTGCTCCCAGTATAACGGCAACCTGCAGGAGCTGAAAGTCGGAGGTGAGTGGCAGCTGGCCTGGGCACGAAGGGAGGGGAGGTGGCTCTGCCTTCTCTACCTTCTCTACATCCAGCTGCTTCACTGAATCTGTGTTTGTTATGGGATAAGCCTTGCATTGATTTGATGTGGGGTGGTGGGATCCTCAGGATTTACATATGTTAGCCTTGATTCTGAATTGGTTGTTCAAGCAGATGCTGGAAAATTCCCCCTGCGTTTCCATTGCTCTGCCCGGTCGATTATGAAACCTCGCTCTGAAGACTGAGGGCCAAAAACGACATCCCCACACATCTCAAACCATTAGCCTGTGTTTTAGATGGGTTTACTTACCAGTGAGGTTTAATGTGAATTAACAATCCAATGATTATGGAGCCCTTGATTTGTGCCTGTGGTTGTTTTTTTACAGCACACTATGTATTAGAAACTAACTTGCTCTCAGTTGATAGAGCTTGTTTTCTTCCGGCATCTTGTTTGAACACTGAAAAACGAAACCAGGTCAGTGTGACTCCTATAAAAAACGAACCCATGATCGCCTGTTCCCTGACCTGAATCCAAAATGAGTATTTTTAAACTCACACCCAGTTTTACCCATCCTGTGTAGCAGTTGACTTTCAGGTTGTAAATCTGAGATCCTATGCCACACTAGCAGGCTTTGGCAGGAGTGGAGGGTCATCTTGGTACAGTGACTTCCCCCAGTTTGTGGTCCTGGGCAGCCCCCTGTGTGTGGTGTGCATTTAGTTTCAATGGCCTGACTTTCAGTCTGTTCTCTCCAGATGATGTGGAGTTTGAAGTGTCGTCTGACAGGCGCACTGGCAAACCCATTGCTGTGAAGTTGGTGAAAATAAAGCCAGAGATCCTGCCTGAGGAAAGAATCACTGGGCAGGTGGGGGCGATTGACACAAACTCACTCACCACTCCCCTTACTGTGCTGCATGGTTTTATAAATCCAGTTAAGGAATCTTTTTGGTTACGTTTTCATTTATATTTGTCAT
This sequence comes from Amia ocellicauda, assembly GCF_036373705.1. NCBI lineage: Eukaryota > Metazoa > Chordata > Actinopteri > Amiiformes > Amiidae > Amia > Amia ocellicauda. Next base: position 6,705,549 of record NC_089854.1, read on the forward strand.
TTTTGTGTTTTGGTCAAGCTTATTTTAAATACCAGTTTTGTATAATTTTGTGAATGGCACATAGCCCATCTACACTGCTTTTCTCTTTAGATCAGGAGTGCCATATAGACTGCACCGAACGATCGTTAAAAGTCCTAGATTGCAGGATGGCGTTTTCTTAGAAAAATAAATATAGTGCAGCTTTAGTCTGTAACTATAGTTGGTTTTGAATGCATTCAGTGTTCAGTGAGGGTATTTCAGGCCCGTTCTTATCACTCCCCTGGAGGCCTTTGTTTTTAAATAAAATCCTTCTGTATCATTTGAGTGTTTGTAAATCCCTATAAAATGTAATCATAATAGGGATATTATGCAGACAACTGTAAACTACACAAGCTGATCTGTAAAGTGATGCATTATTCCATCTGGGAATGGGTTGATGGCACTTCCATTGGAATGGGTGTTATTAGTGCCTGACCGGATGTACTATCGTCAGCAGAAAGGACTGCTATTCAGGACCCTATTTCCTCTGAGAAAGTGAACTGATCTCTGGGAAAAGCAGTGTAGGTGGCTAACTTTCAATTGCCTGAATTCTATAGTCGGTCATTTTAAAATAAGTTTGACTGCATTGTCATGTTGCATGTGGGGTGGGGTGGGGTGGGGGGTGTATTTTGTATTGTCTTGAGCAGAGGGGGGTAATAGTCAGTTCTTCTGAGTGGTACTGTTCTCCTCCTCTCGTTTCCACCCACCAAGAGGGAATGCAGAGGAGGATGCTAATTGGTTGGCATAAATTCAGCAATACCTTAATTTCACTTTGGGGGAAAAAATCCCCAAACTAAACCACTTTCTAAGAGAATAAATGCTTAAGAAAAGTGAAGAGATCTGGCTGTCTATTCCCCCTGGGTTTGAATCTGGGAGTTATTTAAAAATGGTCATATTGCTGACAAGATATAGATAAGAAGACTTATTTACACTTGCATGTAATTCTACATTGAGGGGGTTGCAGAAAGGAAGGGGTGTTAATGTCTCAATTAATAAGTGTGTATAGATTTATAGGAGGTTGTTGAAAACTCTGGGGGATAATCTAAAGTGTACTTGCAATGTTTATAACCGTTCATGTATAGTCAAATTAAAATTCAGATTTTCAAATAGTGTCTGAGGGTAATTTTTTTTACTGAAACACTCTATGAAGCAAGTGTACAATTCTGCTGCAGATAATTCTCCAGAGTTGCCTTTGTCAGACTAAAGAATTTGACCATATATTAGGTAAAATGAATGCTCAAGAATGACTAGCTAAGGGAGAATTTGTGTGAAGTTTAGCAAGACCCCTTTTGTAAATGAGTTGCTAAATGTTTGTTATGTTGTAGGTTGTGTGTGCAATTCCAAACCACTTGGATGGAAAGTCGGCCCCAGGACAGGTTCCCACAGGCAGTGTTTGTTATGAACGTAACGGGGTAAGCCTTCCGTGCACATCTAGAGACCGTTATATTGTGTATTTGGACTGTTTGCCAAGAAGATGTGGTAAGATCATTTGAAATCCTCTTACTTACAGGTATGTATAAAATAATTGTATGAATAAATCTGGAAGCTATATACATTTAATATGGTTTATATACCTTGTTTTTATATGGATTAATACTTCAGAAAGTCCATTAAAATTCATTGATCTTTTGTTTTAAGGAGCATTACACGTTATACAAATTATAAGAAGTGTTCTTAGTCTGCTGTGGTCCACAGTTGTGGAGGTGTTGATACTTCTGCAGTGAGTGTGCATGTTTGTGTGAGGTGTTTGACATTGGTACAGTTCTCTGCAATGCTTTTATCTGTGCAGGAGGTGTTTTATCTGACCTATACTCCTGAAGATGTGGAGGGCAATCTGCATCTTGACACTGGGGACAAGGTCAGCTTCTTCATGGAAACGAACAAACAGTGAGTAATATTGTGATCTGAAGCCGTCTGCTAGTGCTTAAGACATCTCGACCTGTTGGTGTTTTGTTCAAGGACAACAATCTCAGGCTTGTGTGTTTCAGCTTATTGAGGAAACCTGGTTTTTGAAGAAAGGACTTTTTCCTTCCCTTTCTTCTCCTTGTCGCTAAGTGCTATTTGAATTAAATGGTTTTGTTTTCGAAGATATACAGAAAACTAAACCTCTAGTAAGTAATGGAAGTTCAGGATTCTAAGTTCTTCTGAATTCTAAACCAAGACAAGGTCACAGGCACTTAATTGGAGCTTGCTTGCTTACTTTGACTTAATGCTTTGTGTTCACATTCTAGAAAGCAGAGAAGGATTGTTCAACAAATGGCACTTTTAGAGAAATGTAGATCTTACTGGGTGTAACATCTGGAGATTGAGATCTGATGTTGTGCTAATGTGTTTGTGGGTATGTTCCTCAGCACTGGTGCAGTCAGCGCTCACAATATTGTGCTGGTGAAGAAGAAGCAGATGCGCTGCCAGGGAGTTGTCTGTGCAACAAAGGTAAAATACCCAACTCTTAAGCTTCATCTTTTGTGAGTTTTTTTTTTTGTGCTACACTTCTGTTATTACCTGATTTGAAGTTGCCTAGCTAAATTTTGTTGCAGTTTTAACCATTTTGTTCTGCCCCACCCAGGAGGCCTTTGGGTTCATCGAAAGGGGGGATGTGGTGAAGGAGATATTTTTTCACTACAGTGAATTTAAGGGTGACCTGGAGGCCCTGCAGGCTGGAGATGATGTGGAGTTTACAATCAAAGAGCGAAATGTGAGTTCTGTTTTAGGAGTGGAGGGGGAACCAATTTGACCATTTCTGGTGGTCTTTAGAAAACACACACCCCCTTGATCTTTAAAGGAAAGCACTTTTTTTTGCATCTGAACCTCAATGACTGTTTTAACTGTACTACTTTTGAAAATTCCCTTTGTAGGGAAAGGAGGTGGCCACAGAGGTGAGACTGCTGCCCCAAGGAACGGTTATTTTTGAGGACATCAGTATTGAGCAATTTGAAGGAACAGTCACTAAAGTAATCCCAAAAGTCCCAAACAAAAATCAGGTACAGTTACTACTGCTGCTGTGGTTGCGTCTTGATTCGTCTCCTGCAATCTGAATGCTTGTGAAAGTCAAATGATTACTGAAATGATCACCTGGTGTTTTGGGTCTGCTAAGGTTTTGGGGATTCACTCTACGCACTTGAAATAATGCCAACAGAACGTATCTTGTACATTAATCTACTGCAATTTAAATCCAATGAGATTTACAGCTTTAAGATTGTTTATACACAATTATTCAGTTTGGCTTGACCGGTGAGGAGTTACTTTCCCTAATTGTGCCATCTGTCTTGCACTAGAACGATCCACTTCCTGGCCGTATCCGGGCGAGGATTAATTACGCAGACAAGGAGCTGTTCTTTGGTGACAAAGACACTAAGTCCAAAGTGACTCTGCTGGAGGGAGACCACGTGCAGTTTAACATCTCCACTGACCGGCGCGACAAGCTGGAGAGAGCAACCAACATCGAGATCCTTCCCGACACCTTCCAGTTCACCAAGGAGACCAGGGAGATGGTGAGTGCTGGTTTGGTCATTGGTCAGGATTCTTGCATTGCTAATCTGTGCTCTTGGCAGTGGTGGAGCTTCTGGTCGGAGCTGAACCCTTTTGCATTGGATGGATGGTCTTGTTTCTTGTGAACTGCATCATGACGAAGATGCACATTTAAAAAATGACCTGAAATCCTCATCTGTGCAGAGATGAGAGAAGTATATCACTCTTGAAGACCAGATTGGCTTGGCACTATGGCATCTTCCACCTTTCTAGTTGACCCTCCATTTATGCGGTCCGATGTTTACTGCAGTGGGGAAGTTGACGCATTTGACCTGTTCAGAGTGTTCAGTTCTCTGCACGATGTTTTGCACTCTTCCAATGTACCCCATCTCTTCTACAACAGGGTGTGATTGCTGCAATGAGAGACGGGTTCGGCTTTATAAAGTGTGTGGACCGTGATGCCAGGATGTTCTTCCATTTTAGTGAGATTTTGGAGGAGAGTCAGCTTCACATCTCTGATGAGGTGGAGTTCACAGTTGTCCCGGTAAGTCTGGCCATTCTGTTCAGTGTTGTGTGTTGAAATGAGACTAGGGCAGCATTTTGAATGTAAAACTGTAGAGAAGCCTTATGAAATGATAGAAACACCCATGTATGTTCATAGCAGCTGTTGTGCTCCATAATGCAGTTAAGTGTAATTTGTTTGTATATTCTCCTTGCATTTTATTTTACAAAGGAATGTGTATTTAATGTCTATGAAGTCGAGCCTCATAAGGAACATTTACAAAGTACTCTATATACAGGAATAATGTAAAGTAAAATAATTTTAACTATTGTTTTGAAACTGTTCAGAAGTATTTTTGCTAAACCGTTAAATTTTTCAATTTTAAATGAACAATTTGTCACTAAGCATTTTTAGTCTGTACTAGAGCAAGTTTTAGCATGTTTAGATTATTTAAAAATGTTGTTGTTGTTAATTTGTTTCTCTATCAGCGCCTTTTCTTCAGGCACACGCTGACTTCTTTGTACCTTTGACACTTACATGACGTTTGCCCCAGCACCAGACTTCCCTTTCCTTTCATTTGAGATCCTGAAAATTGTTCATGTCCTGTGTAGCAGTTTCTTCATACTCCTCGGTTGGGCTCCCCTGTACAGGACATGTTGTCAGCGCAGAGGAACCATGCTGTGCGAATCAAGAAGCTCCCAAAGGGTACAGTGTCCTTCCACACCCAGTCAGAGCAGCGTTTCATAGGTGTTGTTGAGAAGGAAGCCATCGGGCCCTCTAAAAGCACTAGCCCCTCCAAGGGCAAAGAAAAGGTGAGCGAGTACTTGTCCTCTTACTCCGACTCCGGCGTGCCATTGCAGCAGTCTTGACCATGTTCCAGTGCCTGTGTTTTCTAGCACAACGCCTTCATCTTAATCTCATGGTTTGCCACTTCATTTGATCAAATTTTATATATATTAGACCTAGTATACATTTCAAGGTTCATATCCACATGTAGTTGGCACAAGTCATATTGGTTTAGTTTTGCTGCTTTTCACATCAGTCACCTCCACACCATGTAAAAGGTGTTTTATACAGAGATGTTTACAAGTGTCTACAAGGTCACCGCTTGGGAATCGGGGACTCCGCTATTGACCACTTGCCAGCAAATGCGATCCGTCTACTCGCCAACACCAATAGGTATATTTGTCAATATGCAAGCACCTTTTGTGATGGACGAAAAGTCAATATAGACTACCTTCCTGCCTCCATGTGGTCAAACCAAGTTTATAGGTTCTCTACCCCACAGAGTGTACATCCTGTTGTACAAGTTAGCGCTTTTGTTTTGGTTTTCTTCCCCATCTCAACAACCTGAGCTGTAATCCTCCTTTCTTCTGTGCTTTCTCCTTTCCTCCCCCCCTCTTGCCTTCTTGTTCTCTTCTTCCTTAGAAAAAAGAAAAGGTAGGACTCTGTTCTTTAACGTTCATGATTCTTGTAAGTCTAGGCCTCCTTTGCCCTCATCAGAGAGCAACCGCAGCATAGCTCCCCCCTGCCCCCCCACCCAACCCTTCAGTCTTTCCTCATGTAGCCCAAATCTTTCTCTTCTCAGACTTGCTTATTCTTCTGTACCTCATTGTCTGTCTCGATTCAAACCCCCCCACCCCAATCATGTATGTACAAAACTCCACTGTTCAGTTCTAGGTGTGGGAGAAAATTAAAAAGCTTATTGTACTTCAGCTACCTTATAGAAGTTACTTTTACAGTTACAGAAAAAGCTAGAACCTAACTTGTACATTTCTTCTGTTTTTAACCCCAAGAACAAAGTAGACAAGGTGGGTTACTGGTGTGAAACTGCACCAGAAATACTGTGTGGCTTGCACTAGAGATGGCATGCGTTTCCCATTAATGACTCGGTCATGATTATGGGGCCTTGTCTGGTCACTACTTGCCCTTTGAAGGGGTTTGTGCATCGATCAGTTATCTGCGTAGATAATGAGCGCAGACTAATACGAGGTTTTGTTAGGTGGTAGAAGAGTTCACAGACTTGCACTGAATAACTTGGAGCATGTATGTGTTCACCTTCGGCAACGCTTGTTACTGGATATCTATACTAAAACGCACATGTGATGGTCGGGGCTTTTAAGAGTTATCCATTCATTTTAGAAAAACAAACAAGTCGTGTTAAACCTTGTCTAACCCTAATCCTGTAACCTGACATCCACAGACTGGTCTTGGTTCTTACTGTAGAAAGTGCTTTTAAAGCGGAACTCATGCTTGAAAATCATTATCTGGCATAAAGTGGTGCTTCTGTGTGTTCTAGAACTCGCTGGTGCCTTGGATTTTAGAGGCATTAATGGATGCCTTCTACTCCCTGAAGAGCACACTTTATTAACATGCCCCCTCCCCCCCCGTACCCCTTGTTTCCCTGTGTCATCCAGGACTCTGAAGAGGGTGTAATAACGTATGAAGACTGTGGCATGAAACTGACTGTGGCCTATCACACCAAGGATCTGGAAGGGTCTGCATATCCACAGGTTGGAGACAAGGTGAGACATGGCAGAAGACTGGGGGCTGTATGTAGCAGGAGTCCGTGGTGGCAAGACCTAATCACGGCAACTCAGCTTTGATGGTTGGGCACATCAATTTCACACTGCTTGACTTGAGAAATAACTCTTCTGCATTTGTTCAAGGTTTTAAATTGTGCCAGCCATGACTTGGGTCAGTTTTCGTTAGAGCTTCTATGTGCCAAGTACAGTGAGGGGAAAAAAGTATTTGATCCCCTGCCGATTTTGTACGTTTGCCCACTGACAAAGAAATGATCAGTCTATAATTTTAATGGTAGGTGTATTTTAACTGTGAGAGACAGAAGAGCAAAAAAATCCAGAAAAACACATTTCAAAAAAGTTATAAATTGATTTGCATGTTAATGAGTGAAATAAGTATTTGACCCCTTCGACTTAGTACTTGGTGGCAAAACCCCTGTTGGCAATCGCAGAGGTCAGACGTTTCTTGTAGTTGGCCACCAGGTTTGCACACATCTCAGGAGGGATTTTGTCCCACTCCTCTTTGCAGATCCTCTCCAAGTCATTAAGGTTTCGAGGCTGACGTTTGGCAACTCTAACCTTCAGCTCCCTCCACAGATTTTCTATGGGATTAAGGTCTGGAGACTGGCTAGGCCACTCCAGGACCTTAATGTGCTTCTTCTTGAGCCACTGCTTTGTTGCCTTGGCTGTGTGTTTTGGGTCATTGTCATGCTGGAATACCCATCCACGACCCATTTTCAATGCCCTGGCTGAGGGAAGAAGGTTCTCACCCAAGATTTGAAGGTACATGGCCCCGTCCATTGTCCCTTTGATGCGGTGCAGTTGTCCTGTCCCCTTAGCAGAAAAACACCCCCAACGCATAATGTTTCCACCTCCATGTTTGACGGTGGGGATGGTGTTCTTGGGGTCATTCCTCCTCCTCCTCCAAACAAGAGTTGACTTGATGCCAAAGAGCTCGATTTTGGTCTCATCTGACCACAACGCTTTCACCCAGTTCTCCTCTGAATCATTCAGATGTTCATTGGCAAACTTCAGACGGGCCTGTACATGTGCTTTCTTGAGCAGGGGGACCTTGCGGGCGCTGCAGGATTTCAGTCCTTCGCGGCGTAGTGTGTTACCAATTGTTTTCTTGGTGACTATGGTCCCAGCTGCCTTGAGATCATTAACAAGATCCTCCCGTGTAGTTCTGGGCTGATTCCTCACCGTTCTCATGATCATTGAAACTCCACGAGGTGAGATCTTGCATGGAGCCCCAGACCGAGGGAGACTGACAGTTATTTTGTGTTTCTTCCATTTGCGAATAATCTCACCAACTGTTGTCACCTTCTCACCAAGCTGCTTGGCGATGGTCTTGTAGCCCATTCCAGCCTTGTGTAGGTCTACAGTCTTGTCCCTGACATCCTTAGACAGCTCTTTGTTCTTGGCCATGGTGGAGAGTTTGGAATCTGATTGATTTGCTTCTGTGGACAGGTGTCTTTTATACAGGTAACGAGCTGAGATTAGGAGCACTCCCTTTAAGAGTACTCCTAATCTCAGCTCGTTACCTGTATAAAAGACACCTGGGAGCCAGAAATTTTGCTGATTGATAGGGGATCAAATAGTTATTTCCCTCATTAACTTTCAAATCAATTTATAACTTGTTTGAAATGCATTTTTCTGGATTTTGTTATTCAGTCTCTCACTGTTAAAATACACCTACCATTAAAATTATAGACTGATCATTTCTTTGTCAGTGGGCAAACGTACAAAATCAGCAGGGGATCAAATACTTTTTTCCCCCCTCACTGTATCTTTTTTCTGTGCTGAGATTGAATTTCTTTGCTTCCACAGCTGGAGTTCAGCATCTCTGAAGTGAAGAGGACTGGTCAGCAGAGTGCAGTGAACATCAAGATCCTTAATCGTACAGTCAACACCAAGAGACTGCTGGGATACGTCGCCACTCTTAAAGACAACTTTGGATTCATAGAAACGGCCAATCATGACCAGGAGATATTTTTCCACTACAGGTACTCGACTAATTTCTTTGACTCGATTTGAGCAAGAGGCTGAAACATCCAGCAGTGGACCTAATGAAGGCTGATGAGATGGAGATAGATTTAACTTATTTTTAATCCTTTGCTTATGGTATGGTTGCAGGAAGATACTCGCTGGGTCTCAAATAGCAGCCATCTTCAATAGTGGCTGGGTTGATTTGCATAATCATGTAAACAAAAGCCGGTCTCTAAACACCAGGTTGCAAAACAGCCGTGACAATGTTATATAAATAAAGAAAAGGGAAATCGATAGTTTCTAAAGATGCATTAACACATTTGAAAGAACCTTCCACAACACATTTACGTAAACTTTTTTTGTATTTGCATCTTGTTTTCAGTAAATGCATATACTGTATATGAATTGAGATTTTTTTAAAATTAATTTCTCATTTTAATATTGCTGTTAGTTGACTTAGTTCAATAATTACAATTGTGACACAAACATTAATGAAATATAATGTTGATGGTTTGGTTTAAAGTGTATTTCCATGGTTTTGTTGAAGTGCTTTTTGTTTATTTAGTGGGAGTTCACAGTATATCAAATTTTAGACTGCTAACAGAATTACCGGTATCTTGTTTTCAATCTAGTGTATAGTTCATCATACATTGAATGTGATTTGTTTACATGTTTGGAAAGCAAATTATAAAAAATAAAAAAGCATGGCCTATTTGCCTACTTCTACAATGAAGCAGTGTTTCCAGGCTCTTATCTTACCCTGCATGAGTCCACAATGTCTTTTTATTTATGAATGTTTAATACAAACGACGGTCTCCTACGATCGCTGGGGCTTCTTTCAGTTATTTGGAATAAATGCCAGGGCTGTTTAACTGAAGTTTTATGGTATTATAGGTCAACAGCTGGAAACGGACAACTGCAGTAAACTGAAGGTATTGATCTGCTGCCTGACAAAAATAACTTGTCCATCTGTTTGTGCAGTGAAATGTGTGGCGATCTGGAAAACTTGGAGTTGGGCGACACGGTGGAATACACTCTGTCCAAGGGCAAGGGCAACAAAGTCAGTGCTGAGAAAGTCACCAAGGTCACTGCTGGTAAATGATGACTTTACGAAGCTGGCACTCATTTCATAGCCAATTCATTTTTTTCAGATTTCTTATTATCCTTATACCCTTTGTGACTCCCGTGGGCCGTGCAGTTGGGAATTAAACGACTTATGGTGTTGTGTTTTTGTGCAGTGAATGGCATCGGGGAGGATGTCAGTACAACGGTGTCCCTGGGGAAGGTTGTGCGGCCTCTGCGCAGTGTAGACCCGTCACAGACCGAGTACCAGGGCCTCATCGAGGTCACTGAGGAGGGTGAGTCTTGCTCAGCAGTGTGTATAACAGATGTTAATTGCTCAACTATCCATTAAGAAAACAATTGTATTTTTTATTTGTTAGAGGCTTTCTGAAAGTTTCTCTGACAGTTGCTGAATGAATATTCTGAAAAGTTGAGAACGGAGCCGAATAAGTATTTTCAAAACTGGTTCAGGGTATCTTCTGATCTGAGCAGTGGGTTGCAGCCCCCTTACCTGGTGCTGATGGTTTATCTGCAGGGACTTTGAAGGGCCAGAGCTTCCCCTTTGGCATCGTGGGGATGTCTCACAAGGCCGACTGCTTGCAGAAGGGGGAGTCTGTGAAGTTCCAGCTGTGTACTGTGAGCCAGACTGGACAGAAGATGGCCTGCAACATCATCCCACTGCGCAGGGCTCCTGTGGAGTGTGTGAAAGACCAGGTAGGATGACTCCTACTTCCTTAAGTGTAGGGTAATTTCATTTGGCAGATTTGTCTCAATTTAATGAATTTAATGTTTACAATATCTAGTTGTGAAATTTTAACTAGGTGCACCATAAAGACCCAACAAAAAAAGCTTTGCATCTTATATATTTTCGTAGTGAATGGGTTAATGTAGCATTTCAGTGTTTTACTTTGCCATGTTTTCTATTGTCCATTTGCCCTGCTGGTGGTATTAAACTCTGTGCTGTCTTTGCCTGGTGCAGTTTGGTTTCATCACCTATGAAGTGGGCGATGGGAAGAAGCTGTTCTTCCATGTGAAAGAGGTGCAGGATGGGGTGGAGCTGCAGGCCGGGGACGAAGTGGAGTTCTCTGTGATTCTCAATCAGCGCACGGGGAAGTGCAGCGCCTGCAACGTGCGCCGTGTCAGGTACACGGCTACACCCCTCACACACCCACCTACCCACCCCAGGGTCGGGAGCACAAAATACTTCTCAAAAAGGGAAGCCACACTTCATGTGGTAATTACTGGTGTGGGCAAAGGCCATTGTTGTCTTTGCAGAACCATCTGGAAATCCACATTTTACGTGTCTCGGTCACATGGATTCTGATTGACATTCTGTAACCAAAGGATGAGTATATTCTGGTATGCTGTAGGATTATTTAAAATTTTCTAACCGTACCTGCAAGCAACAATTTGGCCTCAACGGAGCACAACACAATTTCTCCAAATCGATTTTGTGTGGAGTACTCCTAGTTTGCACACTGGGCTGCAAAAAACAAAAACCATGATGTCCTTTTGCCATCCATTGTTAATGTGCCCCTCTTTCCCCTCCCTGGCTCAGCGAGGGCCCGAAGCCTGTGGCCACACCGCGGCCTGACCGCCTGGTGAGCCGACTGAAGAGCATCACCCTGGACGACTCCAGCGCCCCTCGCCTGGTCATCCTCCGCCAGCCCCGTGGACCTGACAACTCCAAGGTACCGAGACTTGTGCCCGAGGTTCTCACTGCAGCAATGCTAGAATTAGAAGCGCCTGGTGCAGGAAAAGGATGTAGATGTAGGTTTTCTGGCGATTTTTCCTTCCTGTTGACCTCTGACCCATCACCTCCTTCCAGGGTTTTAACGTGGAGAGGAAGATTCGGCAAGCCGGTGTCATCGACTGACTGCCCCCCAGTGGAGCGTGTGAGCGGCGAGAAGCAGCAGAGTGGAGGAGTGTGGTTTCAGGAGTGGGAAGAGCCAGGGAACCACTGGCACGCACACTCTCCCCCCCCCATCCCACCCCTTTCCCTCCCCTTCCCTCCTGTCCCACAAACCCTCTAATTTCTTCACTGGCACTACACCCCCTCCCTGTCTGTGGTCTTCTGAAAACAGTCCTGCGAAACACTGCTGTGGACCGGCGTGCGTCTGGTCTCCCGCTGGCTACGTTTCGCAGGGAGGGCTGGGTGGGGGGAGGGGTGGCTTTGAAAATGGTGGTAATTACTGTAAGACAATTTCTTAGCCTAAAACTGGAACGGTGATGGCAAGTGCCTGTTGGAATTCTGCACCTTCAGTGTTTGTGTTTGTGTGTTTCTTTTAAGACATGTTTAATGACTGCCAGACTTGTGGTGAGGTTTTTTTTTTTTTTCCCCTCTTCTCCCCCAATTTATTATCCTTCCAGTGCACTTGGATCCTTTCTTACCTCTGCGTTTGTGTTCAATCATTTAGAGGCTGCCGTTTGCAAAGCCTATTCTAACACCGTGGTCCCTTCCAGATAATCTAAAGACTTTTGCTTTTAATGATATATGTCAGTCCTTGGAAGAATGGGCCACTCTTGCTATTCCCTGCTCATTGCCTGAGCAGTTTTAAAAAGTCAGACCTGGTTAAAACCCAGTGAAGTTTGTTTCAAAATGGCGTCCTAGTGCAAGTACTGTTTAAATGCCTTTGCTTGGGATCTTTAGAGTACCATTGTTATTCCACGTATGTTGTGAAAAGTATAGAAGTCGATAAGGCAGTGATCTGTGAGTGACATGAACCGTTGTCTCTGGCTTTGATGCGAAGACCCCTGAACTGTTAAAGGGTGCAGAATTCCGGATATCGCAATGCCATCAGTACTTTGCTTTTTATACATTTTCTTTTCTTTATTTGCCACATACTCTTCAGCTTTTTTTCTTTCTTGATACCCTAATTTCTGCTAATTTAAACTAAAATAAGCAACAACAAAAAAAAAAAAAAAAAAAAAGTGCCTAAAAAAACGAAATAAAAATCCTTTCCCAGCCGGCACCCAAAACATAAAAGAACAAACTCTTAGGACGGCTCTTCGGTAGAAATAATGCAAATTTGCATCAAGATAACTATGGGTTGAATTATATACATGTATGTAATGTGTGCTTTTTTTTCCTAGAGGAAGATTCCATCATCACCATAAAACTGGTATCTTTGCTGAAGTGGAAAAGAGCAAATAATAAAAAAAATAAAAATAAAAAAGGATCAGGATTTCAATTTCTGTGGTTTAGAGGCTGTATTAGGATTTCTGTTGCGCCTCCACCCCAGCGTGGAGTTATAACTGTTATAAGGAGATTGCTTGGTTCTTACAGAACATCATGATGAAGCGCTCCTCTGTACTTTTGTTAATGGTCTTGAATGAAACGATAGAATAAAAGTTTTACGAAAATTTTGAAACCTTTTTAGTGTGATTCTTTTGTACCTGGCTATGCTGAGGTTGATGGGTGTGACATCACTGCCTTACTCTACTGAGGTTCTGTATGAATTATTTAATTTAATTTTAGTAACTTAAAAGATGCAAACCATAT